>NC_066625.1:22183668-22486698 GCF_025201925.1 Gopherus flavomarginatus | reverse complement strand
TGCTGGAGAGTTCCGGAAGCTAGCAGGCCCCCAGCTGGGAGTGCACCACGCACCATGCCTCCAGCTGCAGCGGATCGCCACAGCATCAGCCGGCTCTGAGCGTGCATGCTTTGCCTTACTTTCATTTCTAGGTTCCAGCTGCTGGCCCCTTGCCAGCCAGGGTCCCAGTGGCGAGGACCCTGGCTGGCAAGGGGCCAGCAGCTAGAACCTAGAAATGAAAGTAAGGCAGCGGCAGAGCAGCGGCAGGCTGAGTGGGGCCAGCAGCAGGGACCCCAGAGCGGCAGCGCTGCTGGTCTGGAGTTCCATCCGCCGGCTCCTGCCAGCCGGGGTTCCAGCCGCTGGGCCCGCTCAACCCACTGCCGGCCCAGGGTTCCGTCTATCCAGGCCAGCAGCAGGCTGAGCGGGGCTGGCGGCCGGGACCCTAGGACTTTCTGGGAGGGAGGGGGAGGAGCCACATCTCCGCTCCTTGCCCTCCCTCCCAGAAATTCCTAATTGTCGCCAAACAGCTGTTTGGCACCACTTAGGACTTTCTGGGGTAGGGGGAGGAGCGGGGATGCAGCATGCTCCAGAAAAGAGGTGGAGTGGGGTGGGAAGAGGTGGGTCTGGATCATCCCCCAGCAAAGTCAGCGCCTGTTCTTCGGGGAAGCTGCTGCTGCTGCGAAGGCGCTTCCTAGCATCCGGCCTGCAGTGAGCTGTGCCTGTGTGAGGTAAGCTAGAGACACTTTCCTACCACAGTACAGTACAGTACTGTACAGTATATAATGCCTTTTGTCTACCCCCAAAAAAGTCCTTTGAACCTCCCTCCCTCCCCCTGCATTTACATTAAATCTTATGGGAAAATTGGATTCATTTAACATCATTTCACTTAAAGTTGCGTTTTTCAGGAGAGAGAGGCACAACAAGCAAGGAAAGACAAGAAGATCTAGATGTCTGGAAAAGGAAAAGAGTCCTCTGGTACAAAGATTTGTCTCCCCTCCATCCCCCAAAAGTTGACAGTCACGAAAGAGAGTAACTCCCCCTCCAACAAACTAACAATGAAGCCAGGTGGAGAAGGTATCAATCACTGAGGGTGACCTGAAGGACCTCCTGTTAGGAAATCAAAAAGATGAATCAGGAGATGAGGGAAGAGTTATATGCTTACATTAAAGATATAAAAAATTAAATTAATGAGATTAATGCGAAAATATCAGATATGGAAACCGGATTAGACAAGCAATCAGACAGAATTACTAACCTAGAGGAAAGAATCCAAATAACTGTAAAAAGAGAAAAAGAAATAGAATTGGAGCTTGAGGATGTGGAAAATGTTATTCCTGGGTTCTCTAAAGATTAAAGATATTCCAGAGGAGACTGAAGGGAGAAATCTGCTGGATGCGTTGGCAGTAAGGATCAAATTTATATTGAGAGGGCTTGGAGTCCTTTTCCGTATCCCCCCAGCAGGCTCCCAGACTGAGATGATTTTCCATTTACCCTTCTGTCAAGACAAGGATAAAATACTGAGGGTAAAAAGGGAGAGAGTTGAACCAGTGATTATTCCTAAACAGTCCATACAGATTTTCCCAGATCTGGTAACCTCAATCCTTTTGAAAGCAAAGAGAACAACACCTGATGACTGTACTACTAAGAACAATATAAGATACAAGTGAGGGTTCCCATTTGGCTGTCGTTTAAATAGGACAGATGTGTCTATCTCAGATCCAAAAGAAGGGAAATAGGTGTTCATGGGAATAGGTGAATGGGCTCAGAACAATCTGAATCGATCCTACAGGTCTCTAAAATCACTGAGAATCAGTGAGATCAGAGACAACCAGAACTGGTCAAGAAGATGCATCATCAAGACAACAGGACAGACATGAGAGAAGAGTCTGGGTGCAGAAGAACAAGATTAGTAAATGGTAGGGCTGTCAAGCGATTAAAAAAATTGCAATTGTGTGATTTAAAAATTATTTGCAATTAATCGCACAATAAAAAAATTAGTCGCATGATTAATCACGCTGTTAAACAATATTAATATGCCATTTAAAAAATATTTTTGGACGTTTTCTACATTTTCATATATATTGTTTACAGTTACAACACAGAATACAAAGTGTACAGTGCTCATTTTATATTTTTTATTACAAATATTTGCACTATAAAAACAAAATAAATAGTATTTTTAAATTTCCCCATTACAAGTACTGTAGGGCAATCTCTACCATGAAAGTTGAACTTACAAATGTAGAATTTATGTACAAAAAAAACTGCGTTCAAAAATAAAACAATCTAAAACTTTAAAGCCTACAAGTCCACTCAGTCCTACTTCTTGTCCAGCCAGTTGCTCAGACATACACTGCTTTGGATCATTATGAAGCAGAACCCATCATATGCATGGAAGCATGTCCTCTGGAATGGTGGCCGAAGCATGAAGGGGCATATGAATGTTTAACATATCTGGCACATAAATACCTTGCAACGCCAGCTACAAAAGTGCCATGTGAACGCCTGTTCTCACTTTCAGGTGACATATTAAATAAAAAGCGGGCAGCATTATCTCCCATAAATGTAAACAGACTTGTTTGTCTTAGCGATTGGCTGAACAAGAAGTAGGACTGAATGGGCTTATAGGCTTTAAAGTTTTATATTGTTTTGTTTTTGAGTGCAGTTACTTAACAAAAAAATCTACATTGATAAATTACACTTTCACAATAGAGATTGCACTACAATACTTGTATGAGGTGAATTGAAAATTACTATTTCTTTATCACTTTTACAGTGCAAATATTTGTAATGAAAAATAATATAAAGTGAGCACTGTACACTTTGTATTCTGGGTTGTAAGCGAAATCAATATATTTGAAAATGTAGAAAAACATTCAAAATATTTAATAAATTTCAATAGTTATTCTGTTTAACAGTGTGATTAAAACTGATTAATCACGATTAATTTTTGAGTTAATTGCGTGAGTTAACTAAGATTGATCGACAGCCTTAGTAAATGGGCTAAGATATTACAATAAATAATGGATCATATACACATATGGTTATAATTATAAAAGGATATAAATAAATGGAAGTTTGGCTGTATGGCATCCAGGATGTTTTTCTCTGTGTGGATACAGTATATTTAATGAGTATAATATGGTTAATGTTGATTCATATTATAAACAAAGCTAATAATGAAATGGCAGGAGATCCAAATCTCCCCTATTGAAGTAAGTTTCACTTTAGAGTTATCACAAACATTCAGAAATGTATGTTAATTGGAGAAGGGTCAACTGTGGTGGAAAATTTTAAGAATCAGTGAACTCAAAGATAATGGCTAATGTTATAAAGATATTTAATAATATTAGATAAGGCTTGGTTTTCAGGAATATTTTAAACAAAACAGTTCAGCAGGGAATTAATGTTCCCATGGAGGAAGTAAGGAGAGACACGGCTCCTGCAGCTATAGGGCACCAGGCAACAATGATGGAATGCATAGAGAGAGAGGGAAGCAGGGTGTAAGAGAATCATAGAATCACAGAAGCGTAGGCCTGAAAGGGACCTTAGTAGGTCATCCACTACAGTCCCCTGCATTCAAGGCAGGACTAGTAATAACTAAACCATTTAAGAACAGGTTAGACAAAAACTTCCAGTGATGGAGATTACACAACTTCCCTAGGCAATTTGTTCCAGTGCTTAACTACCCTGACAGTGAGGAATTTTTTCCTAAGGTCCAGCCTAAACCGTCGTTGCTGCAGTTTAAGCCCATTGCTTCTTGTCCTAGAACACAGACAAATGTTAAATATTATGTGTTTTAACAAAAAGTATATTAGAGCTCAGAATTTAAAAGTTTACAGGAAATCAAATTCCAAATGCAGCTGAGTATGACAATATAGGAATTAGGAGGAGAAAAAGAGTATTTGTGGGATACTGTCTGTATGATGAGAACTCCATCTAAAATGTCTTATTTAAAGAATAAATGCAATGTAATGAAAACCTGGCATTTGGCTGGCTGGTCTAACTGCTTTCACCAAAAGGTAATGTTCTGGGTAAGAAGAGCACACTTGATACTCGAGAGAGTTTAATATTGTAATGACTATTAATGCTAAATGATGAACAATCCAATAAAAAGGAAAAGGGAATTCTGACACTGAAAAAGGATTTTTCTAGTCTAATTTATTTACAGGGAATACTTGAAAAAATTATGATAAATTCCTGAGTTCGTCTTGGATACAGCTACTGTATGTCTCTCCAAAGTAATCTAATAGAAGAGGAATCGCAATGTTCTTTGTTAAACATGTCTCTTTTATTGTTGAGGACAACTCAAACACTAAGGGCAAATATATTTGAATTAAGAAGTCCTTGAAAGATAAACTTCTCACCTTAGCAAATTGATGGCTTCTAATCAAGTTTTTTTTTTTTTTAAAGGGATTTAGGAAGTTGTATGGAAGAGGATATCACTCTGAGATGGGAGGGTAGGGAGGGGAGATTTTAGTGAGATGCTTAATACCACTTCTGGATCAATGCAATGTACATGGAGAGTGTACAGGAGGAGTAAATGCAAATTTGTTACATCACTTAAAAAATGAGGATCTGAGGGATGTCTGGCGGGAAATGAATCCAGATATCAAGGACCATACACATTCTCTACTTTTGGATCTCATTCGAGGATTGATATGATTTTTATTTCTAAGACTTCAGCTAATTTGGTCAAAAAAGATAATCTGGGTGTTTATAAGACAATCTGATTATTCCCCATGTATATATTAGATTAAAAAGATTGGAACTCATTGGAAAAACTAAGGACCTGCTGGTTGAATAGAGCTTTGTTGTATGACTGTATTAGAATTCAAAAGCTGGAAGAAAATGTCCAGAAATATCTAGAAAAAAATTATAAGGAGGAGCTCAATGCTGGAAAGGCAGTAATGAGGTGGATCCTTATAATAAAGCATCATAAGTCAAAAAATGAGATTTCTTGAAGAGAGTTTGGTTAAAGAACTTTGTTTGGTAGACAGATGTAAATGTACAGGATTGAAAAGTGCATAAGAAAGTAAAATAGAGGAAATGGAAGTTTAACCTTTTATAAGCAGTAGGGCTGAGCAAACACTTAGATACCTGAAATTAAAATATTATGAAAAGGGTAATAAAGCTGATATACGTACATATACACACACACACGCATGCACTTGTGTGCACACAATTTCAGTTGAAAGATGTTTATAAGAAAACAGCCCAGATGAAAAGATGGGAGAGGGATTTGGACAAATCAATTGCTCTGGATGAGTGGATCTCTATATTTGACAGGGGATATACATCTTCAATTTGTGTATCGCACAAAGAAATTTCTGTAAAGATTGCATTTGACTCCATGTAGAGATCAATCCTATTTTTGCTGGTAGGGTGGCGCACTGTGTTGGAGCCTCAGGGACAGGGGAACATACCTGCACATGTGATGGTTTTGTCCAGAAATTGGATAGTTTTGGGAGGAAATTATTAAAGAGATTAATGTTCTGACAAAATTCCAGGTTCCTAGAGATCCTCTGACCTGATTACTTAATGCTCCAGTAAAATAATACACATTTTAAACAGAACGACAATTTTTTTTATTTTTAGCTAGGCTTTATATTGCACATTATTGGAAAAAGAAGGCTCCTCCTATGAAATTATAGTATAGTAAAATATCCTTTTAATAGAAAATCTTTTACCAAGTACGTAATCAAGAGCAGCACCAAAAAGAGAATAGTTATTTAGAAATTTGGTCATCCTTTTTAGTGTACTCAGAGGAAGAAGGCTCTTCAACCGAGAATCTTTAGCCAGAATATTACTGTGCTGCAGCAACACTCACATTCCTATGTTGCTTCAGCAACTTTTTCCTTGCACCTGTGTGGGAGGGTCATGATCCTGGTTAAAAACGTGTTTTGTGAAAAGACATGTTCCCTTCTAAGATCCAGGTGCTTTGAGTACCCCTGTAAACTATGGGATCAGAATACATAACTATTCAATCTCTCTCATCCCTCCTTTCCCCCGCACTTTCATTTCTTTCGTTCATTGGAACTAATACTTTTCCTCAGGAGTTGAATTTTTTTATGTACCGATAGCTATTTTTTAGAAGAAGTCTTAAATCATGGTTGGGTTCTTAGTTTTCTGAATGCCTGAAACCTCTTGTCATGCCTTCTCTTCTGTCACTTCAGTTTTAGTCTAAAACTCCAAATCCAGATTTACTATGATGTTGAGAGTGGATATATGTGGTAAATAGTTCTCTTCTGCTTTTTTGGCCATTTGAATTTTTATAGCTAAATAGCCTTCAAGTGTTTGTTAATGGTAGTCATGGTGTGACTTAATGAGATCTTGTAAGAATCCCCAAAGGAAGGCCTCTCCTCTCTGACTATTGAGAGGAGAATCCAGCTATTCATTCAGACCAGGCAGTGTGTGTGGACCAGAAGTGGAAGTAAGAGCATGATGTTTAATCATATATTTCATATTTTAGTGCTTTTGGGTATCCGAATAGAAGACAGTCTCAATTAGAGAGAAGTTCTGCAGAATCCACTACAAAAAATATTTCATCTTGAAGCCAAAAAATACAACTAAACAGGAATTCATCTAAAGGATTGTTGGAGAGCCATATTTCCTTGTTGTTAAGTGGAAAAAAACCATGTGATACCATGCTTTTTAACGAAGATGTTACATTTTGATTTATGTAAGAGTGTTTGTTTAGGAACTGGTGAATACTGCAGTGTGAGATGTCATTTTAAATTAAAAGAAAACTTGAAGCTTCATAAGCATGAATTTAGTACAATCTTTAAAATGGCTTGTTTAAAAAGCATTAAAATGTACACAGTATTTTTTAAGCAAACATCTGATATCCAGATACACAGCAATTACATTACAGTAGTTCTTTGAGCTAGGTTACTTTAGTACTGCATTGCTCATATTTGCTAACCTTGGTTTTATGTCCAAGAATGTTTGCTCTAATGGCAAATTACAGTGGAATTAAAAGCTGAAACTGTCTTGTGCTGTATAATTTCAGTGCATTCTGAATAAAAAGTGGTGGTTATTCTCTTCAGACCTTGGTTTTTTAATCAAGTCTTGATAAATTTAGACTATATCATGGGTAAGTAGTTTATAGAGAAACAAGAGAAGGTGCAATTTTATTTTTATATATAGATTTTACATGCAGGAAATCTTTACTTTTTAAGACCTGATCTTACTTGTTGATGGGTTCATCTCTTTTACCCAACAAATATTCTTCAGATTACTTACAGTCCAAAGGAGACATGAAAAGTGAGCATGTAGAATGTTAATTTCATATACATCTGAGCCATAACAAATAGATCAATTTTTCAGTGTCTGTTGGTGTTGCCCTGAGACTGCTTTTGTAGCTGAGTCTGAAGATATGTTAAACCATTACAGTGTCTTCATAAAATACAGTTGTCTTTGATATGAGTTTAATCAGTGTTTTTATGGAGCTAAAAAATGTCCTGATCAAAGTATGGGGAAAATATAAAATATTCTTGCACAAAGAACAGATCATTCTGCATTTAAAAGATGAAATTGTGAATGACTTTTATGGAACACTGGTGCTAGACAAATCTTCCACCCGGCAAGTTAATTTTAAGACTGCATTATTTTCCAAACAATTTATGCAGTCGATATGGTGACCTGTCATTATTACTAAAATTTATAGCTGGCCCATGAATGCTGTATACCAAAATTAAAAATAGACAGACTCACCTGCTTCATTAAATACTCTTACTGTATTCATTCTGTCAGGATGACCATGTTGTCTTGCTTTTTTTAATTTCAGTTTTACAGCTACCAGCACAATGGGAAAAAGAAGTATGAGTCCTATTCAAGAGGAAACTGGCTCTGATGATATGGAAGAGAGAGAAATCCAAGACACAGAGCTTGATGAAACAGATTGCTATGCAGAGTCTGTTCCAGAGGGAAGGAAGAGAGCCAAAAAGTTCAAAAAAGTCAAGGAGCAAGATCCAACAGGTAAGAGCAATGTGTCTGAATGTTCATTTTTGTCCTTTTTGTATTTGGAACCACCTTAACCCTAAGGTGCAAGTTGTCTTTTGAGTGGTAAACGTTGTTTTTATCCATATAGTTACCTATCTTAAGACAGTGCTTTAATTTAAAGCCCATTTTGAATTGCAAACTATGGGATTTGCATTGATCAGTGTAAAAAAAAAAATGCCAACAAGATAGAAACTTGAAATATTTGTGGCTTAGTTTTTGGGCCAGAAGAAAGCTCGGGTGGGAGCGTCATTTACTAGAAGATTACTTTCCATTGTAAAATAAAGGCCTCTGCATGGATAATCTTGGTGATCTCAGCTAATTTTTTCTCCCAATGTGTGGCTATGCACTCTCTTGACAATTAGGGTAATCTGGGACACTTTTTTGCTTATGCTGTGGAAATTTGAAAATTTGGGTACTGGAAGCATGATTCTGCAATTTTTCCCCAGTCAGTCCAACAAACCTGTGCATATTGCAAGACTTATCTTTTTGTTTTAGTCTATTGGCTTGAGTGGATGGAGTCTTATTTATCAACCTGGCATAGGTTATGCTGACACGTCATTGGTTGTATTTTGTTAGCTGGTCTTTTATATTGATTGCAAATATGCTCAGCTTTTAATAAATCTTCCAGCTTCCCTGATTAAGTTCATGAATTCCTCTTATTTTAATATTATTTAGCACTTACATAGGGTTTTAAATGCTCAAAGTACTACACAACGTTAACTGATTCCTAAAACATTGTGAAAGGTAGATCTTGCATATGGGGAAACTGAGGCAGAAAAATGAAGGGACTTTCAAAAGGTCATACATCAAGTCAGACATCAGAACTTGGGGCATTCTGAATCGCCAACCTTGAGCTCTATATTCCACACCATAATGTCCACCTCATAAAAAATCCTCCAACTAGAGCATGTGTACACATGTTGTTGATCATGTTTAGTTTCCCGTAATATGAACCAGGTCATCCCTAAAGATATTATGTGTTCTCTCCCTAACGCCAAAAATGTCAATGCTTATTTGATATAAGCAAACTCATCTTCTGGCTTAAAGAAGCATCTTTCCTCTCTATCACCAGGTAGAAGAGTAAGAAACTGACCATTTCCCATTTTCAGTATAGCTAAGTGGATGTCATATGTCATACATAAATTGGTTTTTCTTATTACTCTGAATAAACATTTGAGGTCCAGCAAAATGTTAAATGGGAAATTCTTGACACTTTAATTTGGAATAAAAATGTGATTTATTAAATATAGAGTCCTCTTTCTCATAATAGCTTTATAATCATGTCATAAGGATTCTGAAATGATGGTCATGCTCAAGTGACTTCTGTTTTTAGCTATCTAAAACAAATTACGGATTTACTTGTGTGTCTGGGATTAATGTAGTGTTGGCCACTTCATGAAGACTAAGAGCCTATTGACAAATAGGATTAACAGTAGGTGACTTCTTCTTTCATTGTGTGCACTTACCTCCTGTTAATTAAGGGCAGGTGAATACTTGTTTTGAAGGCAGTAGGGATGCTGAACTGACTTACGAACAAAGTTTCCATATTAATAGCAGTTCATAATAGTGTGTTTGTTTACATGTACTTCTTACAAAGGGAGGTATATAATAAGGTTATAATCTTGTAACTTTTGTCTTTCGATGAACAAATCCAGCAGCTGAAGCTAGATAAAGCAACAAAGATACAAAAAAGTAGGAATTGTGATAGTACCTTCCTACTCAGCCTTGATGTCATCCACTGTAATTTTTTCTTTTTTTATAGAGATATTTGCCCCATATTAAATATAATTAGGTTAAATATAGGAAGTTATAAAGACTTTCCCAAATATATCATATATCAGAATTATTTAATTTGAAACCTAACTATGCCACTATTGCTTTGTTTTCCAAATTAGTACTGGCCAATCGTCTGAACTACCGAGCAGTTCAGAGTTATTCTGTTCATGTGGTATTAACTTGTATAGCTTAAACCTGATGGTAGAATCTGTGGACACTATTTATGACAGCAATAAGCATGTTGTCAAATCTAAATTTTGTCAACAATCGTTGTGGTGCACCCACATTTGCTTTCACTTTTATGCAAATGTCACTTCATTACGTACTTGAAAGGCAGAGTGCACAGTCATGACTCTACTGGATGAAAAGGAAAATGAAATGTAAGCATTGAGGGGAATCTTCTTTTCATAGAAAGAGAACACTGCTGTTAACCAGTTTATTCAGTATCTGTACAATTTCAGTCACAGATATCATGTGAAAGTTTTGGCATGCTCACGGGTTCAAGCGTTGCATATTAATCACTCTGTTTAGCAAGAAGCTTTGTGCAAATGGCCTGCAGTTTAAACAAATCTTTAGGTTGTATGTACAGCGTATCAAAAAGCTTTTAGGGACCAATGCCACATTATTAAATGTTATCAATGTTTCCTAAAGGAGCAAAATGTAAGCTGCCAGTGTTGTGGTGTTCTCATGTCTGTTGTACATTGGAGGATGAGTAGAACATTTTAGCTGACCCACCTTATTGTAGGTTGCAAAAATCTTTTTGGTTATGTACTGCCAAATTCTGGATTTGTCTAAACAATGAAGGAGCACTTTGTTTTGCCATGTAATGTATGTATGCATGTCTTGTTTGTGTCTTGGTATGAAGATGTATAATTTGAAAGTTAATTATATTTGTGAAAAAAGTAAACCAAAATCAACTTTTCCAACCCGCCCCCCACCCAGGAAAAAAAAAAAGAAAAAGAAAACAAGCCTAGGGGTGTAATTGTTTAAATAAACATACCCAGTGTTCTGTGTGCATCTTCCATATGGCTCAGCTGTAGCTGTAGTTCATATTCTTATTTGCTTGTAAGACTCACGGCCGAAGTTACCTAGTGCTGTAGTCCACGTTTAAAATAGTATAGCGACAGAGCTGCAGTGCTGCAGCTGTCCTGCTTAGTGCTTCAGTGTACACACTGAATACCACATTGGGAGGGGTACTATGGTAGGTAATCCACCTGCACAAGAGGCAGCCCCTAGATTGACAGAAGAATTCTTCCATCAACCTAGTGCTGTCTTTACCGGGGGTTAGGTTGGCTTAATTATGTCTCACGAGGGTGTGGATTTTTCCCACCCCTGAGAGATGTAGCTATGCTGATCTAACTTTTTAGTGTAGACCAACCCTTTGTATGGGTGTTCCTTCCTTTTGACTTGCATATTAATACTTTATAAACTCCACAATTTGAGTATTTTGAACTAAAGTTTTGAATTAGATTGCTAGAGAACTGACTGTTGGCTTCTCAAACATCTGAAAGCTATTTAGATACATTTGCAGGTTCATTGTTGAGCTACTCACATATGTGACTTGGTCATTTGTGATGTAATTTGGAGAGGGTGGCTATTTAGCTTCCTTCATCCACTGATGTAGATGTAGTCACATAATGTCTTTATCACAGCGGTTCCCAAACTGTGGGTTGCATCCGCAAATGGGGTCGTGCAGTCAGAAAATGTGGTCATGGCAATCCCTAGTGTGTAGAGGATGATATTTTGCTCTGCACAGCATGATCTCGCATGTATGGGGCATGCGAAGTTGCGATGCAGAGCAAAATGGCATCCTCCGTGCGGCGTGACATCGCACATGTATGGCGTGTGCAAGGTCATGCTGTGTGTAGGATGCTATTTTGCTTTACAAAATGATGTCCTCCATGCTGTCTGAGATCCTGGAGGGAAATAATTAATTAAAATAGGGTTGTGCCTGCAAACGTTCGGGAACCCCTGCACTATCAAGTGTTACTCCCACAGTAAATGTGGTGTTTAAAGGGGAAATGTTATACAACATAACTATTTAATGAGGGCACAGATTAAAGAATTGAGAGATCCTATGTTTATGTAGAGTTCCTTTTAATCTTTGTGGATCAGCCATCCTTTTTGAAAGTGATTTGTGTGGGAATAATCACTATTGTCTCCTCTCCCCTCCTCTGTGTATAGCCTTGTTTTTTTGAGCCTCCATTTGTTTTCACAAGTTAAGTAGGAAGGTTGCCTACGTGCCTCCTAGTCTTCCTCTTTGTCTGAGATGTACAATTTCTACCATACATTACATCCTCCTCCAGGCATAGGTGTGTCAATATGACCTGGGAAACAAAATGTACTCAAGCTGCTTCTGGTCTAAGTATTCAGCCATGCAATTTCATTGCCATATGAAGACTTCTATATAACTGTTGTTACTTTATTGTGGCCTAGAGAAAACACCATTTTCCTGTCTAATATATCGGATACAATTATAGTTTGTACCCACTGGCAAAGTTTTTCATCCCCCTCTAGTGGCTGGTTCCTGTAGAAGATGACAACCTACTACTGTCAGCTGCTCTTTTAACTCAAGTGGTAGAGGTCTGTGATATATACCTAAAGCAGCTATACTCAAAACTCAGTGGTTCATGTACTGCAAAGAGCCTCAGGAGACAAATTAAAGAGCCACTTGCAGCTCCTGAGTCTGACTGAGTATCCATATGTATCATTGATCTACAAGTTCTAATCCTGCTGATGATCCATGAAGGGGACAGTGTGATTCCACGTAGTGGAATTTGTTTTCTTCAGTTTGCTCTTTTAAAAACCTGGGAGATTACACACACCGAAGTTGTTAAAAGAACATTTGAGTGCTTTAGTTTGCAACCTTTTAGTTAGAAAATGTCAGAATTATGGTTACTTATGCAAACTGAATTTGATGCCCATGTACATTTGCACTGTGATACTTTAATTTCATAATTTTTTTCCCCATAGGACCCCTGCCTCATTCAGTGTCCAGGATGGACAATGCTCACCTAATGAGCAGCTATTCAATTTTTTGTTTTAGCTTCATAATGCACCATACCTTATTTACTGCACACTAGTCAAACCCTGATCTGAATACAGAATTATTTCCTTGGAACTTTCTTGTGCCACTCATTGCTGTAGTATATGAATGCATCACAAATATTAATGACTTTATATTCATAATACCCCATGGAGGTGGTCTTACCTTCATTTTTGCAAATGGATGACTGAGACACAGTATAGGTAGGAGGTGAGCAGCTCTCAGTAGTGAAAGAACTGGTTAAGGACTATTTAGAAAAGCTGGAAGTGCACAAGTCCATGGGTCCAGATCTGATGCATCCAAGGATGCTGAAGGAGTTGTCTGATGTGATTGCAGAGCCATTGGCCATTATCTTTGAAAATTCGTGGCGATGGAGGAGGTCCTGGACAATTGGAAAAAGGCAAATATAGTGCCCATATTTAAAAAAGAAAAGAAAATGAACCACAGACCAGTCAGCTTCACTTCAGTCCCCAGCAAAACCATGGAGCACGTCCTCAAGGAATCCATTCTGAAGCACTTGGAGGAGAGGAAGGTTATCAGGAACAGTCAACATGGATTCACCAGGGACAAGTCATGCCTGACTAACCTGATTGCCTTCTGTGATGAGATAACTGGCTCTGTGGATCTGTGGAAAGCGGTGGATGTGATATATCTTGACTTTAGCAAAGCTTTTGATACGGTCTCCCACAGTATTCTTGCCAGCAAGTTAAAGTATGGATTGGATGAATGGACTGAAAGCTGGCTAGATTGTCGGGCTCAATGGGTAGTGATCAATGTCTAGTTGGCAGCCAGTATCAAGCGGAGTGCCCCAGGGATCAGTCTTGGGGCCGGTTTTGTTCCACATGTTTAATCCCATCATCCAGATCATTAATAATTGCACCCTCAGCAAATTCACCAATGACACTAAGTAGGGGGAGAGGTAGATATGCTGGAGGATAGGGATAGAATCCAGCATTAGCTAGACAAATTGGAGGATTGGGCCAAAAGAAATATGATGAAGTTCAACAAGTTCAAGTGGTGAGTCCTGCACTTAGGAAGAAAGAATCCCATGCACCGCTACAGGCTGGAGACTGACTGGCTAAGCAACAGTTCTGCAGAAAAGGACCTGGGGATTACAGTGGACGAGAAGCTGGATATGAATCAGCAGTGTGCTCTCGTTGCCAAGAAGGCCAACAGCATATTGGGCTGTATTAGTAGGAGTATTGCCAGCAGATGGAGGGAAGTGATTATTCCCCTCTATTCAACACTGGTGTGGCCACACCTAGAGTATTGTATCCAGTTTTGGCACCCCCACCCACCCACTACAGAAGGGATGTGGACAAATTAGAGAGAGTCCAGCAGAGGGCAACGAAAATGATCAGGGGGCTGGGGCGCATGACTTACGAGGAGTGACTGAGGGAACTGGGCTTATTTATTCGGCAGAAGAGTAGAGTGAGGGGAGATTTGATAGCAGCATTCAGCTACCTGAAGGGGGGTTCCAAAGAGGATGGAACTTGGCTGTTCTCAGTGGTGGCAGATGACAGAACAAGCAGTGGTTTCAAATTGTGATGGGGAAGGTCTAGGTTGGATATTAGGAAACACTATTTCACTAGGAGGGTGGTGAAGCAGTGGAATGGGTTACCTAGGGTAGTGGTGGAATTTCCATCCTTAGAGGTTTTTAAGGCCCAGCTTGACACAGCATTGGCTGGGACGATTTAGTTGGTGTTTCTTAAATTATGGCTGACAGTTCTTTAAACACTATCAGGATGATATACATGTTAGTGTAGGTGACACATCCCACAATGGTGTTCCTCAAACTATTGTCTGTCAGTGATAAATAGCTGATCAGTTTATCAAATGATTTAATCTAAGTCTCAAACTGCCTAGATCTTGATTTTACTTTTAAGATCTTTCTCAGTACCTCCCTTCCTTTCAGAGACAAGAAAGAAAAAAAAAAAAATACTGTGCAAGCATGTAATAATATATTAGATAAATCTGTCCACAGAAATATTTTAAAGGAACTATCTCTATTGTGTGTAAAATCACTCTGCTATATTTGGCATTAATGCTTGTTTGTAAATGGAGACTGCCAAAAAAACAGTAAATAATTTCTTTCCAACATTAGTTTGAAGCTGAAACACTTCAGTTTTCAGTGTTTTACCTGTTCTCAGCTGCCTTGAATGAGGATTTAACAGCCACCACAGTTGGTACATAAGAATTTAATGTAAGAAGGGCCATACTGGGTCAGACCGATGATCCATCTAGCCCAGTATCTTGTCTTTAAACAGTGGCCAGCACAATATGTTTCAGAGGGAATGAACAGAACAGGGCAATTTCAAGTGATCCTCATCCTCAGTCATCCAGATTTAGGGACGCTCAGAGCATGGAGCTGTGTCCCTGACCATCTTAGCCATTTATGGACCTATCCTCCATTAACTTATCTACTTTTTTTTTAATCCAGTTGTACTTTTGGCCTTCACAACACCACTGGCAACAAGTTCCACAGGCTGGCTGTGTGTTGTGTGAAGAAATACTTCCTTTTGCTTGTTTTAAACCTGCTGTCTGTCTGATTGGGTGACCCCTGGTTTTTGTTATGGAAAGGAGTAAATAATGCTTCTCTATTCGCATTCTCCACACCATTCATGATTTTTTAGACCTCTATCATATCCCATGGCCCCACCTTGTTCATCTCTTTTCTAAGAACACTCCTCGTATGGAAGCTGTTCCATGTCCCTACTCATTTTTGTTGCTCTTTTCTATATTTTTTTCTAGTTCTAATGTCTTTTTTTTTTTAAGATGTGGAGACCAGAACAGCACTCAGTATTCAACATGTGGGTGTGCCATGGATTCATAAAGTGGCATTCTGATCTTTTCTGCTTTATATATCCCTTTCCTAATGGTTCCTAACATTGTTAGCTTTGTTGACTGCTCCTGCACATTGAGCAGATGTTTTTAGAGAACTATTCACAATGACTAATTTAGAACCCCATCATTTTGTATGTGTAGTTGGGATTATATTTTCCAATGTGCGTTACTTGCACTCATTAATATTGAATTTCATCTGCCCTTATGTTGCCCAATCACCCTGTTTTGTTAGATCCCTTTGAAACTCTTCAAAGTCAGCTCTGGACTTAACTATCTTGGGTAACTATCTTGAGTAATTTAGTATCATCTGCAGATTTTGCCACCACTTAATTGTTTATCTGCTTTTCCAAATTATTTATGCATATATTGAACAGCACATGTCCCAGTACAGATTCTTGGAGGTAGGATAGTACCACTAACAGTTTTATTTATTATAATTTTGATGCTGCAGCTACAAACTGAATATGCTGCTGCATCTGTTTTAATAAAATTAGATCTGATTTGCAAAATACTGTATGAAAATATAAAGGCCCTAAAGTACTTAAATGTCACTGGATGATTTTCCAGGGTCATTGCTTTGTTACCTTATAATTTCATCTGGTGGAAAGGGTTTCACCAGTCTTCCATCTTGTTTTGTTTTTCGTCTTTGAGAGCACGCAGGCAATCAAGGCAGAGTCTGTTAGGGTTCCAATTAGAAAGTCGTCTTTTCTGATTTACTAATTCCAGCTGTAAAAACCCACTCTGAAGTAAAATTTCTTTGCACAGTGTGAAATAGTATGAGCAAAGGTCTCTGACTCTTGGTTTAAACAAATAATGATTCTTTTAAAATCCAGGTTAAAAAAAAATGGTAAACATTTACCAGCAAGCCTCACATTTTAAGGAAGTGTCTTCACTGAGAATGCTTGATCTTACTATTTAGACTAGAGTATTGTTTACGTGGCAGTCTGCAAATTGTGATTGGTGATGCATGCCATGTGTGCTGCTCTTGTTAAACCCATAAATGCCCCCCCACTTTCCCCCCAAAAAAGCCAACCCCTCGCTCCCCAAAAAGTTAAGGCTGAAACTTAGCAATTTATCCAGGATCAGAGCCTGATTTGTTTGTAATCATACTTTTCATAGTTCTGACACACTTAAGATTGACTGCTAAATATAATGGTATAAATGCAGATTTTTGTTTTGAGGATTTTCCCCATATAATTATAGCATTATAAATTTACCTTGAATTGCAAATATTATGCTACAACTTGTTCTATTTTAAGGTGGCTCAGTCCACTTAAATATTTTGAGATGGTACTTTTTAATGTTGTAAATATCTTTCTCTTCTCTTAGGAAGCATCACAAGTGGTTCCACAGAACTCTTTGACGTTCCTGACACGTGGTAGCCAACATCTGTATTAATAAAAAGTGACGCTGATTCAAAGCAATTGCAAGAGTATACCACTTGGAAGCCATACTTAATTTAAATAAAAAGTGGTGTTAAAGAAGTATGTCTCCTGAAAATCAGTTTAATTTTTTAAACTGTCTACTGAACAATCACTGTCAGTTTTACTCGTGTATTAACTAGTTTACAATTCTGTCTGTTGATCATGTGAAATCTTTGCTGTCGTAAACAATGTTAGATTTAAGAAGCAAGGCTAAATGTGTTTTGGTCACCTATTATGGTATGTTGGCTATGAAATATACAAAAAGAATCAGCACTATTATGAATTTTGTTAGGCTGTTTCCTGTGCTTGAGGGGAGTTATCACACAAGTCTTCTCATCAGATGTTCGGGCAATATCAGTACACTATCAGTAGTCCTGAACAGATAAACCTCAGTATCAGTTACTGCTTTCTGCCAGTTACCCTGGAAACCTTACAGTGTTGTCCTTTTTCCCCAGTAGGAAGACTTCAGCCAGTATCTGTCTGGAAACTAATCCTACACATATACTATCCTTTTGTCCTCTTGGAAAAATTTAACTTATACTTTCCTTAAAAAAATAGAGAAAAAGAGAGAGAGAGAGATAAATTAATGTTGGGAGGAGGTGAGTTTTCTTTGCTGTTTTCAATCTTAAGTCTAGATCTGGTTTTCCATGGTTTGTGTTTTTTGTAAAAATGTTTTTGAAACCTGTGACAAACCTGCAAACTGTACCAGCCCTTTATTCATTTAAAAAAAATCTGCTTTGGTAGATTTCAGAAACTTTGATATTTAACGTTTTTGTATCATGGAAATAAAAATGAAAAATGTATTTCCATAAAATGAAAATAAAAGAAATTTTCTTAGGAATCTGTCTTTATTTTTCACATCATTTATTTGACTTTTCGCTTGTTTTGCCATTCATATATGGTTAGTGGGTATTAAGACAGACGCATTCTTGTTTTATAAATCTATTTCCAACACATCATTCTAGCAAATGGAATAACTACCAGGTTTCATGAGATTATATATATTGTGGAACCTTACCCCTTTTCACTTAAACACAGTAAAGGGAAACCCCTTGGAGGTGAGAGGTGAAGCAAAAACAACTTTCTGCCCTTTACAGTTCCTTTATGATCTGTAGCAGATGCCTCAAGTTCTTAAAAGTAATTTTTTAAAATTTTCCTGCTTGCCTTTTCTTTTGAAATATTAGGTCCTGCCATGTGGAAGGCAGCATGTTCGTCTGACAATCCAGGAATGGACTAGCTTTTATGGGGGAAACTAATTTCAATCTTAGCACTAACTTCTGCTACGCATCATCTGCTCCACTGCTTTGTCAGGCAAGGAAGAGAATGTCTGACTGGAGTGGGGGAGGTGAGGGTAATAATGAATCTGAGTGAGCTCTGTTGCTGTTGGGGATCCCCAGGTCTTCTGTACTATATCAGGAGTAAAACTTAGTATGGATCACCACGCTCTAAGTGCCTTTGCTGGCCTCAAACCAAAGTGAGGCTTCAAATCCCTCCTCACTGTGAGTATGATCTTTGTTTGAGTTATGCAGGAAGAACTGCTCATGTTGTGCACCATTTTGTAGAGAAAGTTTCAAACACTGAGATGTAAAACTTAAGCTGCAGTCACAATGTCCGATTTTCATGTCTATATTCTCTAAAATGTGGTTTTCAAGAAGGCAAAGTCCTCAAACGTGAATGGATTAAAGAGAACACAGTTCGAAAAGCTTAGCCTCACATTCTTACCTTGATGCAAAACAAGTAGTGTAAACAATCAAAAATAATACAGTAGTTTCATATTTTTAAACCATAGCAACAGTCTGAATATGGTACATACAATGGTCAGTTTTCCCATTTCTTGTTAACTGTTGGAAATGTGCAAGGTCCACCTTAATTGAATTGGCCTCTTTAGCACTGACACCCCACTTGGTATGGCAACTCCTATCTTTTCATATATATACTGCTTACTGTATTTTTCACTCCATGCATCTGATGAAATGGGTTTTAGCCCACGAAAGCTTATGCCCAAATAAATGTGTTTAGTCTTTAAGGTGCCACAAGGACTCCTCGTATCTAAACCAGTGTGAAGTTGGCATATAGTTCTCTAATTATACTTTTTAAGGGTTCTGGTAGGGATTAATTCTAAACAGTAACATAAGGCAAAAAGTGACCCTCACCACCATAAAAAGTTCCTTACCCTGTGGTATCACAAAGACCTCCTATGTTATCCTCGAGCGAAGGGTAACATGATTCATTAAATTTGCCTTTATCTTAAGTGAAATCACTCAACCATAACTCTAAAAGGGAGAGGAAACTTCCTATATTGAATCAATTTTGCTAATGTTTCCTAATCTATTTATGTAATACACACAGTCCTGATTTTTGGTTCTTTTGTGTGTATGTGGAATGTTACAGACTTAATAATGTAATTAAGTGTTGTCTGTCTTCATAACTGTGGTGTCTAGCACAATTCCAGGATCCTTGACTAGGGTTTCTAGGCACTACTATACTGCAAATAAATTAAAATGTCTATAAATAAAACATGAAAATGATGATGTGGCATGAACAATTCTCACCATGAGTTTGAGATTTGCATCAAGTGGCAAAACAATTAGTGTTTTTTTTGTAGAAAGAACAATGAGTACTCCTGGCACCTTAGAGACTAACAAATTTATTTGAGCATAAGCTTTTGTGGGCTAAAACCCACTTCATCGGATGCATGCAGTGGAAAATACAGTAGGAAGATATATACACACACACACACAGAAAATATGAAAAAATGGGTGTTGCCATATCAACTATAACAAGACTAATCACCATTCTGAAACCTAGTTTTATGTAGGTTATCCCAATCAACAGCCAATAAAATGTCACAATTTAATGTAATTTGTATAAAACACATTTTACCAAAAAACCTTTAGGAATGCTTGAATTTTAAAATCGTGTTGGAATTAGCCCTCTGCCTGGAAAGTTACAGTGCCTTAGTTACAATTCCAACCGTACATGACTAAAATTAAAGCTGCTAAAGTTAAAACTACTAAATGTGACATAAAATGGACTTTGTCCATAAAGACTTCATGACTTTGAAGCCTGACATTTTAGAATATTCTAGAATTAGAACCAAGTGATAGATGCTGTTAGAGATCTGAGGGTCTTCCTATTTCAGTAGGAAAATCACCAATTTATGGTATTATCCAAAAGGAACCTGTTACAGGGTGAGCTGGACCTTTAGAGCAGCACAAGACCTGGCTCCAGTATTGCCAACCTCAAAAGATCAAAAATCATGAATCAGTCTCAAATACCATGTTTTTTTTAATATTGTTTTCTGATCTGTCTTGATTTTTGAACTATCCGTGCCTGTCCCTTGTGTGAGAAATAATTTTTACCTATTCCCAAATTTATGAGGTAAAATTGATTTTTTTTGGCTCCTGCTGCAGGAGCTTTCACTCCCACATCTGACCATTACGTGCCCAGCAATTCTGCCCCAAACTTCAAAATCAGTCCTGTCCCTTGTGGACATCAATATTAACGTCAAAGGATATTGATCTCAAAGACCTAAAGACATAGATGTGTCTATACATTTCACTCTCCAACATGAAATGGGTTCTTTTAAACAGCGAGGCCTTGGTTTTACTTGGTGGTTTGGCAAACAGCCAAAGCATTCATTCAGATTAAAAGATTATTAAACACAAAAAAGAACAAGAACTTAAAACAGGCATTTATACTGAAACTCTGGCTGAGTGTGCAAAACATTAGTCAAAACTTTTCAAGTTTTTCTCTTTTGGAGGCAAACCATCAGTCCTATTTTCTGAACTCCCTTTGATGAAAAGGAAAAGGGTTAATTTTACTCCCAGTCTTGATGTGTAGAGTGTATTTGTTCTATTAATATCTGGTTCCATATCTTCTGTTTTTACCAAGCATAATTGTAATAGTCCTTGGACTATATCAACTTGGCCTTTTTGGTTTAGACTAATCTGGCTTCTTTGTCTGGTTCTCTTGAACTTGTTACAAAATGTAAACAACTTTATTTTTCATGGTTATTGCCATATCTCAGTAACTTTTACATGTGTCTTACATTTAAATTTACAATAGGGGTACATTTTATGGGCTTGATAATTACAATACCCCCATCACTACAACTCCCCTAGCCTCAATGATGCTCCTCTGGAGTTCTTTACCTGCTCTCCCAAACCTAGGAGAGCAGAAGTGAGTCCCCTTTCCCCCTTCCTAGCTTGGGAGGGCAGTTCTAGAGGCTCTTCATCCCTCTTTTGTTCCTCTCCCTAGGCTGGGTGCTGCAGGGAGAGAAACAGAGGCACCATTCTGCCCCTGTTGGTCACAGTGCAGATGAGGGAGCAAAGCCACTCTGAGCTGTTGGGCAATTTCTGCTCCTCTCCCTTAATATGAGAATGGCCTCAGGTTGATATGGGGAGGGAGAAAGAGTTCTTCCTGCATATGAGAAGAAATACTGCTGAGGAACAGGGGTGAGGACTACAAACAAGCCCTTTCTGCGTGGAGAGAGCCAGGGACCAGTGGCAAAGCTAATAGGAAGCAACCATGCCCCAGCAGCATTTAGGTGTGTTGTGCCTTTTCACATGGGACTGCAATGAGAGCCTGCCCTGAGCTCGTCCAGCAGCTCCTGTTCCACGGGGCTAGGCCTGGCTCCCGCTTCCAGTGTTGTGACACGGCAGGTGGGGACATATGGCGCTGCAAACCATGTGCCAGGTTGCAACACCAGTCACTCAAATTTGGCCTGGTTGCCCTCCCTCATGACCCATATGGAGTCATGTGACCCTGTGTGCCATGTGTCAATGCCTGGAGCAAAGAGCCAGGCACAGCCCCATGAGACAGCCCATCCCCACGGTCTGCCTTCTGCACTGCGACGATTAGGGTTGTGGCGCTGCGGAGGAGGGTGCTGCTGCAGGTGATTAGTGCCCCTTTGGCCATCACCCCTCCTGGTTGCAAAACCTGGCTTCACCACTGCCAGGAAGAAGAGTAGTTGGCTGGCTGGGCTATCCTGGGACTAACGATCCCTCCTGTGAGCAAGCAGGGAAAGGAGCCTGGGAGGGAGTAGAACGAATATGCTGGGGACACAGCCTGTCAGGGTTCCCTCCCCACTCTGAACTCTGGGGTACAGATGTGGGGAACTGTATGAAAGACCCCCTAAACTTATTTCTACCAGCTTAGGTTAAAAACTCCCCTATTCCTTGGATTAAGAGAAACTGCCACCACCAAGTGATTTAAACAAACATTTAGGGAGGGCCACTTGGAGACCTACTTTCCCCAAATATCCCCCCAAGCCCTTACACCCCTTTTCCTGGGCAGGCTTGAGAATACTCCCCCAAGCCCCTACAGCCTCTTTCCTGAGGAGGCTTGAGAATAATATCTTCACAACTTCATACAGGTGAACACAGACACAAACCCTTGGATCTTAAAACGATGAAAAATCAATCAGGTTTTTAAAAGAAGAATTTTAATTAAAGAAAAGGTAAAAGAATTACCTCTGTAAAATCGGGATAGTAAGTACTTTACAGAATAACAAAAGACTCAAGAACATAGAGGATCTCCCCTCTAGGCAAAACCTTAAAGTTACAAATCCAGGAATAAACCTCCCTCTAGACAAGGAAAATCACAAACCAAAATAAAAGTAATCTAACGCATTTCTTCACTAGTACTTACTAATGGAGTTGGATAGCTTGCTTTCTTGATCTGTCTCCGGCAAGCACACACAACAGACAAAACAAAGCCTTTTCCCCCTCCCAAGATTTGAAAGTATCTTGTTCACTTATTGATCATTTTGGTCAAGTGCCAGCTAGGTTACCTGAGCTTCTTAACCCTTTACAGGTAAAAGGATTTTGTGCCTGTGGCCAGGAGGGATTGTATAGTACTGTATACAGAAAGGTGGTTACCCTTCCCTTTATATTTATGATACAGGCTAACTAATGAGCTACATTATCAACAAGCAGCCAGTAGAGGACTCTGAAAAGGAAGTGCCCTCCTGAGGTCAGAGGAAACCTGGTTCAGCAAAGAGAGCGACTGCTGGTGAGCAGGAGCTGCAGGTTGGAGACAACAGCGAGCGTGGGAGTTGGCTGTGGAGGAGAGCTGGGACTGGAAGGCTGAGAGCAAGCTTGAGAATTTGTAGGGGATAATGATTTGTAGGGGATAATGATTAATTGGGCCATAGGCGATGACACCTTTTTTTTTCTGGCGGCCCTAGTAAAATTAATTCTATCATACTCAATGTGTGTATGGGAATCCACTAAGGGCTACAATGTGTACATGGGATGGCTCTCAGACTTCATCACAAGTCTGTGATGTTTCGTGCTTTTCAAGAGTTCTCATGGCTTTCTGATTTTTGCCTTTAAACTCAAATTTTTCCCTCATCTCAAATGCTACTCACTTTATCATCAGTGGGAGTGAAGTCACAGGCTGCCCTTAACAAGATGGTTGCTGTTTCCCTTCAGCTTTGCTGCTGGAAGTGAGGCTGATGTCAGGCCTACCTCAGCCAAGTTCTCTTTTTTACAGAGTAAGGGCTAAGCAGGGGACAGAAAATGTAGAGCTGCCCTAACTCCGACTGAGGTGAGCAGGTGCAGGAACAGGCTAGGAAACTGAGGAGTCAGAGGAATGTGAGAAGCAGAAGGCGAACAGGGTATTGTGAAAAGCAGGGATGTGAGGGACTGTTTCAGGCATGTGGTAAACTGAAGAGGTTGCCAGGGAGTGTATTATGGCAAAAGAGGAAAATGAGATGGGTGGAGAAGAGGGTGCCACTTCTGAGCTACAAAAAAGGACTATCTGGAATCATTCTGAGTCCATAAAACCAGACAGTTGTCAGCATATGCTGAGCACCCTTACAGATTTTCTTGGACAGACACTTCAGAAAAGGAAAGATTGTGGGAAAACTTGGACAGGTGGTAAAGCTAGGACAGGGAGAGCAAGTGAATGTAATGGGTAGTGGGGAACAGATACTGGGAGAGCATGAAGGGAGAATGAGAGGATGAAGGGAGAATGCTGCCTATTTTATCTAGCTAAGAAGAGGGATAGAATGATAGTTCCTCACACCCAAGGAGGTAAGCAGGGTCATCTCCAAGGGGTGAACCATGAGGCATGTGTGTATGGTTGAATTCTAAACCTGAGATCTCTTACCAATTAGAAATAGGCAGCTTCCAATTAAATGTGAGAATCAGAAAGCAGGTGAAAAACATTATTTGATTTATTTAAAAATAATCATTATTTTTAAGCCCATCATTACTTTTTTGGGATCTGACTCATGATATTTGAACTCTTAGGACTGGCCATATTAAGTGTTGGAAGTAGGGTTGGGTGTGGGGGTGGGGGTGGCAGGGCAGAACAGTGAAGCAAAATATTTGATTTGCCACCTAGGGCTGTGGGAGTAGAGCCACCTGAAGAAGGATTGGTTTGCACCCTGCAGCCTAGGTGCAAAGGACCGAGAGAGGGGGAGATGTTTGTGGGAGGGAAAATGAGACCATAGGGAGAAGGAACTGTGGCCCAAGTAGGGTAAAAATTTATCATTGCAGCTTCTACAGTGAAGTGAGGACAACATAATATTTGTGGTGGTATTTGATTTCAGACTCTTGTTTACCCCAGAAGTGAGGAGGACTTCTAATGTAGCCAGAGGGCTAAACTAACTCATCTTTCCAGCAGAGGGAAAACATTTCAAACAAGGGGAAAACTGATGCAGTGGCCACATCTGATGATGAAGCTGATCCATGCCCAGACAGAGCCATATAAATAGGTAGGTCAATGTCATCAAAAGCGTGTGATAAATTCATTTATCAAGTGACTTTGCACTTTGTCCTGTGCATGTTGTCATAGTGCACGAGAATAAGTCCAAATAAAAATTTTTGTTCTTTAAATATTATAGTAACATTCATTGGTAAAAGTAGTTAAATATGTATATATTATTGCTTTCTTGTCCTATATTAATTGTCTTTATTTCTGATATAATATGTTTTTTACTTCATACTAAACATTTAATGTAAAAATAGTTGGCCTTTTAGGATTTTAATGTAAAATAAACTTAAATAAAAATGGTAATTCAAATCCTTATCACCAAATATTCCAGTGTAGTAAACTTTCAGCAGTGATTTATATTAGCTGCACAACTCCATCATGAATAGTGGGATCTATGGCTTAACTATATATAGTGCACTGAAAGTTAACCAAATATGTGTATATTTAGAGATGACGTGCTAGTCCGGAAAATGTATCTTCTGTCATGACACCATTATTTGTATTCAAAATAGCTTAAGTGTGATGGTTTTTTTGTGGTTTTACAACAGAGAGGTGTTTTTTAAAAAACTGAAATTTAGGAACTAGTGTGTCCATGATGTGAACTACATATTTTCAGTATTCTTTGGGGGGAAATTTTAAGCTACATCAACTTTAGAGACTTTCAGATATTTGATAATTGAGCATTTGATGCATGCTTGTAAAATGAGTTACAAGTCATATCCATATTCTGCAAACTTTGGTCACTATTGTATGTTATGGTTAATATCACTTACCAAACTCTCTAAAGGGCTTCACATTCTTAATGAGAATTTTGATTTTAATTAAGTTGCAGTAAAAGATGGAGACCAGATAATCCACTAAGAAAAGTGTTTTAATATAAAAACTCCAGTGTAATAATTTAATCTTGATGCATTGAGGATTGTAGATTCCCAACTCCCCCTTCATGTTTAAAGGTACATTTCGATCCTGCAAATACTACATTCCTTATATTAAAAGAATAAATAAAATTTTTAAATAGAATTTTAAATATTCCTTGGGGAATGTTTTTCCCCATGAAAAGAGTGGAGTGATGTATCTAATGATTTTAAAAGGAATAAAAATAACTGTTAAGATATTTGACCTCTTTCGCCCCTACTACTCTCTAAGCATTTATGATGAGTTTTGTTGTGATCCCCAAGAAATTCCTGGCTTCTGATTGAGTTCCATGTCTTTATTTAAGAAATAATAAATGTAATACAAGCAAAAATTCCTTCTGCACTTTTTGCTTCAGAACACACACAGGGCCACTCAAGATAATCAAAAGTCCTTGGCTTATAACTTCCTTAGACTATTGCCAGATGAGCAGATGTCTGCAGTGAACAGAATTCCACAAATAGCTCATTCACTTATTCCAAAGTCTGTTTACTAAATGAAGACAGAACAGCTTTTTTACAGACAAATGTTACTCAGGCACTAGCCCATTGAGTAAATTTTATCTCTATGCCTTACAGAAATATTGCAGCACCTCCATGGTGGGAGGAGTAATGTTTGGAGGGTTAGGCTTAATTATACTTGTAATTAAGATGTTCCTGCCATTTTATTATTTATTAAATATCCATGATGCTCCTTTAAAGAATGCATCAGGATAATTATTGGCTGCCATGTGCTTCACTGAGAACTACAGCAGATGAAAGGGCTGTCACAGTTACTGAACCCATGTGGAATACATCTTTTCCTACATAGAATATAGGAGAAAATTCAGTAAAAATGTGAAAATTTAAACTCCCTTGCCCTTATTATATCCATTTGTAAATGAAGTGGCAGCAATATATGCACATGGACAGGTTAGTGCCTAAATGCAAACATTTTTACAGTTAAGTGACTTACCAGACTTGATAACCAACAAGATCTAATTGCTGTGTAGTTTTCCACTGATGCCAAAGTTTGGACAATTGTGCCAGGCATGTTGCCTTCTAGTCCATCATCTACTTTTACAAACCACCAAGTCCCAAGAGGGACTGAAAATATTATTGTCTTAGTATTAATTACTTCAATCCGTTAAAAAAATAAAAACCACCAAAATTGAGATTTGTACAAAGAATTATGCCCCTTAACATTGTTCCTGCAACAAGAACTACTACTTTGCCAACTTTAAAACTAGTCATTTCTGTTCTCAAAGTCTGTAAAGAAGAATGGATATAAGTAATCTAAGAACAGATACGAAAAATCTAGTGTTTGCCTGATTCATAGAACCATCGTCTCCTTTTCATATCTTTGAATGCACTGATTCTTAAAGTATACAAAGAACTTGAGTTGTCTAAATTCATTTTGCTTTTTCAGGGTACTGTAGTTTAAGCAAGGATAACAGCCCTCAGTTGAAAGAGAGTTTTCAAACTTACAACATTTGAGTTATAGAGTCATTAGGCCAACTTCATTTCCTCAGGCACAGGAGGCTATAAATTGCACCCACATACTTCTGATTGGTCAGTTATGTTGTAAAGGGTTTTAACCCCTGAGGGAAGGACAGATGACAGGATTGCCTTTTCGCCTTTCCTGGGAAGCTAGCTTTATATTCCAACTGGCATTCAATAGGAGTCTACCCAACAGAGGTTTTCCAGGAGAAGCTGTGAATCAAGTAATCTCCCTGCTAGTTTGACGTTGTCCTTTCCACTATGGCCTGGCCCACTTGAGAACTGCATTAGCTCATTTCAGGCTCCTCTATAGATTAGTTTGCTGAGCAGTTCATGCCACTCTAGTCTACCTTCTTCTTTACCCCTGGGAGTCCACAGACTGGGTTATGGAAGCCCCGTGTGGTGCACCCAGAAGGTTGAAGTCAACCCATCATTTTGGGTACAGTGATAATGGCTACATTTTGAAAAATGGCAAAGATGCAGAAAACACATGTGGACACACACATTAGTATATAAATTGGTTGATTACACTTACAATTTTTTTTCTGAAAGCAGTTATCCAGTTGACTGAAGTATACAAATATTTATGTGCACCTGCATGTGCTATAATTTGCAGATTTTTTTTAAAAAAGCTATTTTTTTCACTGAAAACAAAAATATAAGACAAATTCAGCAGCATTAAGGTAGTATTTTATATAAATTTCTAAAATACACCCCAGTACCCTTCAAAATAACATAGTGGGTTTAGAGTTGGGGGATTTAGGATCAGTGTCTGCTTAGCAGATTTTCTGCGTATATATTGAATCTTTTCTTCCTTAATGATTCATAGTGGATTCTCCATCACTGATCATTTTTTATCAAGATTGGATGTTTTTCTAAAAGATATGCTCTAGGAATTATTTGGGGGGAAGTTCTATGGACTGTGTTATGTAGGAGGTCAAACTTCATGATCACAGTGGTCTCATCTGGCTTTAGAATCTATGAATTGATGGACCTGTGACTTTTAGCAGGCAAGAGAAGCAACTTTCTGCCTAAACCAGGGCCCACCTATGAAGGAATCAAAAATGGGGCTAAGCAGTTAGTGTTTGGACTGGGATGAGAGAGGTCAAATGAGCACAACACTGTTGTATTACATGTGGCCATTTGTCTTGTCAATAGTGCTAGTTAAATAAAATATGTTTGTTAGTTTTCAATAAAATTGTGTCCCATAAATCTCCATTAAGCAACATCCACCTCCAGCTAAGCTCACAGGAATTTATTCCATTACATGTCCATCCATTTTGTTGGACCCAGCAGATTTTTTGAGTATTTCACACTACCAATGCTTTTTAATGGTATTTAAAATAAATTTAAATATTTCTTAACAGGCCAAAGCTTTTTAAATTATATTGGTTCTTGGAACTTTCCATGTAATGTAAATGAAACCTCACTCTCTGGTGTATGAAATTAGATCCCAGCAATAAAGCAACTTATAAAGCCATATTCTGAAAGTATTTTCTACAGCTAAATTGTGTCTACTGTAACTCACAGGGCTTCTCTCCTAATATTTTCATTTATATTATTTCCATCAGGATATAAAACACATGTACAGTAGTTACCATTTTAAAAATATCAATATTTGTTAATATTTATGACACAAGGTTATGTAAGGTGTATCACACTTATTTTTTATTTTACAAAGAAGTAGCTATCAAGCATTCTAAGCTATGGGTGGTATTTCTAAGGTATTTATAATTTTACATCTGTATAATAACGTATCTGTAACGACATGTATTTCAGATACTACATGTCTGACTTCTGTTGGCAAATGCTTACTCTTTAATGGAAACCAGTGTAGCTTTGTAAATAATGGATGGCAACCAGATATAGATAAACAGTAGAGCTGTCAATTAATTGCAGTAAACTCACGAGATTAAAACTGCGATTAATCACAGTTTTAATCACACTGTTAAAAAATAGAATATCAATTGAAATTTATTAAATATTTTGGATGTTTTTCTATATTTTCATATATATTGTATTCTGTGTTGTAATTGAAATCAGTATATATTATTTTTTATTACAAATATTTGCACTGTAATAATGATAAACAAAAGAAATAGTATTTTTCAATTCACTTTATACAAGTACTGTAGTGCAATCTTTGTTGTGAAAGTGCAACTTACAAATGTAGATTATTTCTTTTACATAGCTGCACTCAAAAACAAAACAATGTAAAACTTCAGAGCCTACAAGTCCATTCAGTCCTACTTTTTGTTCAGTCAATCGCTAAGACAAACAAGCTCATTTACATTTACAGGAGATAATGCTGCCCTCTTCTTATTTACAATGCCACCAGAAAGTGAGAACCGGTGTTTGCATGGCACTTTTGTAGCTGGCATTGCAAGGTATTTACATGCCACATATGTTAAACATTCATATGCCCCTTCATGCTTTGACCAGCATTCCAGAGGACATGCTTCCATGCTGATGACGTTTGTTAAAAAATAATGTGTTAATTAAATTTGTGACTGCCAAGTCCTTGGCAGAGAATTGTATGCCCCCTGCTCCGTTTTACCCACATTCTGCCATATATTTCATGTTATAGCAGTCTCAGATGATGACCCAGCACATGTTGTTCATTTTAAGAACACTTTTACTGCAGATTTCACAAAACACAAAGAAGATACCAATGTGAGATTTCTAAAGATAGCTACAGCACTCGACCCAAGGTTTAAGAATCTGAAGTGCCTTCCAAAATCTGATCGGGATAGGGTGTGCAGCATGCTTTCAGAAGTCTGAAAAGAGCATCACTCCGATGCGGAAACTACAGAACCCGAATCACCATAAAAAAAACCCAACCTTCTGCTGGTGGCATCAGACTCAGATAATGAAAATGAACATGCGTCGGTCTGCACTGCTTTGGATTGTTATTGAGCAGAACCCATTGGCATAGATGCATGTCCGCTGGAATGGTGGTTGAAGCATGAAGGGACATATGAATCTTTAGCGCATCTTGCATGTAAATATCTTGCAACACTGGCCACAACAGTGTCATGTGAATGCCTGTTCTCACTTTCAGGTAACATTTGCTCTTCTCCCTCCTACCCTTAGAATCATGAACTCTACCATTTTATGATCGCTTTCACCCAAGCTGCCTTCCACTTTCAAATTCTCAACCAGTTCTTCCCCCTTTGTCAAAATGATATCTAGAACAGCCTCTCCCCTAGTAGCTTTCTCCACCTTCTGAAATGAAAAATTGTCTCCAATACAGTCCAAGAACTTGTTAGATAATCTGTGCCCTGCTGTGTTTTTTTCCCAACAGATACTACAGTCCCACTAACCAACTTCAGTAGTAATGTCTGATGTGTTTAAGAAGTTGTGGTATCGTTAGCAAATATGTACTGTAGATATCAGTCCTCATAATTGTTTGGAAAACCTGTATATTGCATTTCAATGTATCTGACCTTTTAATTCCATCCTGAAATTGCATTTAACTTCGGTATCATAATTTTGTGCAGTACTGCTTTGAGAAACTGCTGATTATTAGCTAAAATAGTTTTGCAACAGCATGCATGTTGCTACCACATCATAAAATTGTAACTGACTGGGAATTGAAATGACACCTTGATTGCTGAGCGCTATGATGAATATATTACATTTAATTGATAGTGCAGCACTGCAGAAGGAGGATGAACTAGAAAACACAAACGTAAAAGTTACTGTCATGTAAGTGTTCCCTATGAAAGCCCATTCTACTTGATAATAGCATGAATTTTTAAAAAGGCCATTAGATGTGGTTGGTAAAACCAATAATATACATAGATGAGATAATTATACCACTAAATGACCAGTTTGTGAGAAAGTTAATGGCCTGAGAAGTGTTAGTGCCGGCAAGTATTTCAGGGATTAGTGAAGTGCTGCTTGAAAGCATGTTTTAGATGTTCGTTCCCTTTAATACTCAATACTATATTTTCAGTTACTTAATAGGATTTCTTAATTGAAGTAACTGGTATGGGATGGAAATAAGATCTTTCTCTTTGAGCTTTTTCAACAGTGAGGGAACTTAATTAGTTACTAAAGAACAATTTACCAGCGGTTGTGTTGGATTCTCCATCACTGGCAATTTTTAAATCAAGATAAAATATATTCTCTCATTAAAACAGGAATTAATTCAGGGAAGTCCTTTTGCCTGTGCTATTCAAGAGGTCAGACAAGATGCTCATATTATCTGTGCCCTTACCTTTAAATATATATGAAAGACATGAGGCCTGACACAGGGCCACCCAGAGGATTCAGGGGGCCTGGGGTCTTCGGCGGTGGGGGGCCCCCACTGTCGAACTGCTGCCAAAGACCTGGCATTTTGGTGGCAGGTCCCGGGGCGGAAGGACCCCCTGCCGCGGGTCTTCAAGGCACTTTGGCAGCAGGTCCCGGAGCAGAAGGACCCCCTGCCGCTGAATTGCTGCCGAAGACCCAGAGCGGAAGAAGCTCTGGGGGCCCCGCTCCAGAGGCCCCGAAAAACTCTCCTGGGGGCCCCTGTGGGGCCTGAGGCAAATTGCCCCACTTGCCCCCCCCCTCCCCAAGCGGCCCTGGCCTGACACCTGAGAAGGTGTGCTCAGAAAGAGAGCAGACAGATCTGACAAGGATCTGGGGCAAGACAGGAGACTGGGGCAAGGAACTGTGGAGGGCTGGGGCTGTGGACTGAGATTGGATGAGGAACCCAGGGAGAGGATTGGGACTGGGATTCAGTTGGAGAGAGGTGAATGGAGGGAGGATGACTAGAGGCCAGAGGTAGGGGAAAGATAAATTGGATAAGAAGCCAGGAGGAGAAACTGGGACTGAAATGTGAAGCTGGTGTGGAGACTAGGACTGAGCAGAAAAGGAGAATGAGATTGGGCCAATGAGCCAGTGGTGGGAAACAGCTGGCCTGAGGGAAATTTCTTCATATTGGCTGTTTTCCCCAGCTGCCTGCCTCATGGGGAAGAGCAGCCAATCACGGCTGCTCTGAAAGCAGGCAGTGCTCTCTCCTCCTCCGTTTAGGAGCTGACATCATTGTCACAGGAGGGGAGGGGCAAAGCCCGGCCCTGGACTATTTTTTTAATCCTGCTTTCATCCTGCCCCATAATACTCATTCCCACCTGCTTCCACATTGTGTCTTGCATTTTTATTCCACTCCCACACACAAAAACAGACAATAATGAGCACACTCCCCTCCTCAGCCTGAAATGGAATCCAAAACTAGATTTTCACCATTCCTCTGCGGTAGGCAAATATCTGTGAAACCTGTTGGCAAAGTATGTATCTCATCCCCCTCCAATGCTGGTCCCCTTGGAAAATGACATCCTGCTACTATTGTCAGTTACTCTGTTAACTCAAGTGGCAGACAGAGGAATGTTGATGAACCATGTAGGTGTCAATCTGATGCCCCATAATGGAATTTCTGGCTTTTTTTTTTTTTTAATATTTCACTGTGCAATTAATTATCTGGGCTTATGTTTAAGGAACATTAAGGTTACAAAATCAAGTACTCAGAAGTTAGTAAATGTGAGAATTAAGGTTGCCTTTCCAATCTTAGCTTTCTTAATTAAAACTGAAAAGATAAACAAGCCAAGAACACCTTGGGTAAACAGTTTTCAAAGTTAATCTGGACCAATTCCAAGACTATGGGAGAGGGAAGGAGGAGAGCCCCAGATGATACCATAGTGTGTGTGTGCTTATTTGCTATTCTGTTTATACAGTAAAATATCAATAATTTGAGGTTTCTATTTAGGTTGTACATATGAACGTATAAGAGAAATATGACAATGACTGATGACTATAGAGATAGTGTTGCCTTGGTGAGCTAATTATTAAATCTATGCAGGTAAATTAGGTCACATTTGACCCAATCTAGTGATCAAAATCTGCTCTGCTACACTGGTGTAAATTCAGAGTAACTACAATGAAATACAGAACTTAATTATTGTCTTTAACATTTGAAATTGATTGGGACAAAAAGGTTCAGTTGACAAATGGCTTTTCAGATGAGGCTTTGAGTTGTTTCTTTTCCTTCAGAGATTCGGCAACTTCAAAGTGGTTGAAGTTCAAACTGTAATAACAGATTTGTTACAGACTATAGGCCTCTACAGGAAAATTCATCCATAATATAAGATATGTTTTAAATGTCAACAGAAATTTTTCCTTCTGTTTTTCTTTTCTGGCGCATTTTGGTTAGAAGAGAGAGTGATTCAGGTATTTCCTGACCAGTAGTGTATTCATTATACAGGTTTGAAAATTCGGTAGCCAACAATGTATTCTTTTCCCATTTGATTTGATAATCTGTGATTAAGATCTTGTCCCTCTAGGCCATCAAAGCAGTTTAAAATTTTCTTATCAAGGTGCTTTAAATAAACTGGACGCTTTTTCATGTTGCAGGAAGATTAGGAAATACACAAATGTAGAATCTCATGCATAAGAAAATAGTTATTTTGGAAACATCCTGTGAAATTGCATCTTGTGCAGATCATATGAACTTATCAGTCATCTTTCAAATATGATACAAAGACTGATTTTGACCTGATAATAGGTAGCTGCCTGTTGTACTGCAAGTGATTAATATACCAAGCAACCCCATTTTATTGCTAGCTGTCTTGTTCCATAATCAATTTTTGAAGATAACGATTTACTGGAGAGGTTATTCAGATGTTGATTTTTTTCTCTGATTCATCCAAAAGAGTAACATTCTGTTTTTAAAATATAAAAGAGAATCCTCAAAATCAAGATGAATGTTGAGGTTGCCATTGTTGCTCGAAAAGTTACCAAAATAGAGCCACAAGTCTGTATCAGGAAGACGGACTATTATCAAAAACATCATTTGGGTTTTTTTTTAACATACATTTTCTGTTCAAATAAAATATTGTGTACCTCCACCAACATTCAATTATTTTGCTTTAGAATCCATAACAATGATTTTTTTCTCTTTCCCTCCCTTACAACATGCTCCGCTCTGATGGTTTTTCATATGAACCAAAACATTTCCTTATGTGACTCCACAGACTAGTTTTCCTTTGTGTAATGTCCCGTCCTCCCCACCCCAAAACAAATGAACAAACAAAAACTCTGGGAAAATAAAATGACTGTAGGGGGATTAAGAAATGTCATTTGCAATGGAAAAATCTGCTCTACATCCTGACAGTTTTTAAAAATATCATGTACATAAGAAAAAAAAATCCATTACTTAACAATAAACTAGGTAGTTATATACCAAACTATTGATCCTTACTGATGAATATGAATTGGTGGAAAACTTAAGTGGGTATTTGAAGGTTAAGAAAAAAAAATATTGAGAGGAAGGGCTAAAAATATGGAAGATAAATGTGTAGGAGAAGTATGGATGTGTAGGAGAACAGGTGTTGTAAATCCTCAGAGGTGAGATTTATGGGCTATTATATATCTTGCACGGGCTCTCAAGAGTACATTAATTAATCCAGATATATTCCTTATCTTCTCATGATGGAGAATTGAGGAGATCTGATTCTATTAGTTTAAAGAGAGGAAGATTGATCTTCTAGTGGGATGAGGGCTTGTTTAAGATCATTTCTAGTTAAGACTGATTTTCAAAGGCATTGGAAAATCTCAGATACCATGCCAGAGCAGGATAATTTTGTTAAAGGACCATGGTGTCTGTAGTAGATATGCGATAGTGTGGTGACACTGGAACCATTTTCCAGTTGGTTAATTTATTTTAATAGTGTCTTGCTGCAGTCTAATGAAATCTAGTTGCAGTTTTGTTGAGCAGTGGACAACGGGTGGTGAAGATGTTAATGTGGCATTTTGCCATATCTTAAACAGATTTACATTCTTCAGGGTATGATTATGTTCTTCATCCCATATTTCTCTGGACATGGGTAAATTAGTATGTCATCTGAGGGCTGGCCCCAAATATAGCAATTGTGTCTTCTAATAGAAAGGAGATGTGATTTTTTATTGAAGATCATTGTGTAGTATTTTGTAGAATGGGAGATGTGAGTCAGAATCAGTTCTGAAACTTGTGGGATGCTCATAAGGTGGTGTTTTGTAAACTGCTTCCCAACACTAAGGGCGTGATCAATTTCTAAGAGAAAGTGAATTGTGTTATTCCAAAATGGGTTGTCAGGCAATGAGTAGAGAGGATTTCAGTGTGCTACAAAATATTTTTGAGGGTAGCTCAAGAAGAGTTTAAGATTAGGGATCATATTAGAGGTAGGTAACAGAATAAGATCTAATAAGAAGATTAAACCAAATAAGGCAGAAATTCCTCATTGGTTGCAAACTATCTTGCCATGTTTCTCTTTTGTAAAGCATTAATAAGAATTTGTATCTGGAAGACTCAGACCTCCATTTACTGATGACTTCTCAATTATCTTGTATGAATGCCTTGACTATTAGTTTCATCTAGGCTGGTAGCTGGAGTTATGTTTGTTGCAGAAAATTTATCTGAACTTTTCAGTCCTGGTATGCTTAGCATTACAGTAGGTTTGAGTCAATGTGAAATTCTTAAATTGAAATATGACCCATAAATGATATATATAATAGCTTGCTAGGAATTGAGTTGTTTAATTTGAATTTATGGGAGGTTTTGTAACTCTTATAAATTAATCTATCCCAGACTTATGTAAAAAGGTATTAATTTGGAATAGATCTTTCTTGGATATTCTTGGATTGGAATCCTGCCTTCACACATGAGTCTTTTCAAGGGATCTAGGATTTTGATTTTAATGTTTCACAAAGAATACATGAACACTCAGAAACATAATTACCTGACTTTCTTGGAAAACATGACTGCTCACGACGATGGTTTGTGTTACAACTTGAGCCTGGAAAACACATTAAGGACACGGAGAGTGTCAAATATATGTAACGTGAGTATGTATCTCATCAGTCACTCTGTGTGAAAGCAATTCCAAAACAGATAATGGATCAAGAAGACAAATTTAAAATAAAAAAATGAAAGCAACAGGAATCATGAAAGAATTTCTGCAATTTTCTGAGTAATCATTCAAAAAGGATATAGAACAGTCTTGGGAGTATTGTCTTGCTGTTAAAGAACAAGTCTGCCATTATGAAATTTGGATTCCATTCCCAGCTGCTCTACTAATTAGATGTGTGACCTTGGGCAACTCGGTTATTTTTTCCAATTTGTGAAAGGGGATAATACTTTTTGACACAGAATTGTTAGGCCTAATGTCTGTAGAATTTTTTGAGATTCTAAGATGGAAGATGCTACAGATGTGCAAAATGTTAATTGTTACTGGAATTGCATTAGAAATACCACTTTATTTTATAGGGCAGAGTTAAAGGTAGGATGCCAGGCCTTTTTGCTATCCACAATCAGACTTTGGGCAGAGGCAGATCAACACAGTTGGGCACGAGAATCCTATGCACAAGATGATAGCTGTGTTTGAGCAGAACACTGGAAGATATGTCCCATTCTATGTGGTTTTTTGGTAGGGTTGTTTAGATTGGAGATATTGTCTGCCTCTAAAATACTGTTCTGTCCTGACTTTACTGTGCAATTTAACCATGCTCATTTCAGTAACCACTACTATATGGAGTGTGGCATCTTCCATATATGAGCATAGGGGTAATATTTGAGGAAAATGACGCCAAGCAGTACTAATGAGGAGAATAAGGCCAAATGTTGGCATTTCAAGCCAGTGGAAAATGGAGCAGTGTAGAAGATTCCCTGGCCTTTAAATTGGACTAGGATTCAGTTCTGTGGTATTCTAGCCATGGAACTCTCACGGGCCAAGATAGCAGGCAAACAACCCTTGTCTAAAGCCCTAAATCACTTATGTCCTACTTAGCTTTTGTACAATATGCATCTGTTTTGTTTATTTATCAAACTTTGTTAAAATATGTTAGTATTTCAGATTGATAGTAAATTTAAATTGAGTCTTTGCCATAAATGTTAGTAATGAGTGTTTTCCAAGATTAATCCAAGAATAAGGGAATTGGGCTTATTAACTTACTTTAGTTTATTATAAATGAAAAATAATCGATAAATTATAAATAGTAAAAGTTAAGTTTTTACTTGAGTGAAGTGGAAACAGAAGAGACTATTAGACCACAAGAATTAATAGAAATCTCCCATAGGTTTTCATGTGTTTTCTATTCCTGTTCTTGTTCTGGAAAGTCTGTGAGCCTAGCAGGCGTGGAAGTCTTCCCCATGATTTTAGAAAAGCTTATAAAGGTCAATCCAGATGAAAAACATAATTTCATCAAATTGCATTGTCAAAGCTCTCGGCAAAAGAACCACAGAATTACAATTGTAGATAAAGAATTGATAGCACACTGTGACATCATCCTCAATTCTTTCTGGGGATTAGTAATCAGATAGGTTGAATGATGGTAAAAAATTAATCTGAACTATCCCTCTGATGCCTCTGGGTGGGCAGATGTATTTTAACATGCGATGGCTGCTGCCTTTATAAAAATCCCAAGTATCTACCAAGAAGAATGCCCAGAGAATTTGCATTGTTCAGTTAAACATCTTGAATGCTTTTCTTACATTTTATTAGGAAGAAAGTGGGTTATATTAATAGTGATTGTGAAAGATTACATCAAAATTATAACTACAAAAGTTTCTTTATTCTGTTTCCTTCAGTCTCACACCTTTCATGGTATGAAAGACTTTTTTTCATCACTGGGCTGAATGTGAGAGCAGCAAATGCAGGTCTCATTGTATAGGCAGCTTCATACATTCTCCTTCAGAATGCCAGGTACTTAATACAGTATGTGCGGTGGAATATGGAAATTTGGAAGACTGAACAGAAGGACATCATTGCCTAGAAAATACGGCTTTTGTTTTTGACAGACTGATTTGTTTGTATCCCACACCGGAAAATTATAGTCAAATGCGATATTAAAATACTATACTTTGTTACTGCAGAAATTAATGGAAATCTGCAAGCATTTGGATCTATGTGTTTCTATACTCTGGTATACTTACACACAACTTTTTCAAATTTGATGACAATATATATCTCCAGATCAGTGGCACTGCTATGGGCACCCGCATGGCCCCACAATATGCCAATATCTTCATGGCCGACCTGGAACAACGCTTCCTCAGCTCTCGTCCACTCACACCCCTTCTCTATCTATGCTACATTGATGACGTCTTCATCATCTGGACCCACGGGAAGGAGACTCTGGAAAAATTCCACCATGATTTCAACAGCTTCCACCTCACCATCAACCTCAGCCTGGACCAATCTACACGGGAGGTCCACTTTCTTGACACCACGGTGCAAATAAGTGATGGTCACATTAACACCACCCTATGTCGAAAACCTACCGACCGCTATGCCTACCTTCATGCCTCCAGTTTCCATCCCGGACACATCACACGATCCATTGTCTACAGCCAAGCACTGAGGTACAACCGCATCTGCTCTAACCCCTCAGACAGAGACCAACACCTACAAAATCTCCACCAAGCATTCTCAAAACTACAATACCCGCACGAGGAAATAAGGAAACAGATCAACAGAGCCAGACGTGTACCCAGAAGCCTCCTACTGCAAGACAAACCCAAGAGAGAAACCAACAGGACTCCACTGGCCATCACATACACCCCCCAGCTAAAACCCCTCCAACGCATCATCAAGGATCTACAACCCATCCTGGACAATGATCCCACACTTTCACAGGCCTTGGGTAGCAGGCCAATCCTTGCCCACAGACAACCTGCCAACCTGAAACATATTCTCACCAGTAACTGCACACCACACCATAATAACTCTAGCTCAGGAACCAATCCATGCAACAAACCTCGATGCCAACTCTGCCCACATATCTACACCAGCGACACCGTCACAGGACCTAACCAGATCAGCCACACCATCACTGGTTCATTCACCTGCACATCCACCAATGTAATATACGCCATCATATGCCAGCAATGCCCCTCTGCTATGTACATCGGCCAAACTGGACAGTCTCTACGGAAAAGGATAAATGGACACAAATCAGACATTAGGAATGGCAATGTACAAAAACCTGTAGGAGAGCACTTCAACCTCCCTGGCCACACTATAGCAGACCTTAAGGTGGCCATCCTGCAGCAAAAAAACTTCAGGACCAGACTTCAAAGAGAAACTGCTGAGCTTCAGTTCATCTGCAAATTTGACACCATCAGCTCAGGATTGAACAAAGACTGTGAATGGCTTGCCAATTACAGAACCAGTTTCTCCTCTCTTGGTTTTCACACCTCAACTGCTAGAACAGGGCCTCATCCTCCCTGATTGAACTGACCTCGTTATCTCTAGCTTGCTTGCTAGCACACATATATATACCTGCCCCTGGATATTTCCATTACATGCATCTGAGGAAGTGGGTATTCACCCACGAAAGGTCATGCTCCAAAACGTCTGTTAGTCTATAAGGTGCCACAGGATTCTTTGCTGCTTTTACAGATCCAGACTGACACGGCTACCCTCTGATACTATACTCTGGTCCTATCTCCAGTAACAAGTGTTATGACTTTTTTGTCTCCTGCATTCTAGCTGTATTTTAACATCTGTGCACAAGATTATACATCTGCATATTTTATTTTAACAATTATGATCCTCATAGCACACCTTGAACAAGACAGAAATGTATACTTCAAGTTTCAACTGTAAAACACAATAATATACGATAAAACCTGATATAATTCAAGTGATCTGTTTGTCTAATCTGTCTGCTGATCGGTCAGTGGTACTTACATGAGCCAGTACTGTAGTAGCTGAGCACCTCACAATTTTTCATCCTCACAATGCAATCTGCTAGGGAAATCCTTTAATTGCTAGGAAGGTATGCAAGTAGCCAGGGCTAGAAAATCTTGATCAACATGAATCTCGCCTGACAAATATACAAATTGTAGGCAATTCTAAATTTCCTTAAATGAAGTATATATTCTGTTGGGACACTGTATCTTTAAATAGAAACTCTCCTCCATAGAGTTCATGGAATGTTGAGAAGATACTTTCTAAAAGGTAGGTAGTCTGTCTTGAGCAGAGAGACACTTAGAGGATCAGATTATTTTTTCCTGTATTTTTTTAGTCTATACCACTGCCCACGTCGCCAGGCTGTACTGCTGTTTTTGGCATGTTAGTTCAATCAAACCTGATGTGGGTATATCCATCTGAGCTGAAAAAGAAAATTTTCCAAAGTTTGCAAAGCAGACATACCTTAAGGGTATGTCTTCAAAGCACAGTTAACCAAGGGCTTTTACCTAGATTTTAGTCTCTTATCATACACACAGAAAATCCTCTGGCCTGGTTTTGGAGGTGCTTTAAGGCCAGGCTAGATTCCTCAGTTGGCGAGTGGGTTAGAGCTCAGACTTTCACTCAGACTGGAACCCACACATTTTCCAATGAGGCAAAATCACTTGAGTACTAGAAGCCATCCAATGCTCTTCCCACAATCCCCTTGCCTGACTATTGACTGGGAAAGAATCCTAGAATGTCTCAGTACAAAGATCCATTAGATGTTCCCCCAGATACACCTGGGCAAGTGCAGAAACAGTGGTGACACAGTAACATGGATATGACTTTGCTGTGGGAATGCTCAGACCCAGGCATGGCTAACCCAGTGCCAATCACTCAGGCTAACTGTGCAGTGAAGACATACCCTAAGGCTGATTTAACCCTTAGTTACCTTTTAGCTGGTAATACAATAACTGCCAAACCCACAGGCATTTATATAACATTCATAAACATAAAACACTTATCTCCCACAATTAAAATGTAATCTTTTCAGAGCAGGGACCATTTCTACCTCTTTAAACCGTACTTGGCACAATGGCACCTTGATCAAGGTTGTGGGTTCTGTATGTTACCATAAAATAATTAATAATAATTATGCAGATTTCATAATTTGTTACTTTGTGTAATTTACCTGATCATCAATTTCCTTCTTAGCAAAAACATATTCCTTAAGTAAATGGCTCTGGAGTTGTTGTTCACCTCAAAAAGGAATAGTGAAAACTTTGCAGTCTACCACTGAGGTGGAAAAACACAACAAAAACATTTACATGTAAAGGTTTTATCACTGAAATATAAAAATATGAATTGACATGCCTAATAACCATGTGAATTTTTCACTTAGGATTTATTATCAGCGCTAAGCTCTTTGTCAGCACTCATAACATAATGATTACACCCAGCATAAATTGACACTCTTTTTGTTTGTGTATGTATATAATTAGTGAGTTATCTTGTAAACCTAAAATTAACCCAGTTAAATTCTGGGTGCTCATTACTGCTCTGACTACTTATATCAAATGAAAATAAGTCAGTATCCTTTGACTGTTTGAATACATGAGGCTATATTCTTTGGGTTATCTTAAAATAAGTTCAGTGCTTATTAAGAAAGCCCCATGGGAAGGTCTAAGTAAGTAAGCCAGCTGCAAGCTTTTTCAGTCATATGTAGAGGCAATGAAAGAAAAAATATTTGAGAAAGGAATCTGCAATAATGGTAGCCAGGATTATATCCTACTCTTCTTGATTACCATCAGTGTTAGCAGTCACAGAAGCTGGAGGTATGGTGACAAAAGGAAATTTCCACTTTCTAACTTTTTTCCCTTCTGTCTGAGTTTGTTTGAAAATAAAGACCTCTGTCAGTCACAGTCAGAGAGAGAAATCATGATGTGTGAAACCAGCTATTGAAAACAAAAAGGCTTTTTTGTCCCTTCTAAAATACTCTGATTCTGGAAACCATATTTTTCATTTCAAGATGATGAGTCTACTTGATGAAGTTAGTGTTTAAAGGCCTGGCAAATTAGTCTGTCTGTCACTATGGGTATGCATGAGAGTCATTCATTCAAGAATAGAATCTTCCCCGTTAGTAGGGTTCAGCTGAATCTTTGCCATGTGTTTATGTACCACTTTCAGTTGTCTCTGCATGTACTGTAGCAAGATACTCACAGCACTCGTGTAATGTTTTTGTGCATTATATTGGTTTTCATCTTTTCTTCATGTTAAGTTTAATACATTTGACTTTCAGTTGGCTCTACCAACTCAGAGCTGTAGAAAATGTTGCCAACCAGTGGGTAAGCAATCTAGGTATACAATTTTTCATTAGCATGGATGCAATTTGAGTCCTAGACCAGCACTGCTTGGAAGTAATACTTTACACTTACCTGCATAAAAGGAAGCATGCATCTCAAAGCACTTTATTATGTTGGGTAAGGTTGTTTTCACCATTTTATAATGAGGATGCTAAGATACAGAGAGGCAGTGACTATTCCATTGCTCTTTGAGAGTCAGTGATTCTCAAAAATAGAACCCATGTCTTCTAATTCCTAGTGCCTTGGTCTAACCACTAGATCATAATGACTCCAGTATTTATAAATGTGCTCACTGGGGGGGAAAGAAAAGTAGGCACTTACACAGAAATTATTGCTAGAAGGATCATCAAAAATTTTGCATATCAGTACTGCAGTGTGGCCACATTTGCAGCATTTGCAGCGCTGTTGGGAGTGGCTGAACAGGCATTCTGGGATACCTCCGAATACCTTTGGAGGCCAATTACAGCGCTTTTGGTGGCCACACTGGCGGAGCAGCGCTGCATCACCAGCGCTGCAATCGTTATACCCCAGGCAGAGCAGGAGTACAGCCAGCGCTGCAGCCAGGGAGATGCAGCACTGTATGTGCCTTGCAAGTGTGGGTGGTGAGTAAGTTGCAGCGCTGTGAACCCACCACCAGCGCTGCAACTCTCCAGTGTAGCCAAGACCTCAGTTTCACCTCCTGGGAAAATACTCTTATTTGAAATGTTACAGCTATGAAAGCTCCTACAGTTGCCAAAATAGTTTCACATTTGTAACTTGAGATTTAATAGCTTACTATATTCATGTGTTAACTTGAATTGTTTTGGATATATACAATTAGAAATCATTACATAGGTTTTCAATTGAACAATTTTTCCCAACAAGCTTAAACAAAATTGTTTCTAAATAGATTAGTTTATCAAAACCAATCTACTTGAAAATTATCTAGAGCTTTGGTTTTGATTCTTTCGTTTTGTTTGCACACTTGTTTTTGATTTGCTGCTTGTCTCAATCTCAGCTATGCCAAATTTGCAAGCAGAACTGTTCTCCCCCCCACACACACACCGTTTGGGTGTATATACTAAACACAGTGCTTCTATCAGCAGTCAGAATGGAAATCTGTTAAACTCACAGCTTGCTATTCCCTAAAGAGCTGCTGTGCAGGCATTTCTCTTTCCCGCACTTAAAAATTTTTGCATCCTAAATATAAACACTGTGTGACACACACCAAATTTATCAATCTTGTTGTGTATTGTTCCCATTAATTCATGAGGTGTAACTTTCTTGTACTTTAATTCTGGATGGTGCACAAAGCCAACAAGAGGTGGTGTTGGCACAGAGAAAGCATTTCTGGCTTCAAACAACAACTTTGTATTCCAGGGAAAAATTGAAATGTTAATTGTCCAAAATCCAGTGTGCAGCTTTCTTTGTGAAGAGTCTTGTCCTATAACCTCATTTTAGCACATCATTCTAAGTCCTGAAACAACTATGTCACCACTGAATCCATGCACCTCTCAACATTTAATGCAACAACAGAAAATCCAGAATTCCTAGAGATACCTTTAGGGGAAATTGGATATTTCAGTTATTTCAAATGTTACATATTTTAAATCTAAATTTATGAAAATGCAATATTCTGATCCAAGCTGCAAAATTTGGATCCATATTTTGATAATCCCAAATTGCCCTTGTTTGTTTCCATGTCTGCTTTTAACTTTGTTAGATAAACACAAGGATATTCAGATAGGATGACTGACAAGCTGGGAGAGGGAGCGGTTTGGTAAAACTGGAAATCCTATTGTGTTTCAGTAAATCTTTTTCTGGTTTTGTTTTGTTCCTGTCTTATCATTGTCTGTTTCCTCTCCAGTTCCCCCTTTCTCCCATATGAAAAAAAAAAGTTACCAAATAAGTGATCAGTCATGGTCCCATGGAAATCAATGGGACTTCTGCCATTAGCTTCAGTCAGTGCAGAACCAAGCCTGACAGCTATAATAATTATAGTTATAGCTTAATTATATAGTTAATTTAGTTTCCTTTTGGGAGCTGCTTCCTAGTCATGAAAGGATATTTCATATTTTTATTTTCCATGACACTTTAAAATTATGTTTTCATATTTTGTGTAAGGTTAGTGCTTATAAAAAGCACTGGATCAACAGCCTTAGATACTGAAATCTCCTATCCACAGTTCTCATGGCCATCCTGGATCCCTCTGCTAAGACTTCCAGATCTAGTGTTTTGTGGGTTTTTTGTGTCCTTGACACCATGTCTTGGGAACTTTACTGATGTCACCAAATAGCCAACAGATAGTGGGAATTTGTGGTCACTAACAACTACCTACAGGAGAAAACTTCTGTAGCCTGTTACCAATTCTTTCAGTCATATAAATCTCAATATTTTAATTTCTTCTTATTTTAAAAAAATGCAGTGTATTCTGATACACAGCAGAGAGGGGCTGGCCTAATCCCACAAATTGAACTCTCATTAATTATACAAGTTTTGTAAAGTCTGAATTTCATGACTTAATCCCAGTTGTATTAGGCAGCATTACGATAAATATTTAGTCCTAGCATAATCTAGAAAGCTGCACTTAAAATTAAATGACTTTTGAGATAATATAAAATTACTTTTGAGATAATATACTAACCATCTTCTTCCTCCCTTTCTTCTGTTAGCAGTCTAATTTTACAACAAAAATGTGTCATTACTTGGTTAATGATGTGTGTCTGATATTTATGATAATGAACTTTGTTAGACTTCAGGTCCAGCATGGATTTCATAACCCTTAAAACTAGCTTGTCATCTCTAATCAACATTCTGACAAACTGGGAGTACAGTAGGGACTTCAGTGGCTATTAATAGTAAAGGCAGTATCATCCTTTAAAAACTGTACTCAGAATTAAATTTGTCAATCAGCAGAGTTGACTATCTGAATTCTCAATTCAGTAGGCAAATACCTTAATGTTACAGTTTTACAAACTATGATAAAATCACTGGCCCTGCCCACCAGACAGTGTACATTTGTTCTCTTCATACTTCACAATTTTAAAATCAATGCCATAATCTGAACAAGTAAAAGACTAAATAATCTTTTCAATTCCCTTTTGGTCTACCCATCTTTATTACTGCCCTACTTTATTATTGTGTAAAGGAAGAGGAGTCCAGATAAGTTTCATAAAGAGATGATGGTTTCCAGATGCTTATAATACTGAACACAGGAATCAGTAATATAGAAATATTAAATACACCCTGGGAAAAACAAATCACATAATGGACAGGAACGGGGCAAATATGTCATCAACGTGAACAAAATTTATGGGACTGTGTGTAAATTAGGGATGCACTGATTGATTCAGATGAAATGAGAACAGACTCTGGGCCTGCTCCAATGGGAGCTTGATAGTCTATATGCAAATCAAAGAAGGGCATAAATGGTCGCACTTTAGAAATGCATGCAGTCTCGTAAATGTGGCCTGCTCTCAACAAAATGTCTTTGGATCCGGTGCATCTGGTCTAGTGCTGGTGTTAGACTCGCTAGGGCCCAGGGCAGAAACTAAGGAGCAGGCCCCCATGCAGGGGCGGCTCTAGGCATTTTGCCTCCCCAAGCACAGCAGGCAGGCTGCCTTTGGTGGCATGCCTGCCGCCCTCGCGGCAACCGGCAGAGCGCCCCCAGTGGCTTGCCGCCCCAAGCACGTGCTTGGCGTGCTGATGCCTGGAGCCACCCCGGCCCCCGTGGAAGGCATGGTCGTGGAGGTGTTGACACTGGCCTACAGGCTGGGTGGCCCACTGAGTTGAGTCAGGGCTGAAGCATGTAATTTAGTTTTGTGTGACCCCCTGTAGTGTCAGGTCCCAGGCAATTGACTTGCTTGCCATGCCCTAATGACAGCCCTGCTCTGGTCACTGACCATTTGATTTACAACCCACGAAGACAAGACACTTGTCTGTTTACAAATGAGTTCACTTCACATAGTCTCTGTCATTAGTGTATCTGCTGCATTCATAGGCGCTGACTCTGTGGGTGCTCTAGGGCTGGAGCACCCATTTGGAAAAAATGGTGGGTGCTGAGCACCCACTGATAGCGCCCCAATCAGCTCCCCCTCAGCGCCTGTCGGTGGGCCCCACAGATCAGTGCCTTCCTTTCCCTCCCTGCACTTCCTGACCACTGCGATCAGGTGTTTCATGGCGTTCAGGAGGCTCTGGGGAGTAAGGGGGAGGAGCGAGGATGCGGCATGCTCGGGGGAGGGGGCAAAACTGGGCGGGAAGAGGCAGGGCGCAGTGGGGCCTTGGGAGAACGGGTAGAGTAGGGGCAGGGTCTGGGGCAGAGCAGGGGATCAAGCACCCCACCACATACATTGGAAAGTCAGCCCCTGTGGCCGCATTCATTTCTTTTCTGTATTGTACTTTTTCCTCTCAGAAGAAGGTTGTTCTTTACTTTTTTTCCTCCTGCCTGACTCACAATCTGCTTCTGCTTCTATGTAGAACTCTGAGACCTAAGCATCCCTAGTTATTTTAGACCTAGACAGGGATCATAGTGAATGCAAGAAACAAACACACCTCCACACCAGTTGAGTTCAGTGACAGTATCTACATGTGCAGATCTTCATTGCAACCTTTTTTGCCTCATACTGTATCAAAATGTAAAGCCATCGTGTATGTGTAGGGCAAAAAGAAATGGTTATAAACAGTCTGTATGCCTTTCATTTATTCTAGGAGATAAACCTGAAGTCCTGAAATCATTAGTTCCTCTACTTGTGTGGCAAAAACCTGTGTATAACTTTCCAGAAACCTCGCTGGCTTAATCCCTGTTGAAGTATATGTCCCAGCAGGAAGATGTAGTAGAACAGGTGCCAATCTGCCCAATAATGTACTCACAACTGCAGGTCACAGAGTCTGGCTGCCTGAAAGCAGACAGATTTGTCAAAAGGAATTATTGATGTGTGGGCGGTGAGGCTGAAGAAACCTAAATGTGTCCCCATTTACATTACTGCTGTCGCAGTTACTTTTGTCAGGCCAGTCTGAAAAAGGCATTTCCCCAGATGTGAAAGCCATGGTTGTCAGCCCAGCTGAGCCTGCCTCAGATATGTAATTTACCTTATCATTTGTGCCCAGTGATGGTACTAATCAAGGAGTTTTGTTAAATGATAGTTACTCTTGATGTCCATACAATCAATTTAGATATCTGCTAATTTAGGGGCCCATTCATGGCTTCCTGAAATATTGATCTAATCAATTTTATTCTCACAAATAAACAATCTAGCCTATAAACCATCCAAACCAACTTTTTCTTAGCTCAAATTTTTGAAATTTAAGTACAAAGAAAATATCAGAGGGGTAGCCGTGTTAGTCTGGATGTGTAAAAGCAGCAAAGTCCTGTGGCACCTTATAGCCTAACAGACATATTGGAGTATGAGCTTTCATGGATGAATACCCACTTCGTCGGATGCATCCGACGAAGTGGGTATTCACTCACAAAAACTCATGCTCCAATACGTCTGTTAGTCTCTAAGGTGCTACAGGACTCTTTGCTGCTAGTACAAAGAAAGGTAATTCATGTTTCTGAATGCACTGGAAACCCTCCTATTTCAATTAATTATCCAGAATATAGCTACATTCTTCTCTGAGTGCTGGTCCTTGTCTGTATTCCACTGTGGGTACATGTGCTCTGTGTACCTGAGACCACAAAGTTCCTGAAAGTATGGTCCATTGGTCTCTGCCTGAGCCCCTACTCTCCTCATGCTTTGTACCAAGGATGTGAGGGGCAGAGCAAACAGACCACCTTTTCAGTTCTTTCTTACTGTCACATGGCCTAACTTGGAACCTCCAGTGTCCGAAGCTTCTCATTTTCTCTTCAGCTTCCTGGTTTTCAAATCTGTAAAGATTTCAGAATTTAGTAGTTTTATCTTTAGTGTTAATAGTTTTATTAGTATAGTTAGTAGTTACATTCCCCACCCCAGAGAATCCCCTTCTGGCTCCCAGTATGGGGAAATAGATTATGTCCAGAATACTGGGTCTTAAAAACTACCTCTCCTGCCTCCAGTCTTTCTCAGTCAGCAATGACCCCCAGCACTGCCTGTCATAGGCACTGACTCTGTGGGTACTCTGGGGCTGGAGCACCTACGGGGAAAAATTGGTGGATGCTCAGCATCCACTAGCTGCTCCCCATGGTCCCGCTCCACCCCCCTGCTCCAGCTTGCCTCTGCCTCCTCCGCGAGTGCGCTGCTGCGTCCTGCTTCTCCCCCCTGCCTCCCAGCACTTGCACCAGGAAACAGTTGACTCATGGGGCAGGGGAGGAGGGGGAACACAGTGCACTGGGGGAAGGGGCAGGGAGGGGGCGGAATTAGGGCAGGGACTTTGGGGATGGGGTTGGAATGGGGGCAGGGCTAGGGGCGGGGATGGGGTGGAATTGGGGTGGGGAAAGGGGTGGGAGGCGCGGGCACCCACTGGTGCCGGAGAAAGTTGGTGCCTATGCTGCCTGTTCCATCTTGGAGAAGTACATATATCTACCAGGTACAGTATCTGTCACTCCTTCTCTAGCCAGACCCAACAGGCACAGGAATTCTAGCTTAAAAAGCACCTCAGCAAAAAAGACTGAGGTGCCAATCAGAACCAGACTGGAGGACATCTCGTCCTTTCATACATCAGGCAGCATCATAAAGGAGCACCCCCTAGCATGAGGCCTGACTCAGGAGCGAGGGAGATTATGCTTATGGACCCTCTGTCAAGAGTTTCATCAGAAGAGCAGGGAATGCTCTCATAAGCACAAGAGTAGATCCCCCTCTAAGTCCACTCCTAAGAGAATGGATTCCTCCCTGACTCCATCCAGGTTGGGCAAATCTTTGTACCCAGTTCCCAAAGACAGGGCTCAGGTCATCCTCATCACCCTTCAATGGCCCAAATAGTTCTGGTTTCCTACTCTCCTGCAGATGTTGTCCCACCCATCTATCGGCATTCAGTCCTTCCTGGATCTCTTGACCCAGGAGAATGGCAGAGTCAGGCATCCTAACCTTGATGCACTTCATCTCATGACTTGGTAGTTGGGCATCAAACCTAGAACGTTCCTATTCTGAAGCTGTGCATTCATTCTTAATAATAGCAGAATGGAGTCCATCAGAAAAAGTTACTACTCAAATAAAAACATTTCTCTCTCTCTCTAGGCCCAGCAAAATCATGTACCTCCAGAAACACTGAATATTTCCACTATTTTAGACTGTTGTCTTAGTTTCAAGATGACAGGTATTTCCCTTAGCTCTCTATGGGTTCACCTAGTAACACTCAGCACATGTCACTTGCCATCAGATGGTTACTCTAACTTTACTCACCCAGTGATGGCCAGATTCTTGAAAGGTCTGATGCTAACCTTTCCAAAGGTAAGGAAACCAAGACTAGACTGGCATCTTAACCTAGTGCTTTGGCATTCACTAAGTCACCCTTTTAACATCTGGCTCCATGCTCTGTATCCCTCCTGTTAGTGAAGGTTGCCTTAGGTGCCATCATCTTGGCCAGGTGAGCTGGTGAATTTGGAACTCTGATGAATGGTTGATCCATCATATACATATATTATTCCATAATAACAAAGTCTCATTTATGACTACATCCAAAAATCACCCCTAAGATAATTTCACATTTCACATAAACAAGTCAATTCACTTACCTGTATTTTTTCCAAACCCCCACACCTCTAGCAAGGAGAGGAGACTTCATTCCCTCGACATGCAACAAACATTAGCATTTTACCTGCAAAGAACTAGATCAATCAGAAAGTTGCCTAGACTTGTTGTCGTAGCAGGAAAATGTCCAAGGTCTAGCAATTTCATCTCAGAGGATCTCTTAAGAGGATCTCTGGCTGTATCCTGCTCTGTTATCAATTGACACATCTTCCTCCTCCATGCAGGGTAAGGGCTCATTCAGAAAGGCCACAAACAGCCTCACTGGCATCACTCCAACATGTACCCATACTTGTCATTTGCAGAGCAGCTACTTGGAGTTCCATCCACACATTCTCAAGACATTCAGCCTGGGTCCAGGACTCCTCCACAGATGCATTTTGTGGGGCAGCAACCCTATGAGTAGCTATGCCACTTGCATTCTCGCACTCCCCTCCTCTCAGTCACCCAAAGTAATATACACACTGGGACCAGCACTCAAAGAACAGGGAGTTACTTATTTTATTGTAACTGAAGTTCTTCAAGATGTGTGGTCCCTATCTGTATTCCACTACCTGCCCTTCTTCCCCCCTGCTTCGAATCTTGATAAGATTTGTGGTATAGAAGGAACCAATGTGGTTGTCAGTCCACCCATACTTTTATCCCCATGGTGCAGAGTATGAGGAGAGCAGGGGCACAGGCATGAACCAAAGAACACTACCTGCAAGAATTCTCCAGTCTCAGGTGCATGAAACTCACACATGCCCACAGTGGAATACAGATAGGAACCATATATCTCAAATAATTCCTGTGACAATAAGGTAATTAATTTCCCTTTTATGCTGCCTTTCATTCAGCCACTAGACTCCTTAACATAATTGTATGTTGTTAAGATTCCACCACTAAAAAGGCTCAAGATTTTAATCTTTACCCAGTTTTTGTACTGTAGTGTTTTAATTAATATGGATACAATTACTACTAAAAGGTAAAATGCAGCACATGGAGTACCACACTGTGTAATCTTACAAAGGCCTCATAGCAATCCTTTATGTATATTAAAAGGGACATTTGGTATAGTAACACAAAAGCACAATTGCCTTCAGCCAGCTAAATGTAAAAGAAGTGGAAGTCTCTCAGAATCGTATTCTGTTTGAATATAGTATTTGTATCTTCCACAAGAAAATGGTAGGAGCTGGAACCACATGATTTTTATAGAAATTTATTCATGTGAGAGGAGAGAGAACCTGCATTACTGTATTTCCTACCTGTTGAGAGATTGATTTTGCAATGTTAATGTGCTTTTAACTTAGGGTTTTTTAAGTGTGTGTGTATATATATAGGTCATGCTTCCAGGATGCATTTGTTGATTCGTGTAACTAAAAGCAGAACTCCTTTTTTTATAAAGATATATTTTGAGAAGTTTAGTCCCTTTGTGATGACCAATATATGTCACTGGGAGTCTACAACATTTCAAAATCCATTGTTATTGCTACAATACTTTCTATCTCAGTGCAAAACACTGGTTTGATAATTCTAGAGTAAATAATAAAGGAACGTTTGTTTTTGCTTACATTTATACAAACTGATGCTTTTTACATATGATTTTTTTGGTGTGAAATGAAACTTATAAGTACCGTGAACAATTGTATTGATCTTAATACATTGATATTTAAGCTCAAATATGTATTTATTGCTTTCAGCATTCATCTTGATTTAATTTTAGTTTGAGATTTTAGTTAATTGCTGTGAAATTCTTACACTATTTTTACTTTGGAAAGCTGTAATCATATTTTGTAAGGAGGTGAAATAAAGGGCCTTATGGCTTGCTGGTCTCAAAAGGGCTTTGCTTAGTATGAATGTGTTTAAATATAAGCTTGCTTGTTTGCTAATATTATTTTAAAGTTTGCAAATTCACTGGATTCATGTTCATAGAACTGTATGTTACAGTCAATTAAGAAACTAAATGTGTGTGTGTAAAAGAAGATTAAGGCCGCAAGTACAATGAAGTCCCGGTTAAGTCATAAATATAATTGTTAATTGGATTTCTACTCTTAATTCTTCCTGACTAAAGCAAATGGCATTTGGTATGTTCTGGCAAATGAGGTGTAAAAATATAATTAGGGAGGCCAAAAAAGAATTTGAAGACCAGCTAGCCAAAGACTCAAAAAGTAATAGCAATTTTTTAAAAAAATACATCAGAAGCAGGGAGCCTGCTAAACAACCAGTGGGGCCACTGGATGAGATGCTAAAGGAGCAGTCAAGGATGGTAAGGCCATTATGGAGAAACTAAATGAATTCTTTGCATTGGTCTTCCTGGCTGAGGATGTGAGAGAGATTCCCACACGTGTGTCACTCTTTTAGGTGACAAATCGGAGGACCTGTTTCAGATTGAGATAGTGTCATTAGAAGAGGTTTTGAAACAAATTGATAAATTAAACAGTAATAAGTCACCAGGACTAGATAGTATTCACTCAAGAGTTCTGAAGGAACTCAAATGTGAAATTGCAGAACTACTAACTGTGGTTTGTAACCTATCATTTAAATCCATTTCTGTACCAAATTACTGGAGGATAGCTAATGTGACACTAATTTTTAAAAAGGGCTCCAGAGGTGATCCCGGCAATTGTAGGGTGGTAAGCCTGACTTCAGTACTAGGCAAACTGATTGAAACTATAGTGAAGAACAGAATTGTCAAGACACATAGATGAACATGATTTGTTGGGAAAAAGTCAACGTGGTTTTTGTAAAGGGAAATCATGCCTCACCAATCTACTATAATTTGTTCAGGGGGTCACAAGCATGTGGACAAGAGGGATCCAGTGGATACAGTGTACTTAGATTTTCAGAAAGCCTTGACGAGGTCCCTCACTAAAGGCTCTTAAGCAAAGTAAGCTGTCATGGGTTAAGAGGGAAGATCCTCTCATGGATCAGTAACTGGTTAAAAGATAGGAAACAAAGGGTAGGAATAAATGGTCAGTTTTCAAAATGAAGACAAGTAAATAGTGGTATCCCCCAGGGGTCTGTACTGGGACCAGTACTATTCAACATATTCATAAATGATCTGGAAAAAGGGGTAAATGGTGAGGTGGAAAAATTTGCAGATGATACAAAACTACTCAAGATAGTTACATCCAAAGCTGATTACGAAGAGTTACAAAGGGATCTCACAAAACTGGGTGACTGGGTAACAAAATAGCAGATGAAATTCAATGTTGATAAGTGCAAAGTAATGCACATTGAAAAACATAATCCCAACTATACATATAAAATGATAGGGTCTAAATTATCTGATACCACTCAAGAAAGAGATCTCGGAGTCATTGTGGACAATACTCTGAAAACATCTACTCAATGTGCAGTGGCAGTCAAAAAAGCTAACAGAATGTTGGGAATAATTAAGAAAGGGATAGATAATAAGATGGAAAATATTATATTGCCTATATATAAATCCATGTTATGCCCACATCTTGAATACTTCATGCAGATGTGGTTGCCCCATCTCAAAAAAGATATATTGGAATTGTAAAAAGTACAGAAAAGGGCAACAAAAATGATTAGGGGTATGGAACAGCTTCCACATGAGGAGAGATTAATAAGACTGGGACTTTTCAGCTTGGAAAAGAGATGTTGGAGGGGTGGGGGTGGGGATATGACAGAGGTCTATAAAATTATGACTGTCATAGAGAAAGTACAGAAGGAAGTGTTATTTACTCCTCCTCGTTACACAAAAACTAGGGGTCACCAAATGAAAACAATAGGCAGCAGATTTAAAATAAACAAAAGGAAGTATTTCTTCACACAATGCACAGTCAACCTGTGGAACTCTTTGCCAGAGGATGTTGTGAAGGCTAAGACTATAACAAGGTTTAAGAAAGAACTATATAAATTCATTCAGGATAGGTCCATCAAGGGCTATTAGCCAGGATGGACACGGATGGTATCCCTAGCCTCTGTTTGCTAGAAGCTAGAATGGGTAACAGGTGATGGTTCACTTGATGATTATCTGTTCTGTTCATTCCCTCTGGGATACCTGGCATTGGCCATTGTTGGAAGACAGGATACTATACTAGATGGACCTTTTGGTCGTTCTTATATTCTGTAGAAGATTAGCCCTATAGTCTCTCTCCATGGAATGCAGATGTTCTGTCTTGAAATGGCTAACTAGTCAAGATTTGTAGGGATCGCCTATAGTTGTTCTACACCAAGAAAGAGAATTGTCCATGTCTACTGGAACTAATTTTAATAATCCTCCTCCTTAGCAGGAGCAGTGTTTGAGCCTGAGCTGCTCTGTTCTCACTTTCCCTTCCCATCAGACTTGAGTCACTTATTGGCCGTTTAAAAGTGCGTTGGAGGTGTCTCTACGGGAAGCTAGATTTGGGGGAAAGCAGCATCTCCGCTGTTATATCCGCGTGCTGTATCCTCCATAATATTTGTGAAGGGAAGGGTAAAAGATTCATTGAGGAATGGACCTCCAAGGTTCGACGCCTAGAGGCTGAATTTGCACAGCCAGAGAGCAGGGCTACTAGAGAGGCCCAGCAAAGGGCTTCAAGGATTAGGGATGCCTTAAGGGAGCAATCTGAGGCTGAAAGCCAACAGTAATGTTTGGTGCCTTTGCTGTGCCCTTTTTTCCCTTGGGGTACAGTATTTCTCACTTTCTGCAATAATAAAAAATGTTTTATAAGCCAAGAAATCATTTATTCAAAATACAGTACATAAGAGGGCAGGGGGGTAGGGTGGTGGACTGTACATTCAGAGGTATGAATATGTCCTGCTTGGATTGCTGTTCAATGCCTGCTGCACTTCAGGATTAATATGCTGCATCGTGATGGGGGTTGAGTGCATAGGGTTGGGTTGCAGTTCTCAGGGCTGGTTGGGGTACAGTATTTCTCACTTTCTGCAATAATAAAAAATGTTTTAAAAGCCATGAAATCATTTATTCAAAATACAGTACATAAAAGGGCAGGGGGGTAGGTTGGTGGACTATATATTCAGAGGTTTGAATATGTCCTGCTTGGATTGCTGTTCAATGCCTGCTGCACTTCAGGATTAATATGCTGCATCATGATGGGGGTTGTAGTTATCAGGGCTGGTAGGTGAACGTACAGGTGTTGGGGGCAGCTGGTGGTGGTAAGAACCAGGCTGCTGGAGAAAGGTGTTTTGTGCAAACACTGGGGAACAAGGGAGAGAGCTTTGGGAGGGGTGGGGGTTACCACGGTACTGATCTGCCTGCATGGCTACGAGAGACTGCATACAGTCAGTTTGGCGAGCCAGGAGGCTTATCAGCTGCTTTGTGCTTTTCTTGGTAGCCAATTCCTTTCTCCTGCTCTGTGTTTGTCTCCACTCATGCATTTTCTCTCTCCAGTCCTGCAGCCTCTTACTGTCTCTGGCGTACTGATTCATAACTGCTTTGATCAAATCTTTTTGATTTTCTAGGATTTTTTCCTCAAGTTCTGTAACCTTCGCACAAGCGGTGACAGGGCTGGATTATTCAAGGACACTTAAAAAAACATAAATAGAAACATTTAATACAGAGGCTACATTGTTTATTATCACAGTGAAGGAGTTTGTAGACTTTTTGTAGCATCATTCCCACATACCTAACATAGCACAGAGAGGCCACGGCAGCGAAGACATAGGCATGGCAAGCAATGGGGTGAGTGTTTCTGCCGCGACTTCACCTGGGAAGGGGAACTGACTGAGGGCTGGGGTTTCTGTGCATTGGGGAAAGCAGAGGGCAGACAGTTGGGGACCAGCAGTGGGGAAAGCAGAGGGCAGACAGTTGGGGACCTGCAGTGGGGCAAGCAGAGGGCAGACAGTTGGGGACCAGCAGTGGGGAAAGCAGAGGGCAGATAGTTGGGGACCTGCACTGAACAATCATCACTACATTTTCAACAAGATTTTCTACTGCCAGATATATCACTGCTGCGTGTTACCTAGGAAGAGAGGGAGGGTCTTCTACAGCCATGTGGATTCCGCTCTGGCCCCTATGCAGCTTGCCTGTGTGCAGCAATGGTCCCCCCACCCCTCGCGGCACAGTGGTGCGGCGAGTTAGCCTGACCGGGACGAGGACCACGGTGGCTCTCCCTATAAACTTGCGCAAGCACATTGCCCACACTCTGGCTGCAACTTTTGAAGAGATTACCGAGGCCGATTACAGAGACGTGATAGACCAAATCAATGGGCTATTCCACATTTAGGCATGCATGCAGGCAGCCATAACCCCCACCCTCCTCTCCCAAAACATTTCCATCCTAAAAATAAAATCTGCTTACCGGGAACCTGCTCCTCTGCTTCTTCTTCACCAACAAGTTCCAGCTGCTGCGACTGGCTAGCCTCCTCCTGGCTTGAGAAGAGCTCCTGGCTGCATGCCTCCTGGGACTCCGGGGTGTCTCCCTCCACCCCAGTAGCCTCACTCTCGGCTTCCTCTACACCCTCCCCCACTTCTCCCTGCTCTGAACTCTCCGTCATGCTCCTCGGATTGGCAGTGGGGTCACACCCAAGTATGGCATCCAGCTCCTTGTAAAAATGGCAGGTCATGGGGGCAGCTCTTGAGCGGCGATTTCCCTCACGGGCTTTGCAATAGGCACTGCGCAGCTCCTTTACTTTTACCCTGCACTGCAACGCGTCCCGTTCATGGCCCCTTAGCAGCAAGGACTTTGATATCTGCCCATAGGTATCATAATTTCTACAGCTGGAGCGCAGCTGTGATTGCACAGCTTCCTCACCCCAAACACTGATGAGGTCCTGCAGCTCGGAAATGTTCCATGCTGGGGCTCATTTGGGGCGTGGAGGCATGGTCACTGATTGATTGTTTGGTTGATTACACTCCACACCTGGCTAAGCAAACAGGAAGGGGATTTTTAAAATTCCCGGGGCATTTAAAGGGTGGGTCACCTGAGCCCAGGGCAGTGGAGTGTGAAACGACGAGCAGAGTGGCTGAAAAGGTATGCTGGTATACCTCCTAATACCCTGGAGGCCAATAAAAGTGCTGTTGGTGTCCACACTTGATGACCAGCGCTGCATCACCAGCGCTGGAATTGCTACACCCCAGGCAGACCAGGTGTACAGCCAGCGCTGCAACCAGGGAGTTGCAGCGCTGGCCGTGCTTTGCAAGTGTGGACACAGAGTGAGTTGCAGCGCTGTAACCCCATCACCAGCGCTGCAACTCTCCAGTGTAGCCATGGCCCCAGCATATGGCCCCACCAACCCATCTCCCTCTCTGAGGGCACCATATGGGGCTGGAGCTCCCCCCTGCTCCTGGGGTTTGTCAAGTCTTGCTGTCCCCTGACCATCCTCTGGACCTAATAAGCCATTTCCTCCCACGCCACTCCAGGATAACTGCTTTTTCCTATTGCTAGCTAATGTTCTGTAGCTCAAGTGGTAGAATTTTGTGATGCATTCCTGAAGGTTCAAGGTTGAAATCCTGCTCATGAGGCATGACTTGTGGAGTGGAAGGGATTGTTATAGTTGCACATAATAGAATTTGGTCTGGGTTTTTTTATTCATTCAAAAAAAAATCCTCGAAATTGCCTACAAAAATCCTAAATTAAAAGACAGTTACATTATTCTAGAGGGTGTTAATGGCTGTCATCAAGCATGTCTTTGATCTACAGGCAGTCACAGATCTTGTTAAAGAAGATAGGTTTGCTAGCCACGTTTCATTCAGGCTAAACCGAAGAAGCAGTTCACCTTCTTTATAAAGTAAGACAGCTAGCCACCATCCAAGGCATTTGGTCGTATGCAAGGCTAATCAGCAGCTAACTCATGTAGCCTGAGGGGATTCTCCTCTGTGGGCTTGGCTACATTGGAGAGTTGCAGCGCTGGTGGTGGGTTCATAGCGCTGCAACTTACTCACCGTCCACACTTGCAAGGCACATACAGTGCTGTATCTCCCTGGCTGCAGCGCTGGCTGTACTCCTGCTCTGCCTGGGGTATAAGGATTGCAGCGCTGGTGATGCAGCGCTGCTCCGCAAGTGTGGCCACCAAAGCACTGTAATTGGCCTCCGAGGTATTTGGAGGTATCCCAGAATGCCTGTTCAGTCACTCTGCTGTTTGGTTGTGAACTCCGGGCTCCCGGAGCTGCTTATCTAAAATACAAACACAGCTCATTTGCTTGAGCAGAGGCAGGCAGGGGGATTCCTTTGGAATGTTCACAGTTTGCTTGAGGAGAGAAGCAACACGGCAGGGGGGGAGGGGGAGTCCGTTTTGGAGCAGCTGCTTTTCTGGTCTGAAGTCTATTTAGGAGTGCATAATTTGCATTTAGTGAATAAGAGAGGGATGGGGGAAGGGGTCGAAACTTTTAAAATGATTGAAGGTGGTGCTGTGTATCTTCCAGTCCTTAGAACTTGCAAGGCAGGGAGCTGACACAGTGTCAGCTCCAAAAATCCACTCTCTCTGTCTCCCCCATGCTCCCTGTCACACTCCACCCCACCCCCCTCTTTTGAAAAGCACGTTGCAGCCACTTGAACACTGGGATAGCTACCCATAATACACCACTCCCAACAGCGCTGCAAATGCTGCAAATGTGGCCACGCTGCAGCGCTGGTAGCTGTCAGTGTGGCCACACTGCAGCGCTTTCCCTACACAGCTGTACGAAGACAGCTGTAAATCCCAGCGTTGTACAGCTGTAAGTGTAACCATACCCTGTGTGTCAGAAGGAGAAAAAGTGGGGATGGGAGAATAACCAAAAAGGAAGAAAAATCCAGCAGAGAGTGAGAAAAGCCGTTATGAGCATAGCCCTGAGAGATAGCAGACACTGAGCTCTTTTGAGACACAGGAATAACTGGAAGGGCAGGCTTCAAAACTGTGAGCTAGGAAACTCCCTGCCGCTATTTGTTCCTTTGTTCACGCAAACAGGACTTTGATACAATCTTATTTTAAAAAAATGTACATAAAGGAATATCTGCCTGATAATTAATTTCTCCTCCTAGCAGAAGCAACCCAGCAAGCCCTGGATATTGGCTCACCGCTTGGGCTAAGGAGAAACAGTTATTTAAATTGTAAAGTCAAGCATGCAAGAGTTGAAAAATATGAGATTTACGTTAACTTCCCTCTGGTGCATATGCATTATAGCACAGTCTTTAATTACATTATTACATCATATTTCTCCATGGAGCCTCTGCCTCATCCAGTCTACAGGATGTACACACAAGAAGGCAGAATAAAGGTTGCACAGAAATTTGGAATTTCCTAACTTCTGCATTTTTGACTTTGTAACTTAAATAACATTCATGTAGCATGATTTTTTTTAAAGTAATTGCATATGTAGCTTCTGGCAATGAAAGATTTGCACATCAGATGTCAGTTTTGCCATTGTCAGGTGGAGGGTGCTGTTTCCAAATGGACAAGCAAAATTCCATTGTAACTTTTGTATATTTTTCAGAACTAGACTCCCTTCTCCTCTCATCTTTCGATGCCTCAACCGCATATTTTGTTCATCCAATTTTTTTCTCTTTTTCCTCCATTGGTATTTCAGCCTCTAATTCAAATTAATGCTAAAATAAATCTTAATGGAAAACAAAACATTTAAAGTGCTTGACATAAAACCACCAGAGCAATTCTGGGCTCTGTGTATAGAACTAGCCAAATTTGCTATGGTAATGTGCTTCTGGTTTTTACATACTTTCTCTGTTTAGATAGGGGTCCCTGTAGGCTGTGATATAACACACAAATACAGAGCATCTCCTATGCAATGAAATGACGGATTAATATCTCTCTTTAATTATGATTTAAAAAAAACAAAAGAGTGTTAGTCTTATATTCATTATTTACAGATAGAAGAAACATGAAGTAAAATGCTGTAGTGCAAAACACATATAGAAAATTAGTATTTAAGGGAAGGGCTTTGCATTTAGTTGGTTCTAGTTTAACAACTGCTCGTGGTATCCAGTTTAGAGAAGGACTTTTAAGTGCAAAGCTTGGATCCAGATCCATACATTTGGAATTTGAGGATTTTGGATCTTGGGCTTTGGTGTGGACCCATTTCTACATAACATGTAAGAATATTATAGCAACAGCTTGATTCATACCATTTCTTTGTCAGCTGACATGCTGCTGCTGATCCTTGGAATCTTTCTCCCCACAGAAATAAAATTAGAACTCCGGATTGTAATTGAGAGGGTTGACAATCCTCTTTCTTGTGTCATCACCTTAAATTATCTTTCTCTTAATTTTAGTGGCCACAGTTTCCTGTGAGGAATATATTTTTTCTTTCTTCTTGGTAAAACAGATTGTAGTTTAGGTAAGCTCTTAGGTATATTAAAAATGTTATCTCTGGTAAGTTTGAATTGTTTTGCCTTAGGTGATTCTGGGGTTGAGGACAAGAAATCATTTAGCTGGCAAAATTTAAGAAAGTAGAAATTGCACTAAGGGGTCAGACAACTAGTTCAGATAGTCCAGTATCCTGTCTCCAGCACTGGCCAACGTTTTTGTGTGAGGTTACATCTGATATACACCAGTGTAAGTCAGAGGAGAATCTGCTCCTTCCTTGTCTATACTAAATGGGAAAATGTCAATTGCAGGAAAATGTTGGTTGTCCTGCTTAACTTGGCAACCACAACATCAATGGTTTGCTGTCTTCACATTCACAGCACTTTACAACCGTGTTAGTATCAGTTTCATTCTGGGACTTCTGAAGCCTTCATCTGATTGAGTCCACCATCATTGCTGGGCACGAGGACTTCTGGGTAATTTCCAAGTATTAAAATATTGTATTATGGGATGGATTTAGGAGGCTCAGCTGAACTGCTACAGCTGGATTACTTGTGAATACACATATCTATGCCACTTTGGACTGTATCATTTCCACGCTGAAGACCTCATCCAAAACATTTAAACTAAGCAACATCCAGTGTTTACAAGATGTCTGAGACAGTTGTGTGTGGATGCAAGGCAATGTCAGTCAGTGCATGCTTGTGGTGTTTCAACCAATGCAATCCTTTTTTGCTTAGCATGTGTAGGATCATAGAAGCCTATTAATACTGTTTTAAATTTTAACCTATATTTTCACTCATTGGAGAAGTCACCCTTAAAGATCCTACAGAATTTACACCTGTCCACAAGATATGACTGTGCAGTTTGGTTGCTTTTAATTCTGAGGTTTACCAAGTAAACCTCAGAATTTAAAAAAAGCACCACATAACAGTTTTTATAGGTTCTTGATCCAAGTTCTCTTTCTCCCATTTCCCCCCTCTTTCTATCTGAAGCACTCTTACCAGTCGGGCTGTGGGATTGCCCATCTAATGGAGAACAGAGATTTTACTCAGAAAGCAATTGTGATGAAGTGATCTCACTGTAGATATTAGCAGTTTTTTCGTTAGCTTTGAATTCTGCCACTTACCGTGCAGTTGCATTTGCTATCAGCTCAATGGCAGGGATTTTGTAAGTTTGATCTGTCATGAGTTTTTTGAGATGGTTTAAAATTCAGTGAAGGAGGAATGCACTGAGAGGAAATGGTAACAAGATTTAAAGAGGCTTGTGCATTAAAATTTGGTAATGAGACAGAAATTAGTTAAACCTGTACCTGGAATTACCATCTCCATTCTAGCAGGTGCATCAGAGCAAGCAACTTGTATGGCGGAAATACCAGCCCTATGGCTGGGGGTCTCAGGCAGAAAAAGTTGGGCCAACTAGATCTTGCTGAAGCACAGTTCGGCTGTACTTATGTGGCTCTGTTTTTATTAATGTGCTTGATTGAAATTCTTAAAACAGAGCCAGTTCCTGCAGAATTTTTTTTTTTTCACAGAACGGCTTTTGATGGTCATGATTCACCAGTATGGAAATGAATCAGGCTTGGAAGAATACTGCATGATGCTTTGCCAACTCTTTGAAGTGCATGACAGTCAAAGCTATTTGGCTATAGTTTAAATTGAACACTATGCTAATATGTGATTTCCAAAGTTTCTGCTTATGATTCTTTAAAAAAAAAAAGAAAAAGAAAATAGTAGTAGGAAGGCAGTATATGCCAATGTAGTGTGCTGGTTTCAGTCTCAAGTGTATATTAGAAATGCATAGTATAAAACTGTTTAGGAATACATGGAAAACGCAGACTAATACTCCTTAAAGTAACAAGTAGTTAAATACAACTGAGGAGGAAAAAAGGTCAGTTACTCAAGATATTAAGACATAATCCTTGTAAGCTAGCCATAGAACTGTTACTTCTCCTACATAGCTGACTCACTAGGTGCCCACAAAGATTTCAAAACTGGAGTTTGGTAGCTAATTTATTATCTTACAGTATTTCTAAGGCATTTCAGTTTACAGCAGAAACATCATGATCACAGAAAAAGATTTTTTTAAGTTACAAGAACCTTAGAATAGTAGAATTTTAAAAATGAGAATGTTTCAAATTTTGTATCTTTCATTGGTCACAGTTACTTAAATGAACTGACAATAAAGATGTTTTTCTGGGTATAATCATTATTTCTTAAGATGCTTTATTGAAACACTGCAAAACCTTTGGGTTATTTTAAAGCTGCCAAATGGGCATGTAGTCGTCAAGCATACAGTAGCCAGAAGAAATAGTAATGGTCTGTTTTCAGAGATGTTTTCTTAACATCTTGAGTATTTGACCTTTTTTCTAAAGTGTAGTCAACTATTTGCTGCCATCCACTGAGGGAAGAAAAGAAGGAAAGAACAAGATTGGGGGAGGAGGAGGAGGGTTTGGGGTTTTGGGAGGTGGGGGGAGGAAAGGTTTCATGTAGACACTTGGATCTTATTCAAGCCAATTCTATACAGGCATATTTTATAATACATAAACTCAGAGCTTTTACGACCAGAAGAGACTGTTATGATCATCTACTCCTATCTCCTTAACACAGGCTATAGAATTTCATCCAATGATTCTGGCACTTAGCCAACATGATGATTGTTATTAATCATGTTCATTATGGTAGTGCCTAAGGACCAACCAAGAATGGGGACCCATTGTGCTAAGCACTGTATAAACACAGTTTGGATAGTCCTTGCTCTAGAGCTTACAGTCTAAATAGACAGGACAGATGCAGAGTGGGGGAAGCGGTGTAACACACTAGCAGAGTGAACAGTGTGATAGTGGCAAATGTCATGTTAATTCCATGATTATTTTGGGTGGTGACTATAGTACTTAGGAGGGGATAAACTAAATGGAAAGAAAAGTGATAAGAGAGGGGACACTGAAGGAAAGAGGGACCTCTGAGTAGTGAAAATATGATGTGAAGGAATTGTAAGGGAGAGTTGGAGCAAGCAGACAATTAGCACAGGGCGGAGAAAATCCAATTAAAACTGCAGAAAGTGCTTTGAATGTCCAGAGGTCCTGGCTTTGGCTGCTCCTTCAGCTGCTCCCATTGGCTGGAGTCTCTGGCTGGTGTTTCTCTGCAGTATATTCCCAAAGACCACATAGTAGGGGGGGAGGGGAGGCAACACATGGGTCCTAGTGCCTATGCCTCCATAGCGTGGGGGAGTCTCCTCTGCACTGTTCTGGATCCAGGGGGTAAAGTTAGGAAGGGTGGCCCTAGCTGGGGCCCATTTTACTCCCCCTACCCCTTTAGTGAATCAGTCCCTACTTTGGCTGCCTCTGGTGTGTTTGAATTATATAGGGCCAGAGTCTCCAATCCACTAACACCATTTTGAGCTGTGTAAACTTCATCTTCCCCTAGCATAAATTAGGACTATATGTCCCTGTATAGCCCCAGTTTGTGCCAGAGAGAGGCAACTCTGAATAAAGGAATTGCACTTTATTTTTAGTTTGAACATTACTAATTTCAACATCCAACCATTGGATCTTGTTATGCCTTTGACTCCTACATTAAAGAAACCCTAGAGCTAGATTTTGCTATCCTGCTCACCCACTAAGATAGTCTATGAAGTGGATTATCATATATGCATTCACATGAGCAGCAATACGTATACACAAGCACTCATTTGTATACATTTTGGGAAATACCAGGTTTTAACAAAAGCCATGGCCTCTGTTCATTAAAACCTTGCAGGAGTTTTTCCCCCATAAATTAACCCCACTTCTGCACAGTTTGCAAAATACACACAGGGCTTAAATTTACAAACATCTGCATTGTAATTGAGTTCAATTTGTGGTGCTCTTCACATATATGCTCTTCACTTAGAGTACACTTCTTTTATGTGTGGAAAGAATATACGCAGGCATCAAAGTAGACTGGAATTTGGGAGGTGAGAATTAAGTAACACATTAGGGAAGTGTATGGAAGAATGGTTGATCACATAGTCAGCAGCTGTTTTATATCAAATCTTATATAAATTCCAACTTCTGACGTTGTCTGGACACAATCATTTCATGTTATGTATGAGTCAGGAACACCAGATACATTAATGTGGCAAAGGCAAATTCCATATTTTCCATATTGTGCTATATACAATTTAATATGATCCTTGTAACAAGATATATTGATAAGAAGAAGAATAATCTGAGTCAAAAATCCTTATACACTTAAAAGCTGGAAAATATCATAATACAGGCCTTTAATTCCAAATGTTATTCATTAAATTATAATATTTATTTTGAAGCTGGAGAAATTTACAAAATTTAATTTTAGGGGAGAAAACTTCACAGTTCGCAGGGAGTGTTTGCTTTGCTACCTACAATATCACATTTAGCATTTAATACAATATACATTTAGAGTATCTGAAAGTAGACAATCGTGGTACTGTGCAGCAGCAAGTCTGAGGGAGTGGGTCACAGTTGACGTATTTCCTGATACAATAAGGGTATTTAATATACACACATACACTTACATACTTCTTTCTGTTGTTCAAAATAATGACTGATCCTTATTTGATAATGTTCTGTGGACGAAAGGATGTTATCCTAACTACATATTTGAGTGGAGGCTTGAAAGAACAACTGCTATTGCTACCTTCAACCCTACAACTTTTCTTTTCTCTTTATTTTCTGGTATATCTTCAAAGAAGGGCAGAAGAATCATTCAGATTCCATTAATTGCTTACAAGAAACTTTCTCTAATAACGTGAAGGCCTTGTCACTGGCTGATTTCTGTTTTGTTTTATAGAACTGAGGGTTTGGTGTGCAATTTCAAATTTTTGTCTGATTAAATTGATTTAATTTAAAATACTTCTTTAATTGTTATGTGTCTGACTATTAGCTCACACTTAGTTCAAAGGCCATGGCTACACTAGAGAGTTGCAGCGCTGGTGAGGGGGTTACAGCGCTGCAACTTAGGATGTGGCCACACTTGCAAAGCACGGCCAGCGCTGCAACTCCCTGGTTGCAGCGCTGGCTGTACACCCGGTCGAGCCTCGGGTGTAGCGATTCCAGCGCTGGTGATCCAGCACTGGTCAGCAAGTGTGGACCCCACCAGCACTTTTATTGACCTCCGGGGTATAAGGAGGTATCCCAGAATTCCTGTCCACAACAAACAGGAAGAAAGGGAGAACTCGGAGTTCAGCCATACTGCTTATTTAAAAAACAAACACAGCTCCTGTTTGCTGAGCGAGCGGAGGCAGGCAGGGGAATTACTTTGGAATGTTCACAGCTGTTTGCTTGAAGAGAGAAACAGCACACTCACACGCAGAGGGGGAAGGGGAAGTCCATGTTGAGCAGATGCTTATCTGGTGTGATGGCTATTTAGGAGTACATAATTTGCATTTAGTGAATGAGAGAGGGGTGGGGGAAGGGGGTCAGAACTTTTAAAATGATTGAAGGTAGGCACTGTGTGTCTTCCAGTCTTTAGAACTTGCAACGCAGGGAGCTGAGAACAGTGTCAACTCCAAAAATCCATTCTCTCTGTCTCCTCCACGCTCCCTGTCACATTCCACCCCACCCTCCTCTTTTGAAAAGCACGTTGCAGCCACTTGAATGCTGGGATAGCTGCCCACAATGCACCACTCCCAACAGCACTGCAAATGCTGCAAATGTGGCCACACTGCAGCGCTGGTAGCTGTCAGTGTGGCCACACTGCAGCGCTGGCCCTACACAGCTGTACGAACACAGCTGTAACTACCAGCGCTGCAGAACTGTAAGTGTAGCCATGGCCAAAGTCTTTGTGCAATATCGCACGAACCCTTATATATTTCAAAAATTGAAAAATGATTAAATACAATAAAGCATTTAAAAGTGTGAATTAGAAAAGCATATACTTTACTATCATAACATTATTCTTTTTTAAATACCAGTGTGTATTGAAACATTTTTGCTTGTAATCTTATAAGGCTCAATGCATTTCATGCAGATGGTATACGTCAGTAGTTCTCAAACTTTTGTACTGGTGACTCCTTTTACATAGGAAGCCTCTGAGTGCAACCCCCCCCTTATAAATTAAAAACACTTTTTTATACATTTAACACCATTATAAATGCTGGCGGCAAAACAGGGTTTGAGGTGGAGACTGACAGCTCACGACCCTCCATGTAATACCCTCACGACCCCCTGAGGTGTCCAGCCCCCGAGTTTGAGAACCCCCTGGTATACGTGATGTTGAAGGGAACCAGGAGGTTATAGCTTTTCATTTTGACTGCATGATTCGATTAATATCTTGGCACTTATTTAAATCTCAGGATGTAAAAGTCAACAAAAGAGAAATCTGTGCCACAAAGTTTGCTGCAGATCCAAACTGCCCCAAAATTCAGGAGTGAGAGAGTCTGGGGTTTTGTTTGGCCCATCTCTAATAAATACTGTAACAGTCAGTTCTAGGAAGCTGTTTTTGCTGTCAAAACACTGTAATCAATCCGCATTCATGTGTTTGTGACTTTGCCATTTTTTGCTGAACATCTTAGTTAACTGTTTAACATACACATGTTTGAAAGGGAAGCTGATAAAAGCAGAATAACGTGCAAACATAAACTTTGACCCACATTGAATGGATGAAAACCCTAGTCTGATTTTCACAACTTTGGTCTGTAGAATCATTTACAATGCTGATTACATTGCTCAACCAGAGCAACGATTACATTGCCCAAAACAAGCTAAAGAACTTGGAAATGGAATCCTTCATATTTACAGCTTACAGATGAAAAGCAGGAAGAAGTAAAGTGCCTCTGGGGACGAGTTTCATGTTACAGTATAAAAAAATAGTCTGACTATCAAAAACCGTTAAGAAATTTTTCAGCCTGGAAGGGAAGACCTACAGGGAAAAAATAAATCCTACTTAACCTATATCTACAGACATACAGGAGTAAGACAAAAAGGACTGGGGTGGAGAGAACACTGCATTTATTTGTTCTTCATGGCTAAACAGCAAGTACAAAATACTGTTCCTTTTAGTTAAATCTCCTTTATGGTTAAAAACAATGAGAAGATGCCTTATTGTATACTATAAGTTTTACTCTAACAACTGAGAGCCAAGTAAAAGTTCCTGAAGCCCTCTTTGTTGACTTGCTAATTTGGAAGTAGGCAATATCTTCCTTTTCTGGCAACAAAAATTATTCAACAATTCAAACAAATCTCATTCAATAAATTAGCCAATTTGTTGCATGTTCTCTCTCACCTTATTTGTCAGTCTGTCAGTGTATTTATATGGCTATGGCCTTCATCAATGCAGTATCTAAGCATATCCCAAGTATTTAAAAATAGATACGACAATATCTTCTTTCTTTCTTTCTTCCCAGCCTAATGGAGAAAAATTGTGACTAGTTTATAGGGTTTTTTTTGTTTGCCTGCTGTGTGTGTGTGTGTTTGTGTGCGTGTGTGTGTGAAGTGACTGATGGAAGACTTATGCAAAGAAATGTATCTTTCATTTAGCACAACAAACTCTCTCTCATACATATACACTACATGTAGCACAACTCTCTCTCGTGTACTCTCTCTCTCTCTCTCTCTCTCTCTCTCTCTGCATTAGCCAGGTCACTTTTTTTATAGACATCTTAACATCCAGAGCAGTTTTTCATGTTTCTTAATACAAGGGAAAATGAAGTGTCTAATTAAAATTAGATGCACCATTCACATGGAATTTTACAGTAATTTAAGTGCTCATTCTTGTTTCCATTAAAGCTTCTCACTTGCCTCTCCATCAAATAAATGGTGGAATTAATTATCAGAAGAGGGAGAAGAGTGGGCCTTTGGTATGTTTCGTTATCTAAGTAATTTAACTGAATTCCTAAGGCATGGAAGGTCTAAAGAAATTGCCTGCCCTTGTCCCCTCTTACCAATCATCAAGGCTGTGTATGTTGGGGACTTTTTTTTGTTTGTTTGTTTTCTTTAACATGCTCCACCCTGTGGGGATCGATTCCATCTGCAGTAACATTTATGTACATCCATTAGAGTCAGATCTGGCATTTGAAACCCAGCACACTACATTTTGCATTTAGGGTTAGATTGTGCTATTTAGATAACTTTGTGATGAGCCAGTGCAGCACCATATTGCCTGTGTGTGTGTGTACTACCACAAAGGATTATGCTTCAGAAATTGTGATATCATTCCTGCCTCCTCACTCATTCCATTTGGGGCAATATATTCCCCTTTTGACCCTATGTAGGGTTCTAGATACCCTTGATATTAATTGGAAAACTCAATACAAAAATTATTACACAATGGAAAGAGCAGCTTATTTCTTCCTTCCCTATTACATACCAATTACCAGTTAGAAAACATATTACAAATCAGAATCACTCACGGCTTACATTGCCACCAAAATACCCATTCTAACTGTCTCAGCCCTCCACAAATGCCCACACAAACATATAAGCTTAGCTGCATGCCTGGAATGTTGGCAGATTTGGGCTATTTCAAAGAAAAGGAGAATTAGGGGAAAGCAGAAAGGTTTTCATATGCATACGTTATGTTTATAATAAATCTTACGTTTTTTCTTTCTTGATCATGTAAGTATTGATATGTCACTGATTGTATTTCAGTCATTTAAGTCTGATGCTGTAGGCATTTGATGTATTTGTATCTTGTCATTATCCACAGGACTGCAGTAACTCTATGCAGCACTGTTGTTCTCTGATCATGAATCTTCATTATCTCTCTTCTTAGCATTCAGAGCATGTTTCTATTTTGTGATCTAATCCTTTTTTATTTAGAAATATACCAATTTTTGTTATTTTCCTTGGTAATTTACAGTCACTTAGAAATTGTACAAATCTTACATTTACTGAATGCAGTGCTTTTCATCTCTACAAAAGACTTCTCATGCTTTTGTAAAATATGCAAACTTTGGACAGGGATCATTGCCACGGAAATGGAGCCATCTCTGCAGTGTAATGTAGCAGCTTTTAAATAGTACGAAGCAATAGTACACAATAGTTTAGGAGGCTAAGAATAATGAAATCAGTAGAAACTGCAGAATTGATGTTGGTTGACAGGATGTAATCAGCAGAGTGGAATTTGGCCTGTGCTCATACTCTCGCAATAGTGCCATTGAATTTTTAGGGCCTGATCCAAAGACCATTGAAATCAATGGGAATATTTTAATTGAATCCACTAGACTTTGGATAAAGTCCTTATGCTCAGATTCTGAAAGATATTTAGGCTCCTAACTCCCATTGATTTCAATAGAAGATAGGATCCTAAATACCTTTGACGATCTAGTCTTAGTAATAACTGGTGATTATATATGTTATGGAGAAAAAAAAGTACCTCCAGCTGTAAAGTACTTCCTACAATTATGGTGGAATATTGGCTTAGTACTGACTGAGTGGGAGGAGAAAGCTGCTAAATTACCAGCAGCACTTCCTGCAATACTAGGTGTTCCTTGGATGTTTCTAATCCAAGTATTCAACTCTCCTGACCCTAGTACAGTTCTTCTCTCGTAAATGTGATTTAATAGAATCACGGAATAGGGCTTCTAATACATCTACCTCCAATATATATTTTTAAGTTAATTTAAACTTTCCCTGTGTTTATTATACATATTTTATTCCCATTGAAACTGAATTTATGAGGTGTAATCTTATTATAGGTCAGCCTTTGTCTTGCAAGTATAGTACTGACTACTAAGCTTTACTGAATGCATATGCTTCATTTGCAATAGATGTACAGTGGGTGTCTGAAGCCTCAATTTCACAGGTTTCTGAGCTTCAGTCCCACATGATATGTTTCAGATTTCTACATTTTATTCACTGGTTAACTCCTATCAGGCCTTACCAAATGTAGCTATTTTTTGTTTAAAAAAAAAATCACCATGGAACTACAAATCAATGATGGAATCAGATTTGCTGCTTTTATTATTGCACCTTAGGAAAATATGTAGAATATTTAATACAGATTTGAGCAAAAAGTATTAAGTTGCCATGAGTTAGCACTGTTAAACATTATGGCCTAGATCCTTGACTATGGGCAGTGAGAGCAGAGTGCGGCCTAAGAGGGCCATGCAAAGGTGGCCTTTATGCGCCCCTAATTTTGAGCCCACTCTATGCTGAGCTTTTGGCCAGTGATCAGCAAGCGTAGCGAATTCCCACTGTCATTAGTTGGACTGATCCTCCCATGTCTGGTGATGGTGGCTTTTAGGAGCATAATCTGCCAACAATGTGGTGCAACGTAGCCCCATTGGAGAATCTAGTCCTGCACTTTCTTTACTGGTTATAAGCCTTGTGCAGTGTACAGTACTTTGTCACTGGATTTTCTTTGTGTTCATGAGTGGTAAAAGATGGTCCCGTAGCAGCACTAAGTATGAATTGTCTTTGTAAGTTACCATGCAGGTAGCCTTAAAATGTTATTCTTCTCAAGACCTTACTATCATAGCTTTAGCTTCAGCTGTCACCCTTCAGAATAATAATAATATTACTTAGTACTTGTCTATTGCTTTACAGCTTCAAAATGCTGGAAGGAGTCACAGAAACAATCAAAGAGGAGTAATTCAGCATTCATGTTAGTTACTGCTGACCTCCCAGAGGCCTCATTATCCCAAACTATATTAAAATGCCTAATTAATTATTATTATTTGTGATTAATTATTGAGTTGTTCACTGCAGTATAGTTAAGCAGTCTTGGTGTTTGCCTTATAAACTCTTAGCTGGAGGAGTGTATAGTTCTGTCATAAGAATTTTCTCTCTGGTGAACCTTGCCCAACAAAATTCTAGGAGGGACACATATATACAATGTGTGTATTGGGGTTTTTTAATTTATAGGGGATGGTTGAGGACAGGGACTCCTTGTTCTCTATTGCCTATCACCTTGTGATGTCATTTACACCTGTGCAAAGTCATTAGACATTTGCTCTAAAATGCTATCACAGCTGTGAGTGAGTGAAGGATTTTAATTTGGTAATATTTTCCCAAATTGCATAGGGGTAAATGACTATACATACTCCAAGGGCACAGAAAATAGACTTTAAAAGTTTATCACTTTTCCTTCCAAGACAATGTTTTGTGCTCCTGTAATTCAAAAACATCATTGCTTTTGAGAATGAAAATGTTTTATTTATTGGTCCATACTATAATGCAAACTGGGTCCCATTTCATATTTAAATTAATAAATATGTAAGCACCTAATTTCCATTATTTATGCTTACATATCAGCTCCTAAGAATATAGAATAACATTTGCATAGATTGTTAAATATATACATTTCCTCTATAAGCAAATTATTGCTTTTCTTACTATTACTGATTTATAGAATGACTAGCAGATGGACACAAATGTAACTTATGCTGTTTGGGACAGAGACCCTCACTTTGGGGCCGAGGGGGAGAGGGAGGTGGGGCGATGTTTGGCACAATGGGCCCCTGATCCTTTCTGGGGCCTATAGATGCCTATTTGGGGCCTAAGATTCCTATTATGGACTCACACAAGGACAGGTTGTAACAGCTCCAAATCAAATAAAGAATACATGTTTTAACAATTGTTCCTGCACAAGCATTCGTGATTTCATGAATGCCTCTGTTTGGCATCTGATGTCTAGGCACAAAGTTTAAAGGATTGTTTGCCAAGAAATCAATGTTTCACTCTGAATTTCTTGGCTTTTGTTGGTCTAAATCTGTATTTTAGTATGATCAACTTGTTTGATTGTGACTTAATATCTCACAAAAATTGAACTGAACTTATTGAATCTTGTCACTTAGGAAAGGAGTCTCACTGATGATAGGAAAGTTTTGTATCTGTTAAGCTGTCTAGCACTCTAAAAAAGGACATTTAATAACTGTTTCCCACAGCTTGCTGGGGTTGACAAGGCTTCTGTTCCACATGTGGCTGTCGAAAGGTTCTCTGCTATTTAAGAATGGCATTTTTTTTCTGCCCTTTGGTAACAAGAAGTCTTCCTCATTTGTACTGCTACCTTCAGGTGTGTGGTGCATTATGTCTAGGAAGCTCTACAATAAAGTGTCATTAAAGGATATCCTGTTCCAAGTGGCTTTGTCAATAACTGTTAAGGCTGTTCAAGAGGAACATAAACCATGAAATAGTAATTGTTAATTGACTACTGTAAAACAATCTAAGAATGTCCATGTAGCATAAACATGCTGTATTGCAGAATGCACCTATTTATATCCAATTATTTCCATATGTTGATAGGCTACAGGAACACTATATGTATAGACTAGCAGAGAAAGTGTTCAATGAATATTTATCTGAAGCTATTGAAACTTTTTTCTATAAATATGTATTCATATCACACAAAAACTCTGATAAATTAACATTAAGATTGCAAAGTCAAGCACTCAAAAGTTAGGAAATGTAGAATTAAGGTTGCCTATGGAGATGTTTTCGGAAAACAGTGGAATATTTGCTGAATAATTGTAGCTTCTCATAAGCAGTTTGTTGTGAATATTTGCTATTCAAAATTTGAACTTTGGATACACAGGAATAGAAACAACAACATGATTTTTGTAATGCTCAGATTTCAAGTGTGAATGCTTGTGAAATTTCCTTTTCCATTAATATTCTGCGGCATTCACTTAAGATTTGCTATTCCAGTAAACAATCCTTGCATTTGTTTGCTAGAATATGAAATATTGCCCAAAAGGAGTGCAAACACAATTGAAGAAAATTCATTAAAAAATATGTTTGGTATATTATACCTGAGTAGATTAATGCAGTGTTATAACAAGTGTGCTGATTTACTGAGTTTCTCCCTTGAGGTCTTTCAAAGGGGCATTGACTCCACTGCAATAAAATCAGCATTTAAGGGTTGTAGTGGAAATGTCAGAGAGAAAACAGCATTTCATCACCTGTCACTGCAACAAATACAGTGATACCTGACCAACATGAGATGGTCAAGCTAGACAGCAAGAATAAACCATGAACCTACTTGAGGAAGTGTGGCTTTATGGGGGAAAAAAAGAGGTAATATATTCAAATATTGCTTAGAAAGCTACTAAATATAGCCTCTTCCAGTAAATTAAAGTATGAGGTTTGGCAAACATTGATATTTACAAAATCTGTAATTATGTATATAAAGCATTTGGTGAGACCTGTGTTTTCTCTTGTATCCTTTCTCTAGCTCCTGGAAGCTTTCAGTGGGCCTACTTCCCAAGACAGCTGCAGCCAGGCTTCTGTATGAGCCTTTTGCTCTCAAACCCAAGATCTCTGGGTCTGTGCCATAGCATTTTCCAATAGGTTTTACTTGCTGTACCTTCCATAAGATACAAATAAATCCAGTTTCAATGCCTGACACAAATTCTGCAGTTGGAGACTTGGAAGCCAGCAGAGGAGGTTCCTCTTCTTCTTTGGTGCTTGGCTGAAAAAAGTCACACGCACAGCCCTCACCCTCCTACCCTGTTACACTTTGGTTCAGAGGAGCCCTGTTGTGTTTGGCCCTTATTATAGAAGCAGGAACTTCTTTGCATTTATGTTTGGGTTTAAAATAAAGCTTCCCCCAACTGTATTTGGCATGCATCATTGCAATAGAGGGTTTAGCCATAATTCATAGTTGATGACAAAGGCAAAAAAAACCCACCACTTAGGGTATGTCTACACTGCAATTAGACACCTGTGGCTGGCCCGTGCCAGCTGACTCAGGTTCATGGGGCTTGGGCTGAGGGGCTGTTTAATCGTGGAGTAAACATTCAGGCTCAGGCTGCAGCCTGAGCTCTGGGACCCTCCCACTTTGCAGAGTCCCAGAGCCTGGGCTCGTACACCACAATTAAACAGCCCCTTAGCCTGAAGCCCACGAACCCGAGTCATCTGGTATGGCCAGCTGTGGGTATCTAATTGCAGTGTAGGCATACCCTTAGTCCATCCAATCCCAGGTAACAAAGTCCAACAAATAATCCAAATGTCCTTACAAAAGATCTTCAGCCCCAACTGCAGGCTCCATGGGCCTCATACCTTTCTGTCAGGGTTCTACATAGGTCCATATCCCTTTCCTCTGGGGCTTCACACCACCTCCTTCAATTCCAGAGAGTGACTGCAGGGCTCTTTCTTTTCCCTGCAGCTCCCTTCTGTTCTAAACTTCCTGCTTTTATAATGACCATGCAGCCCTTCCATATGAGAAGTATAATCTAGATACGTTAAGAAAACCAATTTTGTTTTAATTCCATTTTCTCTGTTTTTTCATATACCTCGTTTTTGTAGGATTACTGTTGTGTGGGTGATTTCACATAATGTCCCCAAAGAGAAGAAATTACTATAATCTCTAATGAGAAGTTTTGAAGGGTAAATAGCTTCTGAAACCTGCTGCCCTGTCTGTCTCAGTTACAGAGAAGTGTTATCCCAGCAAGTTGTGGTACCCTCAGGCTGCAGCAGATGAAGATGAGGGCAGAGGTCAGTGGTCTGAACAGGAGCTAAGAGGGGGTTGATCATAATGCTTCTTTCCAGTTTCTGCCCCATGTCAAACAAATATTTATTACTACCATCATATTGATATCACCCTTACAAACATGTCAGTTTTGCCTTTGATAAATAAATAAGGTTACCTTTCAGTATTTGTAGCATTCCCTATCTTGACTGTAAGAAATTCTGCAGATACAGAATAATCCTTCTAATACATTTTATCTTCTTATCTGACACTCTCAATATAGTATCTGAGCACTTCCCAAATGGACTCTGCCTTTCTTTTGTTCCAACAAGCAGACTGCTTTTCTTCCTCCTCCTCTTCACGGTCCATGAATAAATTAAAAAGGAAAGATAACATTTACATGTTGAGTCTCTGTCAGTACAGCAGTCAAAACTGCTAGTAACATCATGGTAATACGATTCTAGCATGGTTTCACTTGCCAACCTCATTAGAATACTGCAAACAATAACTGTATTGAAATCTGGCTGCTTTTAGTACCATTTCAACTATAACATGGTGACAGAGCAAACTGTCATTGGGAATTAGAAAAAAGCCTAGGGGAAGAAAATACTATGTGCTGTTTAACAAGGTGGAATTATTCCCTGTATTTGTTAGGGCCCTGTAACTGATACCTTGAGAGAAGAATGAATCAGGTCTCCCCTTTTCCCCTAGTCATGGTTTCAGGCAGAATTTAAATAGCTCCAGGGAGATTACCTGGATGATAGACTCAGGACAAGACAAGATTCCTCCACTTAAGAGGAAGAAAGGAAGCCTATTTGTCAATATCCTGTCAACAAAGCATGCTGGGAAGGGGCACTTCATAATGCAGGTTGTTCTGCTTCTCAGGGTATGGCTACACTTGAAACTTCAAAGCGCTGCCGCGGCAGCGCTTTGAAGTGCGAGTGTGGTCGCAGCACCAGCGCTGGGAGAGAGCTCTCCCAGCGCTGCACGTACTCCACATCCTGATGGGGTTTAGCACGGCTCCAAGTGCTCCCAGCACTGCCGCACTGTTTACACTTGCACTTTACAGCGCTATATCTTGCAGTGCTCAGGGGGGTGTTTTTTTCACACCCCTGAGCAAGAAAGTTGCAGCGCTGTAAAGCACCAGTGTAGCCAAGGCCTAAGTCAGTGCTTGTAAAGACAGCAGTTGAGGAGAAGGGGTAGCAAGCAGAACAAAGCAGAACAAAGCAGATTACTAAGCAAATGAAACCTAACACACAAACTAAGCTAATTTCACTAAAGAAATTGGTTACAAATAGTATTTCTCACCCTAAATATTGTTACAGGCAAAGTACAGAAAGTCTTGAAAGGCAACTGCACTGGTCTCTCTCTTGAGACCTTAGATATTATTACTCACAAGCTGGACACCCTTCCAGCTTGGGCTCAATCCTTCTCCCCCCGTTCAGTTCTAGATTCCAGGTCTTTTTCAGTGTCTCTTTGGGTGGAGAGGCAGAAGAGAACCATGATGATGTCAGTCCCCTGCCTTATATAGCTCTTGTGTAAGGTGGGAACCCCTTTCTCTTTTCTAGTGGAAAATCACTAGCATTCCAAAAGGGGAGATGGGGTGTCCTGCACCAGGTGACTTGGACCTCTGTCTCTGCATGGCTGTGGCAGCCTAGAAGCAATGGCTATCTTCAGTGTCCACAGGAATTCTAAGCTCTTTCATAGTCTATTGTTTCTGCTAATGGCCCAATAGCCCTGTCTGGGTTTTCCATTGTTATACCTGAAGGGCTGGTTGGGGTGGACACCCAAAGTAACACATTTCAAATACAGATACATAGTTAATATTCCTAACTTCAGATACAGAAATGATACAGGCATACAAATTAGATAATCACATTCAGTAAATCATAACCTTTCCAATGATACCTTACATGAAAAGTAAATGTCCAATAGCTTGGTACGTATTGTAAAATTCCAGTCTCTGGCCATTGTGGTAAGGGGTCAAAGCAGTCCTGTGAATTTATATGGCAGGTGGAAAAAAACATTTTTGAAATAAAAGACAAAGGATGTAAAGGGTTAGATTTTACCCAGCTGTTTGAATTTCTCTGAGAAGACAATGGACAAGGTTGAGAGAGAGAATGGTTATGACAACTTATGGGGACATCCAGAGGGTTTCAATCACTTATCACATCCCCTTAGTACAAGTATTTAGTGTGTTCTCTCTTCCGTGGCCTTTGCTTTGTCTAGCCAGAATCCTTCACTGCTTTTCTCTGGGTCTTTCTGTTGTAGGACTCCCTTTGCCTTTCCCTAGACTTGGCTACTGAAGAACATGAAAGAGCTGCAAAGGTTTTGTTTTTATATGTTTGATCACCAGGTTCTTTTTATCCCTTCTACATACTGCATTGTAAGTGCGCGCACTGCTCACCAAATATAACAGTGAAGAGGGTGTATGTAAACAAGGAGTTAATGGAATCAGAAGTGCTAATGTGGTGATGCAGAGAGAGGTCCACAGTTTTATGCGTATGGTTTAGAAATGTAGAAAGCTTGCAAATTTTGGTCTGAAGTTGTCAAATTTATGGAAGATTTGCCAGATGTGCTTAGTTTATTTAATTCAGATGTTTTCATTTTAAATAGTTTAGATGTTATATTAAGTAGTCATGTAAGAAGGCTTGCAGGAGTAATGTAATCAGTAGCAATAATATGTATAATGAAATGGACAAAGGAATCTGTACCTTCCATGGATTAAGGGCATGAATGCATATATCCTGAAGAATGTATTGCATATCAACTCCAAGGACATCTAGAGAAGTTTGAGGACTTTAGGCCTATTTTTCATATATAAATGTTACATTGCTGGTTACTGTGTTTACAGACTAGTTTTTATAAAGTTTTTATTCGATTAATCAATGTATACATATTGTTTATTAGTCATATAAAAATGATGTTTTAGGTATATTTTATGTCTTTTAGGATTTTTTTTAAGGTAGTGATTGGATATCTGTGATTTTTAATTTATTAATTCTAATTTATCCATATGAAAGAATGAGCATTTATGCAAGTGTTACATGATAAAAAAAATTGAGAGGAGAAAGGAACAAAGATCCGGCAGCAGCTAGAGATTTATAAGGATTTGAATTTATTATGTAAATACAGACACATGGCATATTTAACATAACTTTAGCAAGAGAATCGGACATTAGAGAGGGAAAAGAGCCTTGGAGTCATTTTACATACTGCCTTCTCTTCAGCCAGTGCAGGACCATTCTCTGTAGTATTGTAACAAATCTGTGGCCCCTAGATATTTGTGTTGTCACTATGTTGCATACTATAGCTACTTGGAAAAGCACAGCACCAATGGAAATAGAACTCACATCCTCCTTCTCTAAAAAACATATGTCCCTTCCATTTATGCCAAGGAAAATCTTTCATTAACTATTAGCAGTATAGGATCTAAGACACATGGCTGAATTGTTCTGATTGCATCCATTAGAGGGCATTGGTACACATGCCCAGTAGCTACTTCAATAAGAATATATTTCAAGAGGTCAAAAAACTATTATAAAGTACTTCCAATAAAGCCATAGAATGGTTTGTCAGAAGCACAATACTTTCCCTGAGAATGCTTTGGAAATACTCTGAAGTTCCTTTAGTCTGTGAGAGCAGAACAATCAAGTTACAGATACTGTAGGTAAACCGTTCAGCAGGAAAGTTGGTCAGTCTGAGAAAGCCCTTTATTTTAAAGTGTGCCATAAAATGAGCTTTTCTTAGGATCATCGTATCTGTTTCAGCAGGTGATTTAACCTTAAGATTGGCATTTTTCAATATGCAAGCCGAACACATATGAGGGCCTTTGTGTTTATATGACTACAGTTTCCAATAAGTTAGTATGAGACCTGCAGCCATACAATAATGACTTGAAAAGTGAAGGCCAATTTTCGAAAATTGGGTGCCTAGTGCTAGCCGTCTAAATCTATGTTTAGGCACTTAATTAAGAGGCAAGATTTTTTTTCAGAGCCTTCACAGCTCCTGTTGTCTGATCAGTCTATACATCCGTCTGACATTAAACACAGTACATTAACACTTGAAATGGCAAAATAACACAGAGGGATGGTGATAACCGACACATTCAAGGATTAAAAGGATTTGGGATAAAATTTTCAAGTGTCTATTAATTTTAGTTATCTCAATTTTTGGGTGACTATCTTCACTTAACACTTGTTTTTCAGAGGTCCTGGTCATCACAAGTTATTAAGAGAATATATTGGAAATTCAGAAAATGTATTAGAAGTATAGAATTTCAAAAGGCAGGTGGATGCAATGTATCAGCCTATATATTCATTCCATTTTTCCTCCCAGTTAATAGGAGGACCATATGAAAATAAAAAAAATATATTTCAGAACAGAAGTGTGGAAGTGTGCTTGCAAAAATATGATAAGAATAATAGTACATACAAATCATAACCCCAACAGGCAGACTTGCTGAGGCAAACACATTGGAATCATTCAGAAAAATAACTAGATGACATGATGTGAGAGAGAGCCAAAAAAGGACAAGATTTTATACACCAAATAGCTTCTATTCATTCCCAAAGAATTTCTTCTACTCACTCAAGAATTAGGAACGGGAAATAAATAAATAAAACAAAACCTCTGTCTTAAGAAACCATAACTGGAAATTATCCTGGCAAGGCAAAGGCAATAAATAAAGAAAAATGTTCATGTTCAGAAGTGCTTAACGAGATATAGTGAGCTGCTGCTCAAGAAGCGAGAGCTGAAAGTGACTCTTATAATCCAAAGTCCTGAGGCTATTGTGGGTCACTGCATGCTCTTTTGTCAAGTTACATTTTCAGCAGAGTTTTGTCTGTGATAACAATTAAAAACATAATACTGTTCTAGAAGTACAGGATATATACAGACACCTTCTGACACCTTGTATTTCATCTTGCTCTCTCAGAGCAGCAGAAAGCAGTTAACTCCTGGAATCTGGATCTCATGAATTCCTAGTGTGATTCTCCGGCACTCACGTAGCATTAGCAGATTGCAAAAAGAGCTACTGCTAGACATGCTGATCTGTGCTCTTTAGCTCTGCCTTTTTTTAGGCAAAGACCTCTACTGTCTAACCCCACCCATGTAGTTTGGAGGGAAGTAGGATGTTTGGGTCTGAAGAGCTTACAGGGCTAGATTGGGTACTGTAGTTTATATTTTAGCCTCTGTGCCTCTGAATCTGGGACATTTCCCAGCCACTTGAAATGAGAATTGACCAGGATCTGATCTGTTTTAAAAGCAGCATAAAATATTTTTTATTTTAATGTTGAGGAAGTATTTTAGTGGTAGTTTTACTCTGCTGTTTCCACAAGGTGCCTGGAATGCTAAGATAGAGGCCATAAAAATAAAATTCATTGTTATTTAATTATTTTTTTTACCATGTGGCCTTTGCTTTGCTTAATTGATTATTGCCAACTTTCCACTCTGCCTTTCTAGCTTTGAGGTTAGGACTTTTAAAAATATTTTTTTTCTTTTTAAAAAATTTGCCTTTCTTTAGTCCAATTTCGTGGCTGCCTGCACTTAAAAGGCATTTGTCTGTGGACAGATACCCATTATCTGCCTCTTCGTTATCTCTTCATTGTTTCCTGATGGCCAGTTGCCATCTCAGCACCTTCCCTCCAGCTGTTAGTAATTTTCACTTCATGTAGTTCAGTCCACGCTATTTATTAGAAATCTCATTTGTCCTTGAATGTGTGCAATATGCATAGAAATGTTACCAAATTAACATATAAAACCCTTTGAACTGGTATTTCGGGACACATGATTAAGCTCATCCACTTAGTTAGTCATAGCATTTGGTTTTTATCAAGAAGAAAGAGAAAGGGGCTGTTCTTGAGGAGAAGAAAATACAACAGCAGAAGGTGCATGTCCAAATTAAGCCCACAAAAACAGCAGAATAATATCACTGGGGAACCAACAATCAGATATGAAAGTTGAGAAGCCAGAAATAGGCTAGAAAGAGGATAACTGGCCTTCTTGGGTGCCCATGGGTATGCATGCCTAACAATCAGTGTTCTGAACCAGTTGGGCGTCTTCAGAAGGCTGTGCTTCCAGGTAAAACATCATTATGCTAGCCCATCACCACTGTCACACAGTGATGTAATTTCCTAGATAATGCCCAGGATTTCAGAGGCAGATTGGGACTAGAAAACAGACTGTCTGACCTGCTTGCACTTGAGTTCTGAATACCTCCCTTAATTAAAGGTTGGTTCTGAGAGAGTCTGTTCAACACTTGTAGCTTTGTGATAACACAAAAACCTGATTCTTTAAGATGCCCACTGTCCCACAGGAAGAGAGTGCCTCTCTTACAAGGGAGACAAGGTGGGTGAGCACTGACACCACATTGCATAGGCTGGGGAAGACTGTGCCTCCCCAAACAGCCTGGCAAGGCCCCCACCCATGCTCCTCCCCAAAGCCCTGCTTGCTCTTCCTCCTTGGCCCCAGCCCAGACAAGCTGCTCCCCAGGGAAGCCAACTGGGGTTGGTGCTAGGGCGGCCAGGATTTGGGGTAGCTGGAACCGCCCAGCGTCTTGGTGTGGGGGGGCAGGCGCTGGGGCTGCCTGCCCTGTACTTGGAGGCTGGGAAGGAGCGGGGCCTGCATGCCACCTGCCCTGCACTTGGGGAGGGGGGAAGGCACCACCTGCCCTGCGCTTGGGGGGGGGAGGAGGTGTCTGTGCTGCCTACCTTATGCTTGGAGCCTGGGGGACTACACACCACCCACCCTCCCTGTGCTTGGAGGCTGGGGTGGGGAAGGCCTGGTGGGGGAAGGAGGGAAAGTTCTCAAGCACGGGGGGCTGAGGGTTGGCCTCCCCCAGGCAGTGGTTCACCTGCTGCCCATGTGTGTGAGGTAATTCTGTAATTGAACCAACTATGTCTGCACTACCCCATGTCATCAAAACTCATGTCACTCAGAGGAGTGAATATTTCACCTCCCTGAGCAATATAAGTTACACTGACATAGCACTAGTGTGCACAGCACTATGTTGGCAGGATGCCACTCATGGGGGTGGATATTTATGCCAACAGGAGAGCTCTCTCCCATCGGCGTAGAGCAGTGGTTCTCAAACTTTTTTACCGGCAGCCCCTTTCACATAGCAAGCTTCTGAGTGTACCGCCCGTTATAAATTAAAAACATGGTTTTTATGTATTTAACACCATTATAAATGCTGGAGGCAAAGCGGGATTTGGAGTGGAGGCTGACCGCTTGCAACCCCCCCCATGTAATAGCCTCGTGACCCTGAGGGGACTCCTGGCATAGAGCATCTTCACCAGATGCGCTGCAGCGGCACAACTGTAGCAGTACAGCTGTGCCACTGTAGATGTAGACATGGCCACAGAGCTCTTCTTCAAGTTTGGGAAAGGTGCTCACTACTCAGTATCACAACTAAATACAAGGTAGAACAGATTGTTTAGCACGTGTCGTTAACACATATTCTAAGAGGCCATTCTAGTTGAAGTGAACTGTTAACACTTCTCCAGTCACAGGACAAAAAAAGAGGGGTTAGTGGGTTATAGATCATTGTAATAAACCATAAATCCAGTGTCTTTGTTAAGACCTGATTTTTAGTATCTACCAAAGTTGCGAATTTAAGCTCCCAGGCTCATCCTTTGACAGTATTGTGCAGGTTTCCTTTGAGGATGAGGACTGAGACATCAGCTATGGAGTCATCTTTTTTATGAAAAGTATTCACCCACGAATGATGTGACATTTTTGTCTTTTATCCTTTTTCTTAGGGCTAGTTTACACTTGAAATGCTACAAGGGCACAACTGCAGCACTTCAGCATAGTCATTCACTGCAGTGACTGGAGGGGTCCTTCTGTCAACATAGCTAATCCACCTCCCCAAAAGGCAGTAGGTAAGTTTGACAGAAGAATTCTTCTGTCAACCTAGCCCTGTCTACATCAGGGGTTGGGTCGACCTACCTAAGGGCATGTCTTCCTTGGCAATGTTAAAGCATTGCCACAGCAGCACTTTAACGTGGCTTGTGTAGTTGCGGCACAGTGCTGGGAGAGCTCCCCCAGCACTCTAAAAAACCCACCTCCACGAGGGGAATAGCTCTCAGCGCTGGGAGCCGCACATTGGCACTTTACAGAGCTGAAAGTTGCGGCGCTCAGAGGGGTGTTTTTTCACACCCGAGTGAGAAAGTTGCAGCGCTGTAAAGTGTCAATATAGACAAGCCCTAAGTCACTGAGGGGGTGGACTTGTCACACCCCTGAGCAAGATTTTGAGTTTAGACCTGGCCTTATAGGAACTCAGTCAATGGAATTCCCCCTGCAGGACCACAAGTCCGTCCAGGGATGATAGAATTTTAAGGTACAGGCAGAACTCAGACTATTATGTTCAGACTATTTCTATTCAGGCTAACAGTTCAGTGGCACATTCCTGGACCAAAAAAGCCTTTATAGTGAAGTTAACAGCATGCCCAGTTCTTATGAATAATATGATTCTAGTCCCTGCAGCAGGCAATTTTGTGATGATGTGAAAACCTGGATATTGCATATGAGTTTTGGGGAGGGAGGGAGACTACCCTACACAATGCCCTGGTCTCTAGTGGAAGGGACAGACTGAGAGCATTTCTGCACTACAAAAATATGTCAACCTAAGTTATGTAGGCATACAGCTGCCACCATAATTAAATTGCTTTTGCGTGTCTACATTATACTCCTTGTGTCGGCAGAGTAACAACTGTACTGTCAGTGCAAGGCATTGTGGGGTGGGTTGGCTTCTGAAAGCCAGTAACAGTTGATGTAAGCAATGCAGTGTCTACACTTACGCTGCGTTGACCTAACTATATCGACCTTGACGCTACGCCTGTCGTACAGGTGGTGTTATTAAGTTGGTGTAGTGGGGCAATTACATCAGCAGGAGCAAAATTTGAGTGTGGACACTTACATAGTTAAGTCAATGTAAGCTGCCTTGGGTCAGCCTAACTCTGAAGTGTGGACCAGGCCTAAGTTTTAGTCCCTTCTTTTATATTGGCTACTTTTGCTATATCTGTGCACTTCACAGACTTTATTATGAGCCAAAACCTTATACTGCTACCATGAGGTCTAACTATCATTCACTAATTTCACAGATAACATTGGGCTTCTCAGAGTCAGTTTTAATGTAACAATTCACAAAGGAATTTCTTGTACCCAGGTTTCTAAGTAGAAACCAGTTTTCAAGCTAACATATTTCTCCTCCTCACATGTAGGATCTGGTTCCTATTTCAGGTTAGACCAAAATCCTCAATGCACACCTTTCTTATAGAAATTTGGACAGACTCACCTAATGCACCACAGATAGGCCCTGCCACACTTCCCTCATGGATGGGCTCTCTCATAATCACTGCACTGAGGGCATGCAGCTGTGGCCCTTTCTCTGCTCAGGGAGAGTGTTAACCTTCTCCCTGCCAATTCTTGGCCCCAGTCTATACACTCTCTCCACATGAAACATGTAAGGATGTTCCATTTTATTCTGCCTTGATCCCATAAACTGATATAGGCAGTGATAAAGTGTTCTAATAAATATTATATGATTACAAAAGCCTGTTCAGCAAGCCCATGGGAAAAGGACAATGAAAAGAAAAATAGGCATGTGGTAGCAATCACAGAAAATTGATTTTTTTATGCTTTTTAAAGCTCATTGCAAGCAATATATTTTATATTAAAAACATTTACTTCAATTTGAAAAAAATCAGCATTTTCTTCTTCCAAAAGCTCCTCCTGACTCTGTCAGTTTGCATCTGGCAGGGGTGCCTCTCCTCCCTAGGGTAGTGAGTAGACAATAGAATTAGCAGGTCATAATGGGGACCAAAGTCTTTATCCTTCCCTACTATCTGGGCTGCCTTTTCACTGTGTTTTCTCATGTGCTGTCTTGTTGTGACTTTGCACATTTCATTCATTGTTTAGGCAAGGAGCGAATCACAGATCTGCACAACCATTGCTATATTGGCTGTACCTTCTCTTCTAAAAGCTCTGAGTGTAACCTTCTGATGCCTCCCAATCCCAACTCAGGAACTAAAGCCCAGATCCACAAAGGGACTTAGGCATCATGACACTGAGCATCACAATGCCTAACTTATAGGCATCTAGAGAAAAAAAAATCACAGTAACAACACTGCAATCCACAAAGCCTGAGTTAGGTGCCTAGGCTCTCTATACCACCTTAAAGATGTGATCCACAAAAGCCAGCATGCTCGGCAGGAAGTCACCACAGCTCCCCTATGGGAGCTGATGATGAGTGGGTATGTTCTGAGCTCCACCTCTCTCGTGGAGACAGGCTTCTAACTCATCTATGAACCAGGGTAAGATAGGTGCTCCTCCACCTAACTTGTGTGCGGGGCCTGAGCTGGTAGGGGTGCTCAAAGACTGCCTAGCACTACATAAAACAGATGAAGGAAAGAGGGAGGAGAAGGAGGAGGAAGACTTCCTTTGTAACCTTTAGCCCAGTTGTTAGGGTATTTACTTGGGATGCATCCGACAAAGGGAGTATTCACCCATGAAAGTTCATGCTCCAATACTTTTGTTAGTCTATAAGGTGCCACAGAACTCTTGGCCACTTTTACAGATCCAGACTAACATGGCTACCCCTCTGATACTTGGGATGTAGGAGACCCCCTGGTTCAAATACTCCCTCTTTCAGATGAGGAAAAGGGATTTGAAGGGGGATCGGCCTCCTCTCGGGTGATTGCCCTGCCTAACCACTGAGCTATGGGATATGCTCATGGGGGTCTCCTTCAATCTTTTGTTTAAGTAGTTCCACTTTAATTAAATATTAATTGAGTTAGAGAGAGTAAGAATCATTCGGTAGTCTAGTGGTGTGGGCATTCACCTGACAGGTGTGAGATCCCTGTTCAAATATCTTCTCAGACAGAAGGGGAACTTGAACCAAATGTCTCCTTCCATCCCAATTGAATTCCCTAATCACTGTGAAAAAGGTTATGATGGAGGTTTTACTCCTTGGCTGTGTAGATTTTAGTAGCTTCTGAGTGTGAGGATTGGCCTGGCATGTAAGGCAGAGGATCACCTACCTTCCTCTGGCCTGTAAGACAGAAGAGCACCTATCTTCCTCTGGTTCATGAATTGCTCTGTGGCTTAAGTAGGAGATAGGTGCCTGAATGCCTAGAGTACGGCAGGAGTATACAGGCCCAGAGGCAGAAACATAGGTGCCTAGGGAACTTTTACTGCAAAAAAGTAGACGCTGAGTGATTTTAGGCACAGGGTTTTATCGGCAGCTGAGTAGGAGTTTGGTGGATTGTAGTGGTGCCTAAAAACAGCATTTAGCACCTAAATCTGGGGATTAGGTGGTTAAGTACCTCTGTGAATCCATGCCTAAGTGACCAAAAGTTGCGCACTGTCCAGGAAGCAGTACCTCACATCATGTCCGGACCATTTCTAAAGTATTTTTAAATGGACCCACTAGTTTACTCAATAAATCTTCATCCAAACTCATTGACTAAAAAAAGTGCTTACAATAATAATAAGCCTCTTATATGTAGGCGCCAATCCCTCTCTATGCTATAGTTTTGTTCATTCTTGAAAAAGTCACTGTGTCCCAACACTGCTTCATCATAATTGCTGCATGTTTATGTTTATAAACAACTGAACTGCACTTGTAACATTAACAGGAGATTCTAGAGCCGTGAGCACAGCTTGAAATTTGAATCTGTGGTGAGGATCATGAAATTGTGGGTAGGACTTAAGGAACACCCAAGCAGGGGCGGCCCCAGGCACCAGTGCGCCAAGCTCGTGACTGGGGCAGCAAGCCATGGTGGACTCCCACAGGCATGCCACTGAATCCACAATACCAGCGGACCTCCTGCAGGCGTCCTGCCAAAAGCCGCCTGCCTACCGTGCTTGAGGTGGCAAAATACATAGAGCCACCCCTGCACCCAAGACTTATGATATGACATTATTTTCATGTAGAGGCAAGGAAAAACCACACACATAGACAATCAGAGTCTGTACTGAGGGAATTTGGAATGCTATTTGATTTGGATTATTCCAATTGTCATCCATTTAGGGCCTGATTATCAAAATGTAAGCGCACTGCCTAAAGGGTAAGCAGAGGAAAATCCAAATGTTTTATTGCTTGGCATTGTTAGTACATTTACTTAGAGCAAAATGCTGGAATTTGGCTAGTTCAAGGGATATATTTTAGTTCTCTCACTAGAGCTAAAATAAACCAAATCCTAAAACAAACTCTGCAAAATTCATGCTTCTCCTGATGGACCTGGACTGGGTTCGGTTGAGCGGGGCTGAGCAGCTCCATCTATGCACACCATTTCAGTTCCAATTGCTTTACGGTCAGCATGGTTAAGTAAGCACTTGCACTAACCAAAATTTGTTAATCTCTAAGGTGCCACAAGTACTCCTGTTCTTTTTGTGGATACAGACTAACACGGCTGCTACTCTGAAAACTAACCTATGCACTAGCAGTGTCAAAAATTTTCTTATAGTCTATTAAAGGGTAGTACTTTAAAGTTGTGCATATATATATATGTTCCTTCAAATGATGCATTCCTAATATCTTATGCAATAATATAGAAAGAAAACGAAAACCAGAGAGCAAAGCAACTTTAAGCTCTATAGCCTTTAGATTGTAGTTGATAGGAAGAAATCCAAAATCCATTGGTCTACGTGAGAACCAAGAACATACAATGAATCTAGATGCATTAGGTAAAGCAAGCAAAGCCAGAAGAGCAATTGTGTAGTCAATACGCAAAATTGATTTACAGGAAGCAGATTAAATAATTTTAAAATGGGAATAATGCCCTGAAAGAGCTTGGGTAATTGTCCTGGCCTTCATGAGCAGGAATAACTCCAGATGTTATGGAATCTTGTCTGGATAGCCCAACAATTACAGTTATAAGACCCAATCCTAGATGTTACATACTCTAGGCCTTTCTTTTTTCTTTCATTTGTGTTAGGGATTTTGCTGCTGAACTACATTTCTTAAATGCTAAACATTAGAATGTCATATCCAGTGTAACTGACTTAGAAAAATTAATATACTGAAAGTGCTTAAAAATTTCCTTTTTAATTTTTTTAAATTATTTTAAGGTATTACTGATGTGAACAGCCATTCCCTGTGCTTAAAACAGAGACTACCACTAGTGCCATTAAAACATACTGATAAAGATAAACTTTTAATGGATGCTGTAATGGATAATAGCAATAAAGTAGTGACTGCTGTTGTGTTGAGAAGTCAGGGGCCTGTGGAAAAGGAGGCAGGTATGGAGTCCCAGAAATTGGTAGGAATGAACCAGAGGAATTTTTAACTATATATAAAAGTACTAATGTGTGTTAAAAACAATGAGACAATATGAGGAGCAAGATAAAACAATAGCAGAAAAAGACACCCATTTTTAAAGACATCTGAGGGAATTCGATACCCAATCCTATGGAAAGTCAATGGGAAATGGGTACCTACCTCATTTAGGCATCTTTGAAAATTCCAGCCACAAAGAATGGGTGAACTTTTCCTGTAAGTCAGCTGCAGGTAATGGCTGTTTCCATTCAGAAACCTAAATGTATGTATTTTTTCTGCATCAGGCCCAACTAAGATAAACCATATTATTGACCAGAGGCTCAAAAATGAAGCTAAGAGCCTCTGAACATCTCCAGATTCTAGGTAGTATATGAAAGGACAGTCCACATTGACATCCACATTAGTCCCACAGTATAGAAACGTGTGAAACCTGAAAATTATGTATAGTCTCATAACCAGTGAGTGTTTATATATATATAAATGAGACACTAGGACAACCAAGATAAAACAGCGTCAGTGAGACACCCATCAAAGGTTCAAAAGAGACCGCCTCATGATTAATAATATCCAAAACCAACCACAGATTTAACTAAAGTGGATACAGTAGGCCAAAACACCTTGCTGATGTAGCTTCTTTGACTTCAACAGGGATGAATTTAGCATTGCATCTGAGATCACCTACCAAAAATATCATTGCAGTCATCAACCACTGAAATCTAAGTACCATCAAAACCCCCAAATCTTTCCCAATTTCCTTCCAAGTTTGAGAGCCGTATAAATGCATAGGCCTGCTAGTTGCTGTTTATTTGCCCAGTTCATTGAGCTTTTCGGAGTTGCTAAAGTCTCTCAAAAATGGTAACTCCGCACCAGTCTTCTTTTAAGAGACTTAATGGCCTGATTTTCAGAAGTGCTAAGGAGCCACAGCTCCTACTGATTTCAGTGGAAGCTACAGAGGCCCAGTATATCTGAATTTAGGTCCTTTGTATATAAAGCTCACCGTAGAAAACTTAGCATGCTCTGGGCTTCTCCTAATTCAGACTAGTTTAGATGCTAGTGGTGAAATCAAGTAACTGCATATCTATCCACAGAGCTCAGTTTTGCAACATAAGAACATAATAATGGCCATACTGCCTCAAACCAATGGTCCATCCAGCCTCATATCCTGTCCTCTCACAGTGGCTAGTGCCAAATGCTTCACAAGAAGTGATCACAGGAAGGGCAATTTATCAAGTGATACATCCTCTGTCATCCAGTCCCAAGCTTCTACAGTCAGAGAATTATGGACACCCAGAGCTTAAGGCTGCATCCCTGGCCATCTTGGCTAATAATCATTGATGAACCTACTCTCCATGAATTTATCTAATTCTTTTTTGAATCTAGTTATACTTTTGGCCTTCAAAGTATCCCCTAGCAATGAGTTCCGAAGATTGACTGTGTGTTGTGTGAAGAAGATTTTCTATGTTTGTTTTAAACCTTCTGCCTAATAGTTTCATTGGGTGACCCAGATTCTTATGTTATGCAAAGGGGTACATAACACTTCCCTATTCACTTTCTCCACACCATTCATGATTTTATAGACTCTGTCATATACCCCCTTAATCATCCCTTTTCCTAACTGAATGATCCCAGTCTTTTAAATCTCTCTTAATATGGAAGCTGTTCCACACTCCTAATCACTTTTGTTGCCCTTGTCTGTATTTTTCCAATTCTAATATATCCTTTTTTAGATAGAGTGACCAGAACTGCTTAGTATTCAAGGTGTGGGCATACCATGAATTTATATAGTTGCATATTTTCTGTTTTATTATCTATCTCCTTCCTAATGGTTCCTAACATTCCTTTAGCTTCTTTTCACTTCCACAGAACACTGCGATGTTTTCAGAGAACAATCTATGATAACTCCAAGATCTCTTTCTTGAGTGATAACAGCTAATTTAGACCCTTAAGTCCTAAGTACAACCTGTACTCATCCTGAGTAGTGCTCATCATATGAGTAGTCCCATAAACTATTCATGTGAGTAGGTTGGTGTTACGCTACTCAAAGGCAATAGAGGGTTGCCGAACTGGACCATTAGTTAATGCAACATAATATATTTGTTGCTTCTCCAGCAATTGTCATGGGGGAACTGTTCTGTAAAAAACATATGCTAAAAAATAGCACCTGGAGTCCGGGCTCAAAACTAGATTGAGAAATAACAGGTGATCATGTGGAATGTCCCAGCACCAACAGGTACTGACCTTTCTCTGCTAAATAAACTGCCAAAAGATCAAAGTCTGGATCAAAAGTCAAAAGATCAAGTCAAAAGATCAAAGTCAAGTCAAGATCAAGTCAAAAGATCGAAGTCTGGAACAATAGTAACAGGGTCTGAACAGTTGGTGTCAAGAATGAAGGCAGTGATTGTTAATACACCACCTGTGCATTAATCACTAGCCCGGCAGCAATGAAGCACAAAGAGTCTGGTAATGACAGGCTCAGGGCAGGAAAGTGAGAAGAGTGGCCTGGCTGAAACTTTGAATCTATTTTAGAGGCAGATTACTTACAATAAACTTCGCCCTCTGGCCAATAATTCCAAATCCCCTATAAAAATCTGCCTGCTGCTGGCTAAGCAAGAAAAAAAAAGCCCTCCAAAACAAATCTGACCCTTGTGTGCCAGGTATGCATAGCTGTGTGTGCACCAATGCAAATCTGTCAGCCGTAAACCTGCCACATCATGACAGCTGCTATTGCTAAACTTAGGGAGGGGGATCAAAGAGAAAAGTCAACAGCAACCCAATTAAGAAACTTTTAAAAAAATTCTTCTGGAGTTCCCAACTCCTCCTTCTTCATTTACTAGAGAGGTCCAAGAAAGAACTCTTAAGAGTTTAATAAACAGGTTAACTTCCTGTGCCCAGCATTTCTTCCAAATCATACCATATTAATGTGGTAATTGAAGGAGCATATCTCACTCACTCACACATACACACCTTTCCTGCTACTTCTAACCTCAGTTTATCTCTCACACTGTGTAGTGGTGCTAAAGAAGAAAAATACAGGGCCCAGTTCTCTGCTCTGGTGATGCCCCTTTATGCCATTCCAGGAGTGTAAATGGGCTGTTGAATGAGTGGAACTGGCAATCAGGGAATACCTCTACCATTAAAAGGTTCCCAACGTGGCATAGAGCAAGTAGAACAGCTCTATAATGACTTCCGTCCCTCTCCCAGTCTCCAGCACAGAGTTCTCCTAAGGGCACGTAACCAATGGAGAATGGGGTGGCATGGCTGGAGTGCACTGTGCTCTGGCTGTTCTCAGATGAGACTACTTTCACCATGAGCCATCAGCTAGACCTGTAGGCAGCACCAGAATATAGTTACATTTGCCTCACACAGCAACATGTGTCTTGTACAGCAACAGATAAGCAGGGTCTTAGTACTAGCCATTTGGCTTTGGATACACTTCCTTTTGCAGAACTGGGCTACTGTGCCTTGCAGCTAAGCTTGCCCATTTGTTTGCCTGAATTGGAGAGAGGATTGCCTGTGAATAATGGCATTTAAAGTTGTTATACATTTTTGGTTATAGAATCATAGAAATGTAGGACTGGAAGGGACCTCCTGCTCTGAGGCAGGACCAAATAAAACGAGACCATCCCCAACAGATGTTTGTTTAACTTGTTCTTAAGAACTGCAATGACAGGGATTCCACAACCTCCCTTGAAAGGCTATTCTAGTGTTTAATTACCCTTATAGTTAGAAAAAATGTCCTAATATTTAAACTAAGTCTCCCTTGCTGCAGATTAAGCTCATTACTTCTCGTCCTACCTTCAGTGGAGAAGGAGAACAATTGATAACTGTCCTCTTTATTACAGCCCTTAGAGTAGATTTATCAGGTCCCTGCTCAGCCGTCTTTTGTCAAGACTAAACATGCCCAGGTTTTTTAGCCTTTCCTCAAAGGCAGGTTTTCTAAACCTTTTATCGTTTTTGTTGCTTGCCTCTAGAGTCTCTCCAATTTGTCCACATCTTTCTTAAAGTATGGCACCCAGAACCGTACACAGTGCCCCAGCTCAGGTCTCACTAGTGCTGAGTAGAGAAAGACAATTACCTCTCATGTCATAATTATGCCACTCCTGTTAATACACCCCAGTATATTTGCCTTTTTCACAACTGCATCACGCTGTTGAGTCATATTCAGTTTGTGACTCACTTTAATCCCCAGATACTTTTGTGATGCTATCAGGGTTCACTCAGACCAGTAAGGAGTTGTGTCACCACCTGCCCTGTAATCATTTTGCTTCTGTGCAGTGCAGCTTTGGCTCAGGACACCGACAGCAGCAGTCTGCTTACAGCACAGTGACCTCACCCTGGCTTCTACCGGCCTGGATTCTCCTTTCAGGGTGACACCAACTGCCATTCTAGTTCAGAGTTTTTCCCAGACCTTCTCTTCTGTAGTGCTCAGCCCCTCTCACTGTAGCACTGTCACAATTCTCAAGTTGCTGACAGGTGCCTCATACTGGACACTGAAAAATTCTTAGCACATCCTCATCTGCCTAAGTAGGAGTCTCTACTATACAAATCATGCTAAATAGTCTCTTTGTGTTGATGGGATACGGTTCTTGCTTCCCATTCCCCTCGTCCCTTTTATGTGTTCTCAGATTCTCTAACCCCAAAAGGGGTAGAGAATAGCAGCACTAACCACCTAATGAGCTCATCTTCAGACTTGCCAAACCTATCTTACCCAGCCAGTATACCAAGGTCATTGTTTCTCTGTAGGCTCAGCATGGGTGGGTGGGGGTGGGGGGCACTGATAAATGGGCCTTCTGAGGGCAGTTCCCCTGAGATCTTCCAAGAGACTCCTTTAGGAGCTGTATAGCCACCATCTGCTCTCTTTTTCCCAGAGCTGCCCAGCAACTGGTGGGAACGTCCTGTTTTAGAGCTCTTATTCCACCATTGACATGACTGACAGGGCTAGAGGGATGGGCCAGCCTAGCTGCCAGCAGCTCTTTATCCCCTTCATCGCCACTGTGGCTTTTATACGCCCAACCACCAGCGCTTACAAAACCTTATCCAATTTGCTGCTCCTTTAAAGAGAGAGTACAGATCATCAGCCTGTTAATTTGACTGAGAACTTTACTTTTCAGTTTGAAACACTGCACTGAGTAGGTTGTGTAGTAAAACAAGATTAAGTTTATTAACAAAGAACAGATATTTAAGTGACAGCAAGTAGAAGAAATAGGGATCAAAATGGTTACAAACAAACACAAGTAAAATATGCTTCTAAGACTAAAACCTAACTTAACAAACTATAGTCTTTTGTTCAAAGTAGTTTTCTCACCGTCATTCTTCCAGTATGGTTGGCCAGTTCTTAGCAAGGATCCAAAAGAGATCCCAAAGCTCAGGGTTTCTTTGTCTCCTCAGGTGAAGGATGCCAAAATGGCTCACTCTCTGCTTATATCCCCAAAATTTATCTTTGTTTTCAAAGTCAGGAAGCCCACCAGGGGGCTCAGCTAATGCCATGTTAATTTTTGAAGTCTCCTCCCCCCAGTCAGTTTGATGGCTTTGTTTACCTTATGTAAATATACTTCCATTGTCTCTCCTTGATCAATTTGCATTGGAAAAACATTCAAGGAGGTGGAACCACATTCCTGTTTCTGGGGCAGGGTGACTTAAGCCCTACCTTCCAAACACATTTGAAGGACATATATCCAGCACATATTTGTATTTTTTCATTATATTAGCCTTTTTCACAACTGCATCATACTGTTGACATATTCAATTTGTGATCCACTGTAACCCCTAGATCCTCTTCAGCAGTACTACCCCAAGCCAGTTATTCCTCTTCTGTAGTTGTGCATTTGATTTTACCTTCCTAAGCATAGTACTTTTGACTTATCTTTATTGAATTTCATCTTGCTGATATCAGACCAATTCTCCAGTTTGTCAGTCCTGTCTTCCAGAGTTTTTGCAGCCCCTCCCAGCTTGATGCCATCCACAAATGTAATAAACATATTCCCGAATCTATTATCCATGTCATTAATGAAAATATTAAATAGTACTGATCCCTGTAGAATCTCACTAGATACATTTCTGACCATTTGACAGCAAACCATTGATAACTACTCTTGGAGTATGATTTTTCAGCCAGTTGTGCACCCACCTTGTCATTTAATCTAGACCACATTTCCCTAGTTTGTTTATGAAAATGTCATGAGGGACTGTGTCAAAAGCATTACTAAAATAAAGATATATCATGACTACTGCTTTTCCCCTATCCACTAGGCCAGTAACCCTGTCAAAGAATTAAATGAGGTTGGTTAGGCATGATTGTTCTTGAAAAATCCATGTTGGCTATTACTTATAACCCTATAATCTTCTAGGTGTCTACAAATTACTTGTTTAATAATTTGACCCAGTATCTTTCCATGTATTGAAGTTAGGCTTACTGGTCTATAATACCCTAAATCCTCTTTGTTCCCCTTATTAATGATAGGTACTGTGTTTACCTTTATCCAGGCCTTTCAGACCTCAGCCATCCTCCATGAATTCTCATAGATAATTGCTAATGGTTCCAAGATTGCTTCAGCTAGTTACTTAAGTACCATAGGGTGAATTTCATCAGATCCTGCTGACTTGAATAATCTATCCTATATAAATATCCTTTAACCTGTTCTTTCCCTATTTTGGCTTGCATTCCTTCCCCTTGTTGTTAGTATTAATTGTGTTAAGTATCTGGTCATAATTTACGTTTTCAGTAAAATAGCATTAAACACCTCAATCTTCTTCATGTTGTCTGTTATTAGCTCTTCTTCCATGCTGAGTAGAGGACCTACACTTTTCTCTGTTTTTCTCGTGCTCCTAATGTATTTATAGAATCTCTTCTTATTGCCTTTTATGTCCCTTGCTAAGTGTATTTAATTTTGCTCATTAGCCTTTATGATTTTGTCTCTACATTCTTGCGCTATTTTTTTGTACGCCTCCTTTGCAATTTTTGATTTTTGACTTGACTCTAGATCATCATCTCAATGAAGTTAACTTGTCAGGTTGCTTTTAATAAGGTCCCACAAAGTGGCAAACAAGGAGTTAAAAACCTTGTCATACTCAGCTAGGCACCTCTTCAAATGCTGCAGGGATTGTAGAAAGAGGCAGCCACAAGAGGCACTGGCTGTAATCCAGAAGCTAAATCTAAATGGCCAGTAGGAGATCCCCCAGGCATTGCTGACAAGCTAACCAGACAGCAAACTCCTTATTACCAGGACAGGGAGTGCAGGAAGCAAACGTCTGGAATTAAGTTTCAGAGTTGATGGGCCAAAGCATAATTGCCTGAATTTACTCCGATCTATGGGTTGGGTGGGAAGTCTCATCACTGTGTGATTTCTGGGATATAAATTTTATCCACTTGGAGCTTGGATTAGTCAACTGTTTTACTTGTGGGGCTCAGTTGCGGAATATACCTGACTAGAAACCCAGCCATGCAAATTCCTTTAGGTCCTAACTGCTACCCCTTCAGCTGCTTTAACATGGCCATATGTTAAAATTAATGTCATGATCCAGCTGGTTGACTTATATTTTTTTCTGATAAAGAAGATCCATTCACAACTAACTTGCAAACTATTTACAGCTCCTATGCAGTAGGTAAAGCATTAGTATTTTTCTGAGGAGTCAAATTGGAATCACTTGGGCTTTGCATTTTTCGCTGTTATGCAGTCAGGTCTCTTTTAGTTTCCTGCTTAGCTTCCACATAGAAATGTTTCATGTGGTGGGGAAGAAAAGATAGTCCTATACAAAAATTAAGCAAGGGACCTGGGAATTAGTTTAATCTTCAAGGATACATTTTAAAAGCTATTTTCTAGACTGCCTCAAACTTAAAAAAAAAGTGTTAAAATATGGTTACTATAGAGATGGAAAGGAAATTAGTAACTAAACTGAAAAATGACAGACTTTAAAATGACTAGATACAGAAATATATAAAATAAAATCCCTTTATCATCCTACTAAGATACTAAAATGCTGTTAGTCACAGCAACACATAATTCCCCCAAATCTCCACCCTACATCTTTAAAAATAAAGTTCACTAAAGTGGCCTGGAGCTTTCACAAGATGGTTTAAACAACACAGCTCAAATCAAGCCTGGCAGAGAGTCAGTGATTTGAATCACCTTGTTAAATAGCAGCGAAAGCAGTTCAGTCTTTTTGAATTCAGCAATTACTTCTTTTAAAGATGCTTTTTTTTTGCTTATTCATATAGTCACTTTAATTGTTATATCCATTTAGTTTTCAAACTTTTCCCTGTAACCTATACACAGATGACATCCCATTAGCTGATGGAACATGCAGACCCACGTCTGCTGATGACGATTGTATCTCATTTTGCTCTTGAACATCTGTAGGAATTAAATTATCCTACAGAGATTTTTACATCTGCTTAAAACCAAAGCAAAAGGTTAAAGAAACAGGAACATTAGCAGCATCCAAACACTGTGCCTAGGAGAAGTTTGCACTGCATTTAGCTTAATAGAATGCTGCAAAAAATATAGCTCTCTGATATAAGAGGAGAAGAGACATAGCAGAATTCCTAGTTGGTATTCCTTAGCTCTTCTTTTCTTTCTTTTTAAACTAAAGCCCTGAGAAACTCCATTCAGGGTCCAGGGATCCTCCTACTTGGAGTGCACTGAAGAAGCAGGACCCAAGATCAGAAACCTGAGTGCTCTTTCTGCTTTAAATGGTTGGTTAGCTATGTGCAACAGATGCATTAAGAAAGAAAGAGGGAGCTGCTGAGAGTAAAATGGGACACTTAATTGTCTTGCTTTACGATTTCAAATTTCTGGAACAGACTGTTGAAAAACAGGACCTGTCCTGGAAAGAACGTTTCATCTGATCACTTTAACTATGGGGCCTGATCCTTCAGTCTTTTCTCACATGAATAAGGGTTGCAGGATTGGATCTCTAGCAGGCTAGGCATGTTATCTAGCAGCCATTCCCTTAGGAAGTAATGAACTAGCTAAAAAGTGTTATGTGTGTGACAGTGTGACAGGGATGGAGCATACTGAGAATGTGACACTCAGGGCAGACTGTAAGAAATAGGGCAGACAATCCCAAAACTGGTGGTTTATTCTAGAATTAGATTCACCAAGCCAGTAACAAAAGAGCTTCTGCAATACCATACTGGTTAACCAGAAGCTAAACACAGTCCCCTGTAGGCATTCCAGCCTTTGGCTCCCATCCAGAAAAACAGGCCTAATATAGTGAGAGGTTACTGAAAACCCAATTCACCATATGTGAGATACTACCAATCCCAAAGGATCGAACACTTACCCCCAGGTCAATAGATATCTCAGACTTTACATGATTTCAAAGTCCTTATATCAGGTCTATAACAGCAATGGAATAGACTGCTGGCTTACAAAAGTCTCTCAGGTAACTTCCAAAAGATTGGAAGGTCTTCAGACCATAGTTCATGATACTCTTTTTAGTTGTAAATCCACAGTTCAGAGAACATGGAGCAGGAAAGAGGCAAAATGGAGATGTCCCAGATACTTTTTATGTCCTCTACTATGTGTGTAGAAATTGATCACCGTCCTCTCGAGAGCGGATGTGGAGCTTCATCCCTGCAAGGCTGTATGCTTCACAGGGCAGAAGCGGATAAACTCCTATAAAGCTAAACTCAGGACTGGGTTCCTGGTACCCTAAACCGTACAAAACACCAGAAGAACTTGGCTTCCTGCATAGCGTCAGGCCATAAAATATCCGAGGACTTAACTGACTTCTGGTAAACCCTGGTTCAGAAAATTGGGGTTGCACTGTACAGTGATTGCTGCTGGGACTACTGGAATAAAGCATTTCTGGAATTGTTTTAAGAACACACAGTACCACTACACACCAGTGAAGGACAGGCAGCGAAGAAGAACTGTGTATGTAACTGTAATTAGAAGAGGGATTCGGGTAGGCTGAGGGTATTTGTCAAAGATGGCATTTGCCCAGGACACCAAGGATAACACAGCTACATTTGCAAAATATGTCATGGAATCATTTGACCAGAGCTGTTTAGAACCTGGAGCTCATGGGTCACATCAGAATACAAATTTCAGAGAATACTAAAAATCTGTAAAGAAAGAAAGAAAGAAAGAAAGAAAGAAAGACAAGCTAGAGAATATCGATCAATTACAGAGTTATCTCAGAAGATGCTTTGAAAATCTACAAGGGGTAGATTTGGAAAGACTGAGATTTTGAGATTTCTCCTGCAAGGGAAAACATCAGTAATTACTCTTTCAATTGCACTTTGCTCTGTGAAATTCAATGCCATGGAGAATACCCATGATTTGAGAGAAACCTCAAGATTCAGGGTATGGCTACACTTACATTTGTGCAGCGCTGGGAGTTACAGCTGTGTTCGTACAGCTGTGTAGGGCCAGCGCTGCAGTGTGGCCACACTGACAGCTACCAGCGCTGCAGTGTGGCCACATTTGCAGCATTTGCAGCGCTGTTGGGAGTGGTGCATTGTGGGCAGCTATCCCACAGAGCACCTCGTCCCATTTTGGCGCTGTGGCTTGTGGGAAGGGGACGGAAGGGTGCGGGTCTTTCCGCTTCCTGTTCCAACGCCCCGTGGTGCTTTGCTACACATTCCAAGCAGTTTGGCGCCATTGTGAGTCTGCAGCGCGATTTCTGTTACAAATGGAGCCCGAGCTGCTGAGGACCTTGCTGATGAATGTTGCCAGCACATCACGCATGGCAGTGGAGCTATTCCTTCAGCTCCAAAGTGACAGTGAGGAGTCAGACGATGATATTGATTTGCCTGACGCGCAAGACACTAAATTGCTTGTGGCAGTAACGGACGTGCTCAGCACCGTGGAACGCCGCCTTTGGGCTCGGGAAACGAGCACTGAGTGGTGGGATCACATCGTCCTGCAAGCCTGGGATGACGAGCAGTGGCTGCAGAACTTTCGGATGAGAAAAGCCACTTTCATGGCACTGTGTGCTGAGCTCGCCCCTACCCTGCGGCGCAGGGACACGAGATTGAGAGCTGCCCTGCCAGTGGAGAAGCGGGTGGCTATTGCAATCTGGAAGCTGGCAACTCCAGACAGCTACCGATCGGTGGCGAACCAGTTTGGAGTGGGAAAGTCGACCGTTGGAATAGTGTTGATGCAAGTTTGCACGGCCATTAATTGCACTCTGCTAAGAACCGTGACTCTGGGGAACGTGCAGGACATTGTGGATGGCTTTGCACAAATGGGTTTCCCTAACTCTGGAGGGGCAATAGATGGGACGCATATTCCTATTCTGGCACCCCCCCACCTGGCATCAGAGTACATTAATCGCAAGGGGTATTTCTCTGTGGTTCTCCAAGCGCTTGTGGATCACCGTGGGCGTTTCACTGACATTTACTCAGGATGGCCTAGTAAGGTGCATGATGCATGCATCTTTCGGAACAGTGCCCTGTTCAGGAAGCTGATGGCCAGGACTTTTTTCCCAGACCGCAAGATCACAGTAGGGGACGTCAAAATGCCCACTGTGATCCTTGGAGACCCCGATTACCCCTTAATGCCATGGCTCATGAAACCGTATACAGGGAAGCTTGACAGGAGCAAGGACCGGTTCAACTACAGGCTGAGCCGGTGCAGAATGACTGTGGAGTGTGCTTTTGGCCATTTAAAGGCGCGCTGGAGGTGTCTCTACAGGAAGCTAGATTTGGGGGAAAGCAGCATCTCCGCTGTTATATCCGCGTGCTGTACCCTCCATAATATTTGTGAAGGGAAGGGTGAAAGATTCAGTGAGGAATGGGCCTCCGAGGTTTGACGCCTAGAGGCTGAATTTGCACAGCCAGAGAGCAGGGCTACTAGAGAGGCCCAGCAAAGGGCTTCAAGGATTAGGGATGCCTTAAGGGAGCAATTTGAGGCTGAAAGCCAACAGTAATGTTTGGTGCCTTTGCTGTGCCCGTTTTTCTCTTGGGGTACAGTATTTATCACTTTCTTCAATAATAAAAAATGTTTTATAAGCCAAGAAATCATTTATTCAAAATACAGTACATAAGAGGGCAGGGGGGTAGGGTGGTGGACTGTACATTCAGAGGTATGAATATGTCCTGCTTGGATTGCTGTTCAATGCCTGCTGCACTTCAGGATTAATATGCTGCATCGTGATGGGGGTTGAGTGCATAGGGTAACGGTTGCTGTTATCAGGGCTGGTTGGGGTACATTATTTATCACTTTCTGCAATAATAAAAAATGTTTTAAAAGCCATGAAATCATTTATTCAAAATACAGTACATAAAAGGGCAGGGGGGTAGGGTGGTGGACTGTACATTCAGAGGTTTGAATATGTCCTGCTTGGATTGCTGTTCAATGCCTGCTGCACTTCAGGATTAATATGCTGCATCGTGATGGGGGTTGAGTGCATAGGGTAAGGGTTGTAGTTATCAGGGCTGGTAGGTGATCGTACAGGTGTTGGGGGCAGCTGGGGGTGGTAAGAATCAGGCTGCTGGAGAAAGGTATTTTGTGCAAATACTAGGGAACAAGAGAGAGAGCTTTGGGAGGGGTGGGGGTTACCACGGTACTGATCTGCCTGCATGGCTACGAGAGACTGCATACAGTCAGTTTGGCGAGCCAGGAGGCTTATCAGCTGCTTCGTGCTTTTCTTGGTAGCCAATTCCTTTCTCCTGCTTTGTGTTTGTCTCCACTCATGCATTTTCTCTCTCCATTCCTGCATCTTCTTACTCTCTCTGGCGTACTGATTCATAACTGCTTTGATCAAATCTTCTTTTGATTTTCAAGGATTTTTCCTCAAGTTCTGTAACCGTCGGGCAGGTGGTGATAGTGCTGGATTATTCAAGGTCACTTAAAAAAACATAAATAGAAACATTTAATACACAGAGGCTACTTTGTTTATTATCACACAGTGAAGGAGTTTGTAGACTTTTTGTAGCATCATTCCCACATACCTAACATAGCACAGAGAGGCCACAGCAGCGAAGGCATGGCGAGCAATGTGGTGAGTGTTTCTGCCGCGACTTCACCTGGGAAGGGGAACTGCCTGAGGGCTCACTGGGGTTTCTGTGCACTGCGGAAAGCAGAGAGCAGGGACCTGCACTGGGGAAAGCAGAGAGCAGGGACCTGGGGACCTGCACTGGGGAAAGCAGAGAGCAGGGACCTGGGGACCTGCACTGGGGAAAGCAGAGAGCAGGGACCTGAACTGGGGAAAGAAGAGAGCAGGGACCTGCACTGAACACTATCCCTACATTCTCAACAGGATTTTCTACTGCCAGATATATCACTGCTGCGTGTTACCTGGCAAGAGAGGGAGGGTCTTCTACAGCAATGTGGATTCCGCCCTGGTCCCTATGCAGCTTGCCTGTGTGCAGCAATGGTCCCCCCACCCCTCGCGGCACAATGGCACGGATGAGTTAGCCTGACCGGGACAAGGACCACGGTGGCTCTCCCTATAAACTTGCGCAAGCACATTGCCCACGCTCTGGCTGCAACTTTTCAAGAGATTACCAAGGCCCATTACAGAGTCGTGATAGACCAAATCAATGGGCTATTCCACATTTAGGCATGCATGCAGGCAGCCATAACCCCCACCCTCCTCTCCCAAAACATTTCCATCCTAAAAATAAAATCTGCTTACCGGGAACACGCTCCTCTGCTTCCTCTTCACCAACAAGTTCCAACTGCTACGACTGTTAGCCTCCTCCTGGCTTGAGAAGAGCTCCTGGCTGCATGCCTCCTGGGACTCCGGGGTGTCTCCCTCCATCCCAGTAGCCTCACTCTAGGCTTCCTCTACACCCTCTCCCACTTCTCCCTGCTCTGAACTCTCCATCGTGCTCCTCGGATTGGCAGTGGGGTCACACCCAAGTATGGCATCCAGTTCCTTGTAAAAACGGCAGGTCGTGGGGGCAGCTCCTGAGCGGCGATTTCTCTTACGGGCTTTGCAATAGGCACTGCGCAGCTCCTTTACTTTTACCCTGCACTGCAACGCGTCCCGTTCATGGCCCCTTAGCAGCAAGGACTTTGATATCTGCCCAGAGGTATCATAATTTCTACAGCTGGTGCGCAGCTGTGATTGCACAGCTTCCTCACCCCAAACACTGATGAGGTCCTGCAGCTTGGAAGTGTTCCATGCTGGGGCTCATTTGGGGCGTGGAGGCATGGTCACTGATTGATTGATTGATTGATTGCACTCCACACCTGGCTGAGCAAACAGGAAGGATTTTTAAAATTCCCGGGGCATTTAAAGGGTGGGTCACCTGAGCCCAGGGCAGTGGAGTGTGAAACGATGAGCAGAGTGGCTGAAAAGGTATGCTGGGATACCTCCTAATACCCTGGAGGCCAATAAAAGCGCTGTTGGTGTCCACACTTGATGACCAGCGCTGCATCACCAGCGCTGGAATTGCTACACCCGAGGCAGACCAGGTGTACAGCCAGTGCTGCAACCAGGGAGTTGCAGCGCTGGCTGTGCTTTGCAAGTGTGGACACAGACTGAGTTGCAGCGCTGTAACCCCATCACCAGCGCTGCAACTCTCTAGTGTAGCCATGGCCTCAGATTGCCTTGAGGGCTCAGCACTGGAAAGATAATGTGTTTCGTTTCCGAGGGACAGGGGTGGAAAAGAAAGCAGAATTTGTGACCCTTCTAACCTACAAGCATAATGCTACCAGGAAAAGACTAGATGCCTGGGGTTCCATCCCGCACAATATACAATAGAGTGAGGAGTTGTGTAATCTCACACCTACAGTTTGTATTCATCCTGTTTTCAGCACCTATCTGGAATGTTTCAATGTACACAACATGAACTTACTGAAGAAAAACAAACATATCCAACCTCATTCTCATTGGGCTTGTCATTGCATGATCATTCTACTATGAATAATAATAGTATCCTATATAATGCCTCATCTTCACAATCCCAAAAATGCTTTACCAATAAATCAGATACACAAACTATGGACAAGGAATCATGTAATCCATCCCCGGAATGCAGCCACATCTAGGGTGAAAATGGCAGCTATTTAGAAATAAAAATTTGGCCCAAAATTTAGGTGTTATAAAAATAAACTTCAGGAGATCAAAACAACTGTATCTACGATTTCTCTACATTCTCAAGGAAACAGGTTTGTTGGGTTTTTGTTTGTATGTTTTGTTTTTAAACAAATGTTGCCCTGCAGAGTTTGCAAACCAAACATTGCAGCATGATGTTTGTGCACAAAACCCAGAAAATGAAACTGAGTAGAAAATTATTAGAAGTAAAAATGAAACTGACTAGTCTATTTAATTGTTCAGAGAGAAATTAGTGATATATAGTGCAGTAATTTATTATTGCATTTTTAAGAATTCTAACACATTTTATGTTTGTTCCCTAATAGTTAACAAAACAGGGATACAAGTGTATCACTTCATGCTTAGATTGTGATGGGGAAATAGTTAAATACATAGTAGGATATTTTAGGATACTGTAGGATACATTGAGCTTTTTGATCAATGACTATGTATTTCACTGGGAAATAGTTATAGAGTCATACAGATACAGTATCATCATATACTGTCCCAAACTGTGAAGAACCAGGAAAAGTGGAGGAAGAATTGTAAGTCTGAACTCTTGGGTTCTATTACTGGTTTTATCACTGAGTCACAGAGGGTATGTCTATCCTGCAAACAAAGGTGTGATTTTAGCATGGGTAGCTTTTTTCTAGCTAGCACAGGCAATAACAGTAGTGTAAAAATAGTGGCACAGGCTAGCAGCCAGAGTTCATACTCAGGGTCCCTTCTACTCTGGTTGATAGTCCCATGCCTCCATTTCTACTCTGTTGTTATTACCCATGCTAGCTAAATTACCCAGGTTATAATCACACCTTCACTTGCAGTATAGACATACCCAGTGTGGCCTTCAGCCATTCCCTGAACATATCTGAGGCCTTGTTTATGCGTGGGATTTAAATCATGCAAGCCCACGCACCACTGTGTCTGCCCCAGTACAGATACCTAATGTACAGAGGCCAAAATGCTATAAACTATAATTTTCATTGGTACAGTTGATGCCTGCTTGCTGCACCAATGAAAATCACAGCTACAAAGAGGTTTTTGCCTGGCTATTGTAAGGATTTGCACTGGTGCAGCTATACTAATGCCTGGCCCCTGGAGGGTGTAACTGGAGCAAACCCTTAATAACAGACAAGACTTGAGTCTACTATGTTTCCCCCCGCTGCTTCTTTCACACTGTCTATGCAAGGCATTTTATAACTGCAAGTATTATTTTTATGAATAAGGTTTCATTTCAACTCATTAGAGTGTGCATTCACAAAACTGTCTCTGGCATGGTTTCATGTTCTGCATCCAGCTATTGCTGAGAAATAATAGAGTCGGGTGGGAGATAAGAGTAAATCTACTCAAATGAGTAGTTCCATTTACCCAAACGTGAGACATCATTCACGTGTAAGTCCTTGAAAGATTGGACTGATGAGAATTTTTAAAAAGTGCTACAAAATATTCAAATTAAAATACAGGATTTTTAAAATACATCTTTAATATAAAACATAAGACAAACAAGCAAGAATACAGTAAACTTACTTTCTGGGTACAATATTATGAGACATTAAAATATAACAATAAAGATTATTTACCCTGCAAAATAGTATTTTCAGGGATGTAAATTATAGTTCTCTGGTTCCCACCAAACATCTGCAGGCAAAAATCTATCTCCTTCCAAATGTTGGATTTTTTTAGAGTGTATATGCAACATTGTTTTGTTTCATGATTAAACCATTCTTGCCCTTTGATCCATTTTTTTTTCAGCCCAGAACTATCTTTTCATTGTTGCCTTGTAAAAATGAAACTCCCCACTTCTCCCTCGTCTCCCAAAGGATGGCACAATTCAGGAAAAACAGTTTCAAAACAAATTCAGTTTAATTACAGGATCAGTGAACAGAGCAATGTTTTCTTGGCAACAGGTAGAAAAGCTGGCAATTAATCAGCCTCTTTGGAGCTGTATTCTGGCACTGTATCTCTGGATTAGAAACTTGGATTTCAGTGATTATTTTTTATATTTCTTTCCCCCCTCTTCCTTTCCTCTTTATCAAACAGCTTTTTTCATAATAGTACTTAAAGAAAATTATTCTGCATTGTTTGTTATGAACAAAGAATTAACCATAACGCCCTGTTTGATATGTAAACATCGGTGGTGGTGATGGGAATTCTGGACAAATACAAGCATTATCTGATAACAAAGTACGTCAAATAAACATGACTGTCTCAGAGATTGGAAAGGGGAGAAAAAAATCAAAAAGAGCTCTTTCCAGTTAAATTCATTTAATCATCTTAGTAGGAGTTAACAGAAAAATGCTAACATATCAATAAAAGAAAAACCTTTAAAAAGTGGAATTCTTTAGCCCATCACCTGGGTACAATTTAAAACTGCTACCAGGGTGAGGTAAGAGAGAACACTACAGTCAAATTAATAGATAAAACCAATCAAGTAAATGAAATTGAGCTTCTGCTAAGAAATAGAGTACACTTAAAAAAATTATTCATGGCTGGCTCCTCCAACATTGAAATCAAGAGGAGTTTGTTGTTGCCTTCATTGGAAGCAGCATCAGGCCCATAAAGTTCATTTTTGTAGATTATTGGATATACAAAACAAAAGTTCATATTAGTAAACAGAAACAAGCTATTTTAAGATCAGTATTCCTCCTGGGGAAAATGTTCCAGTGCCACTGCCCCTTCACAAAGGTAAACATAACAAAATGAAACAATACATATAGTTACTGCTGCTTGGTGGAAAATACCTACTTATTGCATTTGTGGGGCTGTCCCTTAAACTTAGCATGAGGGTTATGGCCAATTTTGTTCATCATTCTAAATTAAAATGAAGAATGAAAGAATTAACTCACAGTCTGTATTAGATTAATAACAGAACTGTTAAGCAAAGATGGGCCATAAAGGATGAACTGATTAAAAACACTATTGAAATGACTTTTATTAAAATAATGATGCATAACATGTATTGTCTCAATTCTGCTGTATTTTCTTCTTTACATTTATCACTCTCACTTCTCATATTATGTTAAAATTTGTACAATTAATAATTTTGATTGTCATTAAGAAAATATTAGTAATTAAATTATACAGAAGTATTATTACTTTTTATTGATATCATAGTAGCATCAGAGTTTGGTCCCATAATGTCAGGCACTGTGTAGACATATAATAAAAGACAGACCCAAAAGATTTACAGTCTAAGGCCATGGCTACACTGGCGCTTTACAGCGCTGGAACTTTGTGCTCGGGTGTGAAAAAAACACCCCCCTGAGCGCTGCAAGATACAGCGCTGTAAAGCCTCAGTGTAAACAGTGCCGCAGCGCTGGAAGCGCGACTCCCAGTGCTGCAAGCTACACCCATAGAGGATGTGGAGTACGTGCAGCGCTGGGAGAGCTCTCTCCCAGCGCTGGTGCGGTGACCACACTCGCACTTCAAAGTGCTGCTGCAGCAGCGCTGCCGTGGCAGCGCTTTGAAGTTTCAAGTGCAGCCATACCCTAAGGCCTTAATTTGGCATTGTCATATATGCACAGATAGACCCCAGTTAACTTCAGTGGGTCTGCATGCAAGCACAAAGATCACCCATGTGTAACGCATTGCAGGATCAGACCTAAAAGAGCTTGCAATCTTAAACTATGAAACAGTCTTTAATGTTTTCCCTATCTTCAATATGAACAATACTCATTGTTAGGCAATTTTTTGTAGAAAACAACATTCTTAGACTGATTTTTAAAAAGTATCACCTGATACTCCTCATGTTACCCAGTTTTACCCTGGTATAGCTCCACCAAGGTCAGTACAATTATTCCTTATTTATACTGATGTAAGTGACTAGAATCAGCCCAGCAGAGCTCTTTTTTCTTCATTTTTTGTAACCATCTGCTCTGTGTAGCCCTCATGCCATCCAGAAAAAGACGCACTAGAAGGAATCTGTCTTCTATCTTAAATTCCAGTTGCTGGTGCCATAGACAACGTTTTAATCCTTTGTACACCAATTACTGAATATGGCTCATGGTGCAAGCTTGCACATTGTTCATTTCTCACCCTACTGTTTCTAATGAAAGGGCAGAATCAGAGCACAAGCAGCACAATCTTTCACAGAGCTTTTTCCAAACAATGCAAATTTGCCACATTGCTAAAGTGCCATGTTTAAAATCAGATTTCCAGATCCCAAAATCAGAAAGTAGGGCAGCATTTGGCAATACATATGTTTTAAAACCATTCATTTTAAAATACTTATAGTTAATGAAGAACAGGACGAAAAGAGTTAGTAATCTGATACTATAGCTTTTACGTCTGAAAGCCCAAATGCCTTGTTCTATGACTTTTCACTGTAATAGTTTATTTAACTGTACAGCCATTTCAACTGTGGTAGCTTAAAAAGGAAACAAACATGCTGTAGGAGAGGACAACAGATTTTATAAAAGTACAGTATTTGCTTTATTAGGAGTAAGACAGAATGGAACAATCGTGGATATACATTTCTTTTAAGTTTTAGTTTTTGTCTGAAAGTTTTTCATGGCACACATGACTAGAATTTAGAAATAATAATGTACTGGGATACTGGATATGATTAGGATTGCTTGAGTTAGAAAAGATAAAACCTCAAACATTATTTTGTATAGAAAAATTATAGGGTCTGTTATAAACTAGAGATGATCCCAAACCAAAAGCCTAATTTTGCTCACACGTACTCTTTGCTGTAGTTCTTACTACTATGAGGAGTACCATGGCAATAAGCACCAATAAGTGTTTGCAGGACTGGGCCTTAAAACTTCTTATGTCAGCACTCATTAATATAAGAGTGAACAAAATCTGATTTTAAACTTTGCAAAGAGTCTGTCTTTATACTGAGCTGACCAAATTCCTGGACCTGGGACTCCCAAATGAAGTGTTGGAGAGCTGAATTTGATTTCAGAATTTTGTCTCATCTCTAAAAAAAAAAAATTATGCCTCAGTACTATTGCCCCTGTTTTAAACATTAATGAACCCTTTTAAAGAAGATAGTGTGTGATCATTGTGACATGAATGATCATCCGTCCATCCCATATCTTCTGCACAACTTCTATACACAAAGAGGGTTTTAGTTTGAAAATACATTCTTTCAAATCTTTCCTCTTTTTTTTTATGTTCAGTACTTGTGTTCAAAAGATACCATGGTATGTAATCTTCAGGTAATAGTCTCCTTCACAATATGTTATTGCTATGAAAAATGCACACAATCCACAACACTTTTTAAAAAACTAACAAAGGGAAACTATTCTAGTGTTGTTTTTAAAAGGTGAATATGAAACTCCTCTCTGGCTTGCCTTAAGTAATCTTAGTTGCTTGAAATGCTAATACATTTTCAGGAGTTTGTTTACTGATATAAGTGCTTGATTTCAACTCTCATGTACGTTGGACCAGATACAGAGTCACTCTATGGATTTAACTAGCTTAGAAGAGACTTTGGCCCATTACAGCTCCTTTCTTTGCTTTCTCTTTGAAAAGTGAAAACTTGTAAAATGAATTTTAATATCCTACAAGGCACTTGCCAAATACAATTACATTCATAGAAATGGACATGTGTAAAACCCTACATAGGCCATGAGGCATATCTTTCCTGTTTTTCCACAGCTGTGGACGTTTCCCTTACAGTGTGGGTCTGTTGTGAACTCGGGAGGAGCAAGATTTGGAGGAGAGCCTTGCAGAAGATGCATGTCTTCTGTTTGAAACAACTCTGTATCGGGTAGATGGAGTCAGGGCCAGAGGATCCACCTCTGCATGGATCCTCTGGTCCCCTGCTCCTTGAAAGGAGGCAGAGAAGTAAGGGATGAAGCTTGAAGCAGAGGATATTTTCCCTCCCGCATAGCACACATACACATCTCCCTAGCTACTCAAGGTAGTAATTAGCATAGTGATTTGGCTCCATATATGTAGAGCAGATGTTGATGTTTGTCTGTTCCAGAGAAGATGCATAGGGCTCTTAGATCAATCTACTATTTTAAACCCTAAATGTGTGATTAATTAATTTCTTATTTACCCAAGAGTTTCTGGTATAAATTCATCATGCACGTATTATAGATCCATATTCAAAATATTGTGCCATATTCAAGTCATAGTGAGCATTGTGTATTTTAGGTGCAATTCCCATAAGCATTTTCAGAGTACTTGCACATGACATTTCTCAAAAGTAGACCCAGGATCAATTTATAAATTAGAAAACCTACTCAATTACTATTACAAGCTTGAATTATTAATCTTTATGTCAAGAATTCACAGCATGAGAAACCGTTTTATAGAAAATCTAGTTATACAATTTTGATTGACTCAACACAGAATATGAATTCATATTCCAAAAAAGCAGCAAAGAATCCTGTGGCACCCTGTAGACTAACAGACGTTTTGTAGCATGAGCTTTCGTGGGTGAATACCCACTTCTTCAGATGCATGTGGTGGAAATATCCAGGGGCAGGTATATATATGCTAGCAAGCAAGCTAGAGATAACGAGGTCAGTTCAATCAGGGAGGATGAGGCCCTGTTCTAGTAGTTGAAGTGTGAAAACCAAGAGAGGAGAAACTGGTTCTGTAGTTGGCAAGCCATTCACAGTCTTTGTTCAATCCTGAGCTGATGGTGTCAAATTTGCAGATGAACTGAAGCTCAGCAGTTTCTCTTTGAAGTCTGGTCCTGAAGTTTTTTTGCTGCAGGATGGCCACCTTAAGGTCTGCTATAGTGTGGCCAGGGAGGTTGAAGTGCTCTCCTACAGGTTTTTGTATATTGCCATTCCTAATGTCTGATTTGTGTCCATTTATCCTTTTCCGTAGAGACTGTCCAGTTTGGCCGATATACATAGCAGAGGGGCATTGCTGGCATATGATGGCGTATATTACATTGGTGGATGTGCAGGTGAAGGAACCAGTGATGGTGTGGCTGATCTGGTTAGGTCCTGTGATGGTGTCGCTGGTGTAGATATGTGGGCAGAGTTGGCATCGAGGTTTGTTGCATGGATTGGTTCCTGAGCTAGAGTTATTATGGTGCGGTGTGCAGTTACTGGTGAGAATATGTTTCAGGTTGGCAGGTTGTCTGTGGGCAAGGACTGGCCTGCCACCCAAGGCCTGTGAAAGTGTGGGATCATTGTCCAGGATGGGTTGTAGATCCTTAATGATGCGTTGGAGGGGTTTTAGCTGGGGGCTGTATGTGATGGCCAGTGGAGTCCTGTTGGTTTCTTTCTTGGGTTTGTCTTGCAGTAGGAGGCTTCTGGGTACACGTCTGGCTCTGTTGATCTGTTTCCTTATTTCCTCGTGCGGGTATTGTAGTTTTGAGAATGCTTGGTGGAGATTTTGTAGGTGTTGGTCTCTGTCTGAGGGGTTAGAGCAGATGCGGTTGTACCTCAGTGCTTGGCTGTAGACAATGGATCGTGTGATGTGTCCGGGATGGAAACTGGAGGCATGAAGGTAGGCATAGCGGTCGGTAGGTTTTCGACATAGGGTGGTGTTAATGTGACCATCACTTATTTGCACCGTGGTGTCAAGAAAGTAGACCTCCCGTGTAGATTGGTCCAGGCTGAGGTTGATGGTGGGGTGGAAGCTGTTGAAATCATGGTGGAATTTTTCCAGAGTCTCCTTCCCATGGGTCCAGATGATGAAGATGTCATCAATGTAGCGTAGGTAGAGAAGGGGCGTGAGTGGACGAGAGCTGAGGAAGCGTTGTTCCAGGTCGGCCATAAAGATATTGGCATATTGTGGGGCCATGCGGGTGCCCATAGCAGAGCCACTGATCTGGAGATATATATTGTCATCAAATTTGAAATAGTTGTGTGTAAGTATAAAGGCACAGAGCTCAGCAGCCAGTTGTGCTGTGGCATCATCAGGGATAGTGTTCCTGACAGCTTGTAGTCCATCTGTGTGTGGGATGTTTGTGTAGAGAGCCTCTACATCCATGGTGGCTAGGATGGTGTTTTCTGGGAGGTGACCAATGCATTGTAGTTTCCTCAGGAAATCAGTGGTGTCACGTTATTCCAAGTTATTGGAAAATTAATAATTTCTAATAAGTAGACAATAAGGTGGAAAATTTAGAAGCACAATTCGGTGGGACTTGTGCTCCTAAATCACTTAGAAAATCCCACTTAGAGTGTCTAAGGCCAGTAATAAGTCACCAAATCATGAGAAAATATGGCTGTTAACATTGTAAATCTTAAATGGGAAATATGAGTGAAATTCACTACAATGCAGAGGGGGCATGCACGACCCATTGACTTTTTTAAATCCTTAAATCCTTTACCCTCTGTGAATGAAGTTACATTCTTCTGTGAATGGGTGTCTTTAGTAATTGCTGGAGCATTCTAAGGAGCTGGAGTGCAGTGACCATGAACAGACTAAATAGGGAGAAGTCAGGGAGTGGATGGGATGAAGGGAGTAGAGATGGATACCTATTATTACCTCTAATGACAAACAGAGTGGAACCAGAACCAGAGGCTGAGGCCAACTTTATGCTGGAGAAGGGAGGACTTTCTTAGGCCTCGGTTCAGCAAAGCACATAAGCACGTCTAAAATATATTTGACTTCAGTGCTTAGTGCTATGCATGTGCTCAAACGCTTTGCTGAATCAGGATCAGATTACTTATGTACTTAAAATTAAGAACACAGTTAAGTGATTTGCCAAATTGGAATCCTAATGGGGCATTCAAGGGGCCATTGTCACCTGGGAAGTCCTTGACACCAAGGCTCAAAGTTCTGTGAGGTTACTCAAATGTTTAAAGTTAAGCATGTGCTTTGCATGTTGCTCAATGAAGGCCCAGTAGAGGAGGCTTGATTCAGATTGTTATATTTTAAACCTTTTTTGTGTTTAAATACAGTCTCTGACTTCTACCTAAAAGCAAGTTGATGTTTCTCAGAGGCCTCAAACCTTAGTGCATGGTGCTATTTTAATGTTTTTAATTCTTAGCTGAGAATTCATTCTTTTGGGAGCCTGCATTACCACTTTGCATTTATTCTGGACTATTTCGCTCCATTCTTCCCAATGAAAATGTATTGGTTTTGGGAAGATTTTATCCAAGATTAATTTTGGGATGGTTCATTTTCATCTTGTTCTTTGTCTTCTTCTTATGTGTTCCTTTACTGTGACTTATGTACAGAAGGAAATAATCTCACAATGAGGAATGGAGGACAGGAAATTCTATAGTCTGTGCTATACATAAGGTCATACTAGATGATCACAATGGTCCCTTTTGGCCTTGGAATCTATGTATCTATGAAGGAAATACAAGAATGCACTAAGTATATTAATAATAATAGTTAACTTGATCAGCTAATGCCTTCAGTAATTTTTAAACATGGTGATAATATGTGAGGCTTTGTAAGTATTAGTCAGTTACCTTGGTCATCTGAATAATGCCAGTATCTAATGGAAAGTTCATGATGCATATCCCTGGATTACCCCAAAGGAGTTTAGTGATCTAAGTAGCCTGGATCTCCAGTGGTAAAAATGGGATTTTCTTATTTTCACCAAAATATTAGTGGAGACACAATATAGAGATTTGTGGCAGACTAGGAACTGATAATAGTGAGACAAGGCATTGTGGAATAACTGTTTTGGCAAACTGTCAGTGTCATCATGGAAATGTAATGTAAATTGCAATATGTGAAGTATTCCAAGGAGGTGAATCATTGTGATCCTGAACAACAGTGAAGATGAGAATGAGAACATTAATGTAAGTTCTTTCATCTTCAACAATCCTGTTATCCTAAGAAGATTTTAGTTGTTCTTTTGATATTCAGAAAATTGCACCTCCCAGTGTATTAATCACTCACAGATGAGTAAAGGAATTTGTGTCTTAAGTAAATGAGATGGTGTAATCTGACAGATAAAACACAGGTTGAGAGTGATGAAATCCCAAATTCTAATCTCAGATCTAACAGTGACTGTGTAGTCTTGGCCAAATAACTTGGCTTCAGTTCCTCAGTTTCTCCATCTCTAAAGTTGGAATACTACTACTTATTTCACCTCCTTCCAAGGGGGTTGCAATGATTTATTAACTAATGTTTGTTTAGCAGTTTGTGACAGCTGCCTTCGAAATATCTAGGATCATTAGAGAAGTGTTGGAGTGAGAAGTGGTAAACCAGGTTCTGATCCAGAAGGCACTTATGCACATGCTTAACTTTAAGCATGAGTATAATTGATTTTGGTATGAATAATCATATGGTTATAGCTAAGCATGTGCTTAAGAGTTTTGCTGGATCAGGGCCTGAGTATAAGAGTATCTGCATTAATATAAGGGCTCCAACTTTCATCACCTACAAAATTACCCTGAATTAGGCCTTGAGTATCTTAATCTAATAGAACCTCTGAACAGTTCTTGATACAGGATAATATTATCATAGGGAGTCTCTTTGGCCCAACACACCAACCATTGTGACTCTGGGCACTAATCACTTTGCATGTAATAGTTTTAATGGTGTTCAAAACCCAAAGATTAGTTTCTTCTTTCTAAAGACTCTTCAGATTATTTTTTTCATTATTTTTTTCCTTCTGTTTTCTTGGTATTATTGTTCTGATTGTTGATTTATGTGAAATTTTTATTTATATAACATCATTCATTTCAATACTATACTCTGTAACTGCTTTTTATAAATGTAAATGTCCCCATACTGCGAAGTTATCCAAATATATGTCAAAAATAATGCAATAAAATTTATGCTGGGAAAGGGGTGGGTGGGAAGGACTCTTAAGCAAGCTCTTAGTCAGCTCTATTATTGGAAAATAACAGGAGATCAAAGTTTTGGGTAATGTTCCGCATGATGAGAGGATGACAGTTTTGTCTCCTGGTATTATTGACAACCCTTTTTATGAAACTACTGAGAAGACTTGGAAGATCAGTAGCTGCCTGTCAAAGCAAACATGCTGCTTCAGGAATAGAGATTGCTGTGTTTCCCTGTTCTGGTGTTCTGCTTTTCAGAGAAAGCTGGTACATTTAATATGCTGTAAAGCTGAGTCTTCTGCCAATTTCATGTGTAAAATAAGTATGTTCTCGGCTGTGTAATTTGACAGAATATTTGATAGCCAAGGTGAAGAAAATAATTAGGCCCAAATTCTTAAACTGCTCTGCATATGGAACGCCCATTGCAACAAAATAGAGGGAATTCTTCATATGGAGTTGCTATAGAATCAAGCCCTAAATGCACACGCAAGGCATAGAGGAGGGCTGAGTTTCCATTCCTACCCCTTTTCATCCTCTTTCTTGGCATATGCATCTGCTAAAGCTGAATGCGATCCTGCTAGTTGGGTCACTCCCTGAGAAGCTGTTCAAATGATGTCAGGGGTTATCAAAAGGTTGAGCAAGGAAAGTGGCTTTTCTTTCTTTCTTTCTTTCTTTCTTTCTTTCTTTAATGTGTTTTTATCTTTTCATACTTCATACATTTGTAAACAAATAAAAAGGAGAAAAGCATCCATAGATCAATATAGGCATGAGGCGGGCATACTGTGTTAGGCAGGGCTATAACATCCTTCATCTTAAACCTTATCAATAAGAGCAAGCCTTTTTGGAATAGCATGTCTGCTGCATGTTTTCATCCACAGTCTTCTAATCAGGGTCAAACGCATCTGCACTCAAGGTCATAGGTAAAGAGACACACCATTGGTTCAGTGCAACCCCAATCTCCCAATATTAGCTCCATTTCCTCTCAAGCAAGGAGAGGGAGAAATTGAATGAAGCCTCAGGACAGGAGTGGGCTTTAGAGTCTGAGCCACAACTCCAAAAGGCTGTCTATACAGCTATTTTTAAAGTGCTAGCATGAGCCCCACTAGTCTGAGTTTGTGGACTCAGGCTAGGAGGCTCACTCCCACTCATTCCAAAAATGCTGTGTAGACATACCCCAAGAGGGACTCCCAGCAGGCAGAAATATGATCAATGTGTAATTTTGGTGAGCTTGTTTGTTTAAAACCATGCAGCCAAGTTTCTCACAATTCACAGGATAGAAGTATCTGGCCTGTGTTGAGAAAAGTTATAGTGATGGTGGGCATTAGAATTGCCCGGATAGGTAAAAAGGCTGGCCCTTGCTATGCAGTCTAAAAGACTCTTGTACCATGCAAACAAATGATAAGGGGGAGATGGAGTAAGAGCCTCTTTGTCCCAGCATAATCAAGCCTGCTACTTATCACAAATGCCAGAACATCCCTTGAAGAATGGTTTCATTAGGGTTTTGTTTGAGGAGATCTTCAATTTAAAGTCACTTTAAGGGAATTGATTTGAAGGAAAACATTCTCCCTTGCCACATTACTCTGCTCAGTTGCACCATCTCAAATTTACTTTCACACTCTATTCATATCTTGTTGGCAATCCCACTGCGCTGCAGTGAGAATAAAACAAATGCTAATAATGACAAAATAAAGAGTGCATACACTACATAAAATAAATCCAATCAGTGCTGCCACAGCTTGTCCAAACGAGAGAGAAATTTAAAATTTTCATAAATCATTTTTGGGTAGTTAAGTCTAAACTCATCTTGACTTAATTTTTGTGGTATTTAGGGGAAGGGATAAAGTTGCTATTTTCTAAAAAATCTATTTTGCACTTAAAAAAAATTAGGTTTGATAGCTGCAGATTTTCTTGAATTTCAGCAAAAACAATGTCCTTGGGCAAGAACTGAAAGCAGGCTCTCAGATTCTGTCCTCAGGTTCTGTCCACCTTGGTGTAATGAGGACAGAGAGCTGACTTAGGGCTCCCAAAATAAATCCTGCTGCTCTCTGACTGTGGCTGGGAGTGGAGCCAGAGCACACGGCAGCCCCTGAACAGCCGAGTCATCCCTTCTTATCTTTAGGTATTCTTCTGTCCGTAGCGAGTAGTTCAGGAGTTTCCATTTCTTAGGAGCACGAACTATAAAAGCTGGAGAGTAACACAGATCTCTAAGAGACTGTGGAAATTTTCTTGGTTTGCTTATTCTTTTATGTTTTAACTAGTAGTCCTTTAAGATACAGTACAATGTGACAATACTCCTCATGGGTAAGATTTTAAAAGCAAAAAGGACAGTCAGGTGCCAAACTACCATTGAAAGTCAACGTAACTTAGGTGCCTAACTCCCATTTGTGCCTTTGAAAATCTCCTCCACACATCCAAATCTTGGTTAACAGGTTTGTTAAATGTTTTGTGACTATCAAATAAATAACAAAATAATCATAAAAATTAATAAACCAAAAAGACCTATTAATTGTTGGCCCATACCCCTGCAAGATTGCTTCTTATAGCATATTAGGGAAATACTGTGATAAAAAGATGAAGAACCAAAAACCATATAATTTCTTGAGATGAGAATTATTAGGAAATGCTTTACAAATCAAATTATAATTTGAAGCAAAATGTTTTTGGCTTGAACCTGTCCTATTTCTGTCAAAAAATGTCAATGAATGTTTCATCTATAAATTGAAAGTTGAGGAGGGGAAAGTCATTTTTCTTGTTTTGTTTTTTAAATGTAGACATTTCACAAACATATGCCAACTGAACTTCATGCTAATGACTACCCCAATTCTTATTCCAAATCTCCCTTTAACCTTGGCACTTCCAGTCCATATTCTGTTGTTCATTAATTATGTTATAAAACAGGTCTGAGCTTTTTAAAAAGCATATTATTAAAAAGAATTCTACAGGTGAAGCTTCCATTTTGATTACTAATGTCCTAGTCCTCTGGAGATTGTTGGTGAACTTAGAACTATGTGTGGAATAGACCCATCTTTCTCATGTATTCATAGCATTAATGTGCAGCTCCTATTATCCCACAATGGAATAAACTGAATATTTTTCTCCCTGAGTAAATGACTTAATAGTCCACTGTTTTTATGCAAACGAGTGCTACATCATACTACTTAGAAATCATGAATAATATGGCCACAGCTAGTTTGCAACTTCAGTAAAAAAGTAGCAATTTTTTGACACAATTAAAAATTATATAATCCATTTATCCACATTCTTATACCACAGCTAATAAAATATTTGTTGAAATAACAGAATCTTGAAATGGAAAAAGAATTTTCAAATGTTAATGGAAAGTGAAATAGGACATGACCCATATATCACTAATATCAAAGAGTCCCACTGACTTTAATGGGCTTGGGTCAAACCCATCAATTGCTGATTCAAATCCAGCATAACAAATTATATCAATCTGATAACTATTTGACAGTCTATGCAAATTTAGTTTACTGATCTCAGTCCAGTATGTAGATGATAGGTATCTACATCACAAAAACCACACCCACACTTCCCTGGCCTCTGTGTTGGCAGTCCCAGCCAAAACATGGGGGTCAGAGCAGATATCAACTGAACATGAATTCCTAGTGCGATGGTGTGATCAAAAGAGTTAATGCAACATTGGGAATAGAGAGGTTATTGTATTGGGCACTGGAGCAACCACTGCAGGAATACTGTGTTCAGTTCTGATGCCCAGAATTCAAGAAGGATTTTGATAAATTGGAGAGTTCAGAGAAGAGCCACAAGAATAGATTCAAAGAGCTCAATTTATTTAGTTTAACAGAAAAGTTTAAGAGATTACTTGATTACAGTTTATAAGTGTCTACATGGGGAACAAATATTTAATATTTGGCTCTTAAATCTAGCAGACAAAGGTACAATGGCTGGAAGTTGAAGCTAGACAAATTCAGATTGGAAATATACTGTACTTTTTGAGTGAGGATAATTCAACATTAGAGCAATTTACTACAGTTCATGGTATGGATCCTCCAACTCTGACAATTGTAAAATCAAAATTGGATGTTTTGCTAAAAAATATGCTCTGTGAATTATTTTGGGAAAGTTCATTATACAGGTCAGACTAGGTAATCACTAGATAATCACAATGGTCCCTTCTGGCCTTGGAATCTATGAATCTATATCTGAATGGGGAATAAAGAATGAACTATTAATTTGCTGGTAGAAAGGGCTCCTACATGTCAGGATTGGGGCAATGTACTGTGAGGAAGCCTGCACTGTTGTTGCCAGCACTTGATCTATTCCATGGATAAACAAAGAGCTGCCTAACTGGGCATCTTTTACTAGCATAACCTTTCCATCACTTTGTTTTAAAACTACTGAATTTTGCCATATGGAATAAGAACTCAAGGACCTCACAATCTGAATATTTAAATTGTTAAAAAATAACATGGAAGAGCACTGTATAAATGCATAGGTAGCCAGATCCAGAGTGGTTTCTGGTACTTCTCGTTTGGTGTGAAAGTGAATATTCAAGCAAGTGCTAGTCTGATATCACTGTAAAGAGCAAACCGCAGTGCAAGCAGGCACTGTGCAACCCCCCTACGCAACTTTGCCAATGCATATTAGTAGTGACTTACAAATTTTCAAATGATTCCAGTCATGGGATTCATTTAAAAGAGAAAGAAAACTCTGCTGAAATGGTCTAAACCATGGAGTGTTTTGCAGGTGGGGCTACTGTATGTTGTGACTACCAAACTTTATTTTCCCTTAGGTCTATGTTCTGGAAAAGGTTAAATCCATTAACTATCCTGTGTTCAATCACTTACCCTTGGGAGAGGCTGTTCTTTCCATTCCTTTAGAAGAGCCTATCACAGTGGGTAAGATGTTAGAGAAATTAAAGTGAGAAAATGAGGAAACACAGATGGAGAGAATATGCCTCTGCTTATTCTGAATTCTCTCCTGCTTATCTTTTTTTAAAACACACCATGCACACCAGTATTCCAGATAGCTATGCTATAAAACATAAAAAGACATGAAGACAGTGAAGCCATGTACGTTCAAACTGCATTTTTTGCTCCTCTGATGATAGATCAAACAGTGCTGTATCAGCTGAAGCAACAAGCAAGCAAAGGTATTTTCCCTCCCCCAGATGTGCAAACAGAAGAAACAAATGTACAATATGGCAGTGATCTGGTTTGTAAGCAAAGAAAAAAATATTTCCAGTGTTAATTTTAAATTAATATTTTTAAATTTGTAAAACCACATAAGCATCGTATAAATGTACAAAGCTACTGAAAATGTGGCTGTAAAAAGGCTCTTTTCCTAATGTTTGTCAGGGGAAGATTAATCGGATAGTCAGTATATGTTAACAAGCGCATTGAGCACTTTTCAGCTAATTTGGTCCAGCTCTGATTTCTTCATGCTAGAAATAGCTCCACAATACTAAACATCAGCAAAGTATAGCAACAGCTTTTTTAGTACTGTAAATTATTTCTTTGCTTTATCACTTATGACATTATGCATGTATTTGCTACTAGATTTCACCTTTCATGCTTACAACTCATTATTAACTCATAGATTCTTGCTTATTAACTGAGCACCCTCAACTCCCCTTTAAGTCAAAGGGAATAGGGGGCCCTTTGCACCAGACAGACTGGGTCGCATAACATTTGATAGGATTAAGTAACCTTTCTTAAATTGATATATGAAAACCAGTCTGTGCTGGCGAAATGCCTGACAAATGTTTGTCTCTAATGAACGTTTTACCCCTCTTGTACTTCTAAACTCACACATGTGAAACAGACACGTGTAGGAATATAAATTACCTCAATTTTCTACATAATTTTCAAATAATATATAATATTCTATAATATTTTTATTTTCAAGAAACTGTAAAGCAAAACAGAGATAACAACATTCTGAATTTTACCATCTAACAAAGATTTTAAAATTCAGATATAACCTATGTCTACTTCTGGTTTTACTCAGCAGAAAAGAAATATAAAGCTCCAATCAATCCTGTAGATGTTGCATGCATGAAGATTCCTGCATCCACATACAGCCCCATAGACTTCATTGGGTTTCTGTCTGAGCGTAGGAGTTTGTCCTTTCAGATTCAGTTACAAAACCAAGGGCATAATTTGCAGAAGAAAGAGAAATTTGTTTATCTGCTATAAGTTAAAATATTCAGAATCCTGCTTCTAAAGCTTGCTATTCAAATCCAAGTTTTAGATTCCGGAGAGTAAACAGAACAAGAACACTTCTACATTTATAAAAAAAGTTGCCTCTGTGGCAAAGTGCCTGGTGGGTACGGGAATTATGAGTACAAGTTCACAAATTTAAAATACATAGTGAAAAGCACAAGATGTGACCAAAGTGTCTGAAATATCAGATATAAAGAACAGAGTGATAAAACAATGCTTTGGATTCTACCACAGAAACACTGGAAGCTGGAAAACTGCTTGGCTCTCTTGCAGACACAATAATTCTTACTCTTGCTGTGATCTGGATAACCTGCATGCAAGAATCTATATTTTTTTAGGACTAAGACTAAGTGCCATTTAAAAAAATAATACTCAGGTCTGGAAGGATTGATAAGAGAGAACCCACTTCCATAAAGCTGTAAGAAGAAGCATGTTTACAACTATCATATAACTTTAAAGGGAGGCTAAGTTTAGGGTGAAATGTATTAACCATGTTATTAAGGATGATTGGTTTTCTTTAGCAAACCAAGGTAAATTTAACATATAATTTAATATTAATTAATATCTACATATCAGAGCCCAGCAGATGCAATGAGTATTTCATTAGTTTTCTCAACATACAAACAAATTATATTCAGGATATAACTAATTTTGTAATACAAATAAAAAAAATAAGGGGTGATTTCTTAAACTAAATTCACCCATGTAAGTCAGTGGAGATGCACTATGGATAAATCTGGCCCCTTGTTGACTTCCTTTATAAATTCCCTAATATAAATGTATCAAAGTTGTGATGTTATATAAACATTTATTTGTGGTTTGGGGGTTTATTCTTCTTCTTTCATGTGCTTTGCAAGTCAATAGCTAGATTGTTCAGCCATTTAACTGCTGCATCATTGAGGTGGCAAGGTGTTGCAGTCCACTCTCCAGTCTTCTAATTGTGCATTTCTCCACCACATTTGACCATCGACATTGCTGCTCCACAGTCACAGTGTGAAGACTGCACTAACCCAGACATTTGCATTGTGGCAGTTTAGTCTGGATCTGTTTCACAGATTGCAAACAGGTGGATATAAATTAGGCTTTTGAAATTAATCAGATGTCTCTTCCTCTAGCTAGAATTGCTGCCACTCTGCCAGGACATAGCTGTTGTTTCTGATATGCCATTTTTCATCTGAAATTGGGCCTGGGACAGCAGCACTGGACATGAGTGTATGAACAGCTGCTGCAAAAGGATGTTGTGAAGTCAGTCATAGCAAGTCAGCTCCAGATGTCCATGTTTCCTTTTGGAAGCAGCAGGCAGATCTTCTTCTAGGAAGTGTGTGTTGCTTATTTGCACCTATTGAAACCATTTTCAGCCTTGTGTGCTGCACGTAAGACCTTTCTGAGATGATGTCACTGTTCTTACATTGATCCATATCAAGAGATAATCACTTGCTAAATCTTTTTAAAATTTACATCACTTAATCAATGATGTCAGCAAATACATCTGAATCTAGAATTCCCGTTCACAATGTGCCTTAAATAGTAGAATCTTTTTTTTTGGTTCAAATGTGTATCCTTTCCATATACATTGAGATAACTGGTGTCCACATTTGCATGGGTATAACAGAGGCAGAATCGGGTCCTTTAGCTCTCTATTTCAGCCTATAACAAACTTCATTTTTAGTTAAATCAAACCCACTTGAAAACAGGATTAATTGCAGAAAAATTAACAAATCCTTAACTATGTCACTGTTAGTTGGCACAGCTGTAACATGCTACTTAAAATCAGATATGTAATTAAAAGATAATGCCATTGTCACAGGATAGAGGTTTCCTGCTGCTAAATAAATATAGAAGGATGTATTTAAAATAAATATCAAGATGCTGATTTTGTCTGTAACGTGAGAGACGCTTATCCCATTGCATATTTTACTCCCTCAGGCTTAATTCAGTTATGTGAAGTGACTGATGGTGCCAATGTTGTCTTTTTAAAAGTATTATTATTTCTTTTATGTGATAATGAAATTGAGGGCTTAACAGACTTGACTGTAGTCAAATATAGCGTAAGTGGGTGTTATGTAGGCTTTTCCCATATTCCTAAGCCAGATGATCTCAAATCCTAACATCCCATAGATTCTGCTTGTCCAGCCCTTGTCCTCACTAAAAACACAGTCTCAACTGACATCATTTTCAGGAAGAAGTCCTAGAGTAAAACCACTAAGACTTGTTTTTATTTATAATCTTAGGTTTTAAAACCCAGTGACATTTCAGGGCATTTAGGGGCAGATTTACAAAATATTTAGAAACCTAAAATGCAGATGGGGCCAAGTGGGATTTAGCAGCCTAATAGAGTCAAGTATCAGAGGGGTAGCTGTGTTAGTCTGGATCTGTAAAAGCAGCGAAGAGTCCTGTGGCACCTTATAGACTAACACACATATTGGAGCTTGAGCTTTCGTGGGTGAATACCCACTTCATTGGCATGCATTCGACGAAGTGGGTATTCACCCACGAAAGTTCATGCTCCAAAACGTCTGTTAGTCTATAAGGTGCCACAGGACTCTTTGCTGCTCCTAATGGAGTGTAAATTGCACTCACCACCTATCTGCCTCTTTAGGTGCCTAAATAACTCTGTAAATCTGGCCCTTAACTCCATGTTCCTATTGGCACATCTTTTTTGGTGGTGGTGGAGGCAATGTACTGGTGATGTCAATTCTAAATGCCTGACTGGGACTTTGGCATAACCAAAGAAAGCCTGCCTGAGGAAATCTATCAAAGATTTTACACTGAGCTGAGTGTATGCTAGAAAAGGAGTTAGGGAGTTTAGTCAGGGCAGTATGCTTGTAAGTATTTGTTCTGAAGTGTGTGCATATGTAAGTATTTATTGTTTGAAGCAAGCTGGCAAAGGTTTTGCTGGAGAGCCTTAATCCACAGAGTGAATTCTTTTTTTGCTGACCAGTAAAAAATAGTAACTAAGTATTTTTCTATTGTTAACTGACAGTAATTCACTTAGGTTAATGTTTAAAGTGGTTTACTAAAAATGTCCTTTTTGCAAAATACACTGTAGTCAAGCAGACCCTCTAATCTGGTCATCTTTACAGCAGCGATATCTTCTGTGCAAACATCCTGTGAAAAATTAAATCTCAACAACATAGCTCTATAGAGAAATCCCTATGCTGAGGGAAGAGTGTAACGGTTGTATTTCAATGGGTATCTATAGAGCAAAATGTTTTCACAAGAGAGATTTTTATAATTAAAATATGTTGTGACTGTCTCTTGTGCATAGTGTGAAATAGTGCTTCAACATGTTACAAAGAGATGTAAATTACAAGGAGAGCTTTGCTACTGGATATTTTGTTAACTATTCTTTCCATTTCAAAATGTGCTGGAACTCAAAACTACATACCCAAAATGTGTTTCTAGGAGAGTATATCAGAGGATCTCTAGATTCAGTCCACCTACAAGGACTGGAATAATACAGGAAAGCTCTCTAATGATCAGGAAATGCTCTTTACTCAGCCAAGCATGCATTTCATAATGGACCAAGTACCTTTTTCTTGCTTGACAGGGTTTTCTTACTAACCAACATGCAATATAAACGGATATAAGGTCCTTTACAATTATTCTTACAATACTCTTCTGATACCCCTTGCATTCATGCAAGGCACATGCTGATTAGCAATGCAACACTTAATGCAGCAAAGCATTTGTTAAAGAACATGAATTAAATACATGGCTGTAGATTTGTTTCACCCTCCCCCACAAAAAGAAGTGAAGCCTTCCAGTAAACATGGGCATTGCCTGTAGCAATATTCTAGAAGGTCATCAGTCTTGTTTACTCATTTTGTGGTTCGGCTATCAAAGTCTAGCTCTGTTTCCCTAGAGATCCTCCTCCTGGACTGGCACCTATCCCCTTCTATCAAACACAATATTTACATAGTCGCTGATGCCTAATCACTAGGTATTAATGAGAGGGGGATCTCCTGCTTCCTGCAGCAAAATGACTTCTAGTTTCTGGGACTTTTACTTTATGGGCAGTGCAAAGACTTGGTGTGAACCTTAGTAATTTTGTCTCAGAAGGGTTAGCACAGACATTTTCTTATTTTTGGACCACATAGTTTCAAATACCTTAGGTTCAGTGAAACCCCCAAACTCCAAAAGCTCTGAGTTTCACCCAATTCCTGTCACCAACCCTAACTTATCATTATGCTGATGTGAAACCATAAATCAGCCCAGGTTCACTGAAATGTCTGTGAATCTGACCTGGGTTTTTACAGTTTTTTAAAAAAATAATCTTGGAACCAGGACTGTTGTTTTGTTGTTGTTGTTAGTATCAGATTTCCTTCTAAGCATTTCACATAGTTCTGTGTCAGCAATTAGATGATTTTAGGGTAAAATCCAATTTCTTAAAACCCCTGAGGCAAATATTCCAAGGGGGTGGGATATTTTGAGGCACAGCGTTAAGGCAGAGATTAAAGCAGAAAGCTACACATTAAAAAACACTAAGGCCTTGGCTACACTGGTGCTTTACAGTGCTGCAACTTTCTCGCTCAGAGGTATGAAAAAAACACACTCCTGAGCGCTGCACGATACAGCGCTGTAAAGCGCCAGTGTAAACACTGCCCCAGCGCTGGGAGCGCGGCTCTCAGCGCTGCAAGCTAAACCCCATGAGGATGTGGAGTACGTGCAGCGCTGGGAGAGCTCTCTCCCAGCACTGGCGCTGCGACCACACTCGCACTTCAAAGCATTGCGAAGTTTCAAGTGTAGCCATACCCAAAGAAAGGTACAGCCAAAGAATCCTGCTAAAGAATAAGAAACTAGAATTTAAAAGAAGGGAGAAATTTCTCAAGCCATACAAGTTGAATACCACGTCATTCAGGAATGTTTAGATCCAGTCTCTTCGTTTCTTCCATTATAAACACAGAGCTACTTACAAAGTTAAGATCCAGCCTCAAGTTTGTATTTGAAACTACAAAGATTGTACCTGGGCTTAGTAAAGATGCATCTCCGATAGATAGTTCAGATCACAGAGATATATATGCAGCGGGATTACTGCATGATTTTTGTGTAAGAGCTTCTCTGCAAAAGGAAGTTTACCAGCATAATTATGCTGGCATAATTATACCTCTGTGGTTATGCAGGTATCCCTGTGTGGAGACTTTTGTTTTGGGATAAGAGTGTCCACACAGAGAGTTATGCTGGTATGACTACAGCCATATAATTATACCAGTCAAAGTTTGCTCATAAATTTTCCCCTGTAGAGAAGCCCTAAGTATAGTTATGCTTCCTCGTTTTAGGGAGGATTTGGGTTTTAACCTCTTATTAGTTTTCCATGTGTCACAGGCTTGTTTATGTGATTTTTCATTTTTGTTTGTTTACTATTGCCTACTAAAATAATTTTACTTTGTAAATGCACACCGCGTTCTTTTATACTTGTTTAGTTTTCAGTGTTTATCATGCAAGGTATCTGTAAGTTGTATAAATGTATTTGGAGTGCTTATAGGGCAGTGTAGTAGCAAGGATGGGCAGCTATTAATGAGTAAGGCTACGATTTAGTCATGGAGGTCATGGCAGTCACAGATTCCATGACTTTACTGGATCTTTGTGACGGCTTCAGCTGTCAGCAGCTGAAGCCATGGCTGGAGCCTGGCTGGAGCTGGGGTTATGCTCCCCACGTAGCCCCACGGTGGGGGCTGCAGCTGGGGTGGTGCTCCTCTGCCCCATGGCTTGTTGCAGGGGCCGCTGCCTGGGCCAAATCATAAGACTTTAATCCTGCAGTTTAGGGTGTATGAGCTGGTTGCTGTGCCCACACAGAGCCCCACTGAAGTCAGAAATCTGTGCAAGTGCAGCACTCCACCCGTAGACTGTAGATTGCAGGATGAGGTGGAAGTGTTTCTGCATAGCAGATTCCAGGATACTTAATATGAAGGTTGGCCAGGCTTTTCCTTTATTTTCTTGTATGGAGCAAACTGCGCTTATACACAAACTCCAACTGACAGTACAGCTAACTTTTTATGCCTAAAAGGGTATGATGATTTCTTCCAGTGTTTTAAAACAAAACATATAATGAAGACATTACAAATATTATTACAGTTATTTCCAGTTAATTGGGAATGAATTTGTAAACTCCTGCCAAATCATCCATTTTTGTGGTTTTAGAACCATTTTCTCTTAGTCCAGCACGCAGACTTTGAGCTGTGACCAAGTGCAACAGAACTCGTACTACTCACCTCATATCACGGTTGTAAGTCACTGAGACAGTACAGAGATACCTGGCAGCAACAATCCAGGGAGCTGTGAAAGAACCCACTTTGCATCTCTGTGTTGAATTCAATCTACAAAACCAGACTGCCATCTCTAGGAGGTGGATCGGGAGTCACATACTACACCTATGAAAAGATGGCTTCTATAGTTAGGGATGCACTTCCTCTTCATCTGCTGAATCAAAGCAGGGATTTATGTACATGACCTTCTCATAAACAAACTAGGTAAATACAATCTAGCTGGAGCTACTATAAGGTGGGTGTATAACTGGTTGGAAAACCATTCCCAGAGACTAGTTATCAGTGGTTCACAGTCAAGCTCGAAGGGTATATCAAGTGGGATCCTGTGGGGATCAGTTTTAGGTCTGGTTCTTTTCAATATCTTTATCAATTATTTATATAATGGCATAGAGAGTAAATGTATAAAGTTTGCGAATGATACAAATCTGGGAGGGTTTGGAAGTGGTCTAGAGGATAGGATTAAAATTCATAATGATCTGGACAAACTGGAGAAGCAGTCTGAAGTAAATATGATGAAATTCAATAAAGACAAATGCAAAGTACTCCACTTAGAAAGTTTTGGGCACCACATTCCAGGAAAGTTGTGGACAAATTGGAGAAAGTCCAGAAAAGAGCAACAAAAATGACTCACGGTCTAGAAAACATGACCTGTGAGGACAGATTGAAAAAATTGGGTTTGTTTAGTCTGGAGAAGAGAAGACTAAGAAGGGCCATGATAATAGTTTTCAAGTACATAAAAGGTTGTTATAAGGAGGAGGGAGAAAAAACGTTTTTATTAACCTCTGAAGATAGAACAAGAAGCAATGGTCTTAAATTGAAGCCAGACCAATTTAATGGTCTTAAATTGCAGTTGAACATTAGGAAAACTTCTTATTCGCCAAGGTGCTTAAGCACTGGAATAAACTGTCTGGGGAGGTTGTGGAATCTCTGTCATTGGAGACTTTTAAGAGCAGGTTAGACAAACGCCTGTGGTCTAGATAATACTTAGTCCTGCCTTGAGTGCTGGGGACTGGACTAGAAGACCTCTGGAGATCACTTCCATTCCTACGATTCTATGATTAGCAGCTCCTGCTCCTTAAACTCTCATTGATTGTAATGAGACAGAATCAAGTTCAACCAGCTACATTTCCTGTGATTTGGAATATGTTCATTGTTTTAGTTACTTTTTAAAAATTTAGCTCCGAGATAGGCAAAAATAAAAAATGTGGATGTGTATCTGAAAAACCAGGAGGAAGTTGTGTTTCATATATGGAGAGTAAAGTTTTGACTACATCTTTCTGCCTTGAACTAGTTGCTGTCAGGATACAAGATTAAGTGGAGATCCTTCCACTCACCCAATTCTCTTGCTTTTTATTCCCTTTTCTGAAACTTGTAATAGTCAGCACAACAAATCATTGTTTTTCTAGGTGTCCACAATACTAGATCTCATAATCATATAATTTTAAATCTTGAGAAATGGAGCCATTTACATATTTTCTTATACACTAAGATTTGTTTAAAATAAACATTATGCTCCAACTATTATGGAAAACTCCTATAAACTTTCATAGGGATTAAATAATAGGGGTCTATAGAAATTACCCTATACAGTTCATATAATTTCTATAAATTTATACAGAAAGCACATAATTCTCTATTAAATGCTATAGTATTTTTCCATCGGAAGATGACTATTACTTTAATTTTTCTCCTCCATACCATTTGCTGCTTTAGTAGGATTAACAAAGCATTCGAAATATTTTTATGGGGAAGTAATAAATTTACAAATAAATCTCATAAAAAATCTTTATCTTTGTTACAAAAGAACCTAAACTCCACAGTGTTTTTTTTTTATGATAAAGCCTATTCACTGAGGCAGTCTATATTTTAGTGGGATAATGATTCTGGTGCTGAACTTGGTTGCATGTGTTTAGAAAAAAGATCTCTCTCCTTTCTACCTCTTTCTTGTGTCTTGGGGTCTCATTACTACAATAATAAATATCCTATTCTAGTCACACTATCTAATGTGTGTTTATCAGCGAGTGAATTATTTAAACAAATCTCGTGTGTACACGTAACAGCGCCAATATGCAAATATCCATCTTTAAAAATTGATAACTAAATAATATTTGCACCCCTATAGATTTAATAAAGCTGTAGACAATGTTGAGCAGCATTTTTGAAACTAACTTTTTATTTCCTTTGAATGGTTAGGTCTGTTATCAACTTAGCAAAACTCAGTTTCGGAGAACTCTCAATTCTTAATACCATTTAATCAAAACATGTGTTTGGTCTTCAAAGGGATACTGTTTGTTTCTAAATAACTATCACTACGATTAGAATGTATGCATACAGGGCAAAATTGAACACCTATTTAAACAGGGATGACCACTACAGATCAATAGGATCAGACTTACATATAAAGCGCTCTCAGCATGCAAAGGGATTTATCAGGAGTAGTCTGCTCTGCATTCTGTACTGGCTTACAAAAGTCCAAGTAAATAGACACTCCTTGCGATATGTCCTGAAGGTCAGCAGACCCACTTATTTCAGACCATGTGGAGGGGTAGGTTCCAAAGATGGGGCTGCCTCTCAAAGAACCTCTGCCAGCCTCTTCTCTTTTAAATCCAGGGGCCTACAGCTCAAGCAGGTCAGAATTGCTGCAGTATGGCAGGTGGACAATGGTGCTCTATCAAGTATGACAACAGCAAAACTCCCATTGAATTCAGTTGTACAGGATCAGGCCTTGACTGATGAAATTTACATTATAATACATTTTTAGTGTATTATTATCCTGTCAAATACAAACATGACCACTTATATATGTAAATATATATAAATATTTCATATGAAATGACCTCCTAAAAGTAATCTTTATGGGTATTTTTTTATACTTGGAGAACCCTGGACTTAGACTCATAGACTTTAAGGCAGTGGTGGGCAACCTGCGGCCCGCACGCGGCCTGTCAGGGTAATCCACTGGTGGGCCGTGAGAAAGTTTATTTACATCGACCGGCCGCAGGCATGGCTGCCCGCAGCTCCCAGTGGCTGCAGTTTGCCATTTCCGGCCAATGGGAACTGCAGGAAGTGGTGTGGGCTGGCCACCATTTCCCGCAGCTCCCATTGGCCAGGAATGGCGAATCGCAGCCACTGGGACTGGGAGCTGTGGACAGCCATGCCTGTGGCCAGTCGATATAAACAAACTATCTCACGGCCCGCCACCTTAATGGGCTGCAGGTTGCCCACCACTGCATTAATGCCAGAAGGGACCATCATGATCCTCTAGTCTGACCTCCGCACATTGCAGGCTACAGAATCTCCCTAATTGACTCCTGTCAGAGACTTTTTTTGGGGGGGGAGGCGGAAGTGTTATGTCCAAGGCCGGAAGTACTGTCTAGTGGCAATATTCTGGTCTATGTCTTCCTGTGCTGAAAGTCAGTACCAATATCACCCAATAGTGAGGGACAATGGCCACCTTGTCTAGTGGCTAGAGTCAGTAGCAGTGTCACCCAATGGTGAGCATCCAGGGCCCCCATGCTTACCGACTAGACCCAGTGGCAGTGTCATCCAGTGGAGAGTCAGTGGCTGCCTGCCTTGCAGTTAGTTTGTAGTAATGTCGCCCAATGGCAAGAGTCAGTGGCTAGGGGTAGAGGAACCTGGGCCCACCAGGTTCCATCCCAGCTCCCTTCAAAATAATGGTCCAGATACATGGCCTAGGGACAGGTGCCCTTACGACTATACTCTGGGTCAATTACTACTCCTGCTGTTCCTCTATCTGTGCCATGGATCTTGGGTCACTCTTGGCATCATCTCAGGTCACTTTCTGGCGCATCTTCCCCTCTCTGCAGCATTTTCAGACCCTGCGGTTGTAAGTCCTGCAGCAGCTTGACTGTGATTCCTGGGCCTGGCTGCTTGGAACCCCAGCAGCTTCTCTGCAGGACGCTGCAGCACCCAGCTGTTCTCCTGCTCAGTCACTCTAGACTAGAGTTGAGCTGCTCCTTTCTGACCTCTCCCTTCACTGGGAATGTGCCCAGCAGGAGCGATGGGGCATGGCCTCCTGTGTCCAGAGGAACACCTTAACCCTTGCCTCACCAGGGTGGGGTTTCTACACCCCATCACATAAACCTCAGTTGAGTTACGGAAGTCCTCAAATCATGATTTAAAGACCAAGTTACAAAGAATCCATCATTGACTGCAGTTTAAATCTGCAGTGGTGTCTGCCAATCTGCCCCAGGGGAAAGTTTCTTCCCGACCCCAAATATGGTGATCAGTTTACACTCAGCATGTCGGCAAGTCCCAACAGCCAGACACCTGGGAAAGAATTCTCTGTAGTAATTCAGAGTCCTCCCTGTTTAGTGTCCCATCACCGACAGTTGGGGATATTTGCTACTAGCATTCTGAGAGGATTTAAATGTTGCTATTCTCCAAGTTTCACATTAATTCTTCAAGAATTCATGAAGATTTATGAATGTGCAGCATGATTTCTTTCTTTACGCATCCTCCCTCTTTCTCTCTCCTTTTCTGGCTAAATTGCCATGACTGTATTTCTTGCCAGTTTAAGTATGGGATTTTTAAAAGAGTGTGTGTGTGTGTGTGTAAAAATATTCAGATTGCGGGTGTGTTGAAAGTCATACGAATTTGAATATTAAAGCAGCATTTTTTATTCATCATGGACATAATGTTTACTGATATTTGGAAAGAGGTTTTGTATTTGGGGTTTAATTAAAAGGCCTTTTGAGTGCTGAACATATTTAACTACACCCTCAATACAATGACTCCGGCTATGAAATTGTGTATTGCGATATGATATAACCTGACATATCTCAATATGAAGAATTTGCCAATTCTGTAATTGCATTTTCCTGTTTTAAATTCTCTGCCCCCTTCCCCCAATTAGTGTGTGAAAACAAAAACAAAGAAGAGAGGAAACTGAATTTGACTGCTCTTTGGAATCAATGGGGTTACTCCTGAAAGTAAAGTTATGCATGCGTTTAAATGTTTTCTGGCACAACACCATTGATTCTTCTCCATTTAAATATTTAATAATTTTAGATGGTGTGAGGTTTTTTTCCATGGCTTTCAGACTGTCACATAATTTCTATTTGGCTTCAGGATCCATTGTGGAACAAAAGCCAGAAGAAGATTCTTGCAGAATTTAGAGTCACAGGGGCCAATTCTCTACTCCCCTGAATTTTCTATTTTCATTTATACCAGTGCAAAGTGCATATAAAATTCTACCACTCTGATTTGGTGGCTTTTCCACCACCTACATTGGATCATGCAGTGAAATAAAAATTAGGCAACAGCCTGAAATGCATGGACATTTACATCTACAGCTTTTAAAAATTGAATTAAATATTAAAATTCAGCACAATTAATACTGAAATGCATGAAAAAAATCACAGCTTTTAATGTTTAAATTACATATTAAAACTGAGCACTATCAAAACTGTTATATATCATTCAGTTGTTTTAAAAAAATCATTTTCTAAATGTGTTTCCATGCATTTCAGGTTGCCACTTTATTCAGCATGATAGAGATTTGGGCCTTGTGAAAGTAGAATGAATTATATTGTAAAAATAAGAATGGATTAAAGAAATGTTGTATGTACCTTTAAGCAGAAATAAGAAATGTTGAAATACAGGTGCCAGGTAAGAAACATTAGGCATAAACAATGGTGCTAATGGCAAAACATTAACAGAAGATCGGTAAGAGTTAGTAAGGAAGTAGGATATGCATGCTGTGCCCCAGGTAAATTTTACAGTTTTTCTCTCTTTGTCCCTTTGTTTAGTTCCCGCCCTTTTATCTGTATAAATAAGATAGTTTCTGGCTTGCATGGTGCTCACATTGTCTGGGTGTTATTAGCAGAGCACTGTGCTAATAAAACAGAGTGGTCTGACAAAATGTGAGTCCTGAGTCTAACTTTGACAGCCTTCATACAAAATTTAGGCCTAGAGAGAAATGCATCGCTATCTAAAATTTGTCTCAAATATTTAAAAAGACAATGAGTATTGTCTTTTAAAAATAAAAATAATCAAAACTACAAATTTGTGTCAGAATTTAAAATTGATGCTATAAATATTTTAGAAAGTAAAATATTTTAACAAGCATTCACTGATTTTATTTTCTTAACATTGCAACTTAGGTTTAAAAAATTGCATTAAAATGTAATTTGTTCTGGCCAAACACAAATATTACTAGGCTCAACAACTATTAAATATTTCCTAGCCACATCCATACACTTGCCTTAAGTCTTGATAGTATAAATAGGGGAGAAAACATAGTGCTGTTACACACGCATACACACACGCACACACATGCCTGCACAACACAGTTTTCTGGTCAGGTCCTAAGAAACTCAGAAGAGTTATGAGACCATCCATAAATGACTTTATGGTATATATCTTCCAGAACAGGTTACATTTGCCTGTAAAATCTTGTAGACTGCTTTCTGTGATCTGGGACAATCTAAGACAGATCTTCAGCTGGTGTAAACTGACATAGCTCCACTGAAGTCAATGGAATTATGCTGATTTGCCCAGATGAAGATCTGGATCTTGGGTTTTTGTACTGGTTCAGTATGGCCATGCTACAGAGCAAGCATCTCCTCATCAAAAGGGATCTATGTCTTGTTTTCATTGTCCTCAAATTAAAGATGTTTAATCTGCTTGAGACCTAATTCAGCCCCTAAACAACTTTCCTTCTTCATGAAGGGCATTTCAGAAATCAGATCCTCTCTACTTGTTTTGAGAGACATAACATACATTGATCTAAAAAGCACCTTTCTTAAATGTCTTCTTCAAGCAGGTCAATTACACGTTCCCAGGCTTTGTGGCAGTGGGGTTTGTATGATATTTGATTTCAATTTTAATCCCATACAATATATTTACCCAAACTATAAACCCATCTGAACATTTGAGGCCACTTTTAGTCAGACAATATAGTTCTCTACTGTCTAAAAGAGACAAACAACAAATTACATATTATCTCTCGTCAACCATTTGGGTTTTTGCACAAACCATGAAAAAATATTTCTGGAGCTCACAAGAGAAATGCCCTCCGTGTGTGGGGGAGGAGGGGGTTGTATGCGTGATAGATTTAGCCCTTGCAGTACCTGCAGCAAAACTACTGGCATTCAGTTGAAAGTAAATTTATTCTTGAAACAGGGTGTTTGTTCCTTCAGGCACGCAGCCAGCTAAATTGGCACATTTCATATTTTTTCTCCTCACAAGTCATTATTCATGATACGGGCATACATAAGTTCTGCTGCTCTAGAGCAAAAAATCTGAGGAATGCTGGTGCATTAAAATCCCTCTTTCCTCATTCTGCAGTCTATCTGCAGTGGCTACACACTGCAATGATTATAAGTAGAGGACTGATGGCATGAAATGATAAATGCTTCAGAGCTGGGATGGTGTGCATTCTTGTCTCATTGAGCAATAAGAAGCTATTGACTCATAGAAGATTTAATAACTTGACATAAACCTTCTAGGCCTCAGAGTCACTAGATTATATATTTTTACTCCGCACACTTTCAACCACAAAATACTTTTCTCCAGCTGAACTATCTCCCATATCATACATAAAACATCTGGATTGCAATGTGCTTCTCTCTGAAGGCCTGATTCTGCAACTCAATTTGCATGGGTATACTCCCGCCCCAGTATGACATTCTCCCTTCCCCCCAACTTTATTGGGGCCACCCACATGTAGTTCTTTGTAGGGTCAGAGTCTACTTTTATGCAAAACCTTTAACATTCTGGAAATGGCAGAAGACAGAAATAAGAGATGGCAGAAATTAATTATTCAATTAGTTGAAAATACCACAGCACAATGTGTGCTATTCTGAGCAGGCATGGAACCAAAAAAAGACTTTGCTGTTTCTCCTTCAGGACAGATGTTTGTTTACTTTCACCAAGTCATCACATTTGTGTTAGAGTCGCTCATGAACATTCAATTGTTGGAAGAGCAACACTTTCTCATTCCTTTCAATAAACATCCTGTGCATGATTCTTCTCCTGTGGCTTTGCATAAAATAAAGCAGAAAGTCTTGAAAGACCTTCTGTGTATTCCCTTGCATACCCTCAGTGGGAAACCAAGGCATGGGATACAATTCTCATACGAATGGCCAAAGGTATCCACATTCCACAGTGCAAAGCAACCATCATATCTAAAGAGATTCACCGGCCCTCCTCCCTGCTCTTAACCCAGGCTTCCAAAGGGGCACGGAATTATTTGCAAAGAACTTAAAAATATTAGCCCTGATTATTGATCATATCTTACTAAAGTTACACAATGCAATCCACCCTGCCTGTGTTCTTTTTCCTTTCACTCTGTGTCGAGAGACAGGGTGCGAAAATAACTTGTCAGTATTTCTTTGGGGAAGAGTGCAACAATCTTTTTCAATCTAAGAAAATCTTCACACCATTCTTCTCAATTGTTTTAGCAGTTTCTGAAATGTATTGGTTATCTTCTTTACATATCGTTTTATTACTATTTATCTAGCATCCAGCTGTGTGCAGATTGCAAATGCACATAGTGCTAAGGTAGCCTGGCTTTCCAGGGGAAGGAATATAAAAAATAGTGCTGACAGAATTATTTAAAACTCTTTAAAACATTTGTGAAAGAGCTTCTCTATACAGTGTGTGATTTAAAGAAAATACATGATGGTATGATATAAAGGGATTTATTGAGACTTACCTGAAAGTCCTTAATTATTTTCTTGTGGCTTCCCCACTAGAGATTAATATAACCATTCCAAACTCTTTGCCAATAAAATCTTTATACCAGGGGTCCCCAAAGCGGTGTCTGTGGGTGCCATGGCGCCCGCCAGGGCATCTAAGTGTGCCTGCGTACTGGCCAGCAGATGAGCATTCGCCAAAATGCCGCTGAGAAGCAGTGTGGCGGGATTTTGGTGGCAACGCCTCTGGATGACGCTGCTTCTCGGCAGCATTTCAGCAGCGACACCTATTGACATTGCCGGTTGTCGGCGGCATTTCGGCGGATGTTCGTCCACTGCCACGATCCTCCGTGGCTCGTCGTCTGGTGCCCACCAGACAAAAAAGGTTGGAGACCACTGCTTTATACCATATCACCAAGCATCATCTAGTTATATGTCCCTATTCGTATCATATTGGCATATACCGCTGAGAAAAGCTAACCATAGTCTACATTGGGGATATATGCGGAACAATGTTTTAATAGCATTTTACCCTTGGAAATCTGAGTTCAAGTATAGACTTGGTCACAAGTAATGGTAATGGAGTAGTATCTATTTAATGTCCAATTGTCATTTGTTTGCATTACAAAAAATTCAGGGAAGAATCAAGGTACAATAAGAGGCAGAGTTTCATGGGGAAGTGCGGGAAAAGTTTGTACTATGCCTGACTGACTAGTCAATGCTTTTAGTATTTCACTTTCAGTAACTCTTAAAAAAAACTACCTCCTCACTTAAAGTGAAGCTATATAGGGTGTTGCACAAAATGATAATTTTTAGTGTGCAGAAAGTCCCAGGGTCAAATTCTGCTCTGTTATGCCTGAGTATCCCACAGAGTTCAGTGGTATTGCTTGGGTATAACTGCAGAATTTAGAATATTAGAAAACATGTATCGCCACCTAACAATGGTATATGCTACACATAGCATGCAGAGATGTTGAAGCATTTACCATAGACAGAGAGAGAAGTTAGCTATGGCAATAAAAGCTCCCCTTAGAACAGCAGAAAACACTTTTAGTGGGCCGTAGTGGGCACTGACCAATTCTTTTTTATTTTTCAACTACAGATCAAATCTCTCCAGAGTCTTTACACCTTTTTCAAATGAACTAATAAACTCCAGATATAGCTCTAGTTAGTGCTTATCTATCTGTCACGCATGGTGGTGTTTGTTAACTTGCAACAAGAAAATGTTTCTCTTCTTGATACATTCGAGGCAAACAGCAGAAATGAAAGTTCTTGTGAAAAGAGCCTGGCAAATGGCCTGCATCTTCAAGGGACTTTGTTTTGCTCTGTTTTATTTTTTATTTTTATGTTTTTTCTCTCCAAGATTCAGACAACAGTGATATTTTTGTTATTTCTAATGCTGAAGATTGTTAACTAATAACTACAGCCTGAAGTAGAAAAAGCATGACAAAATAAAGAGTATTGCAGTACTCTGCAGTAATGGTTCAAAAGTTTATGGCTTACAATGTGGACACTGCAGTATTTTAGGCTTTTACCACAGAATACTGCAGTATCTTCTTTTATAGTGTAGTGTAGGTAGTATAGGGAAGCTTGTATTCCTGTTCTCTGTGCTTTGGATAAATGGCCAACACCAGACTTCCCAGATGTTAATCTGGCATATCTCACATGCACTAAATTAATTCAAAATGAAAAAAAAAAAAAAAAAAGAACAAATGCATAATCCTTACTAGAGTCTAATCAGTGCTGGTACCTTGAGAAACAAGGTTTTTTGGTGTTAACCACTGAACATGCCACTGCAGTTTCTCATATTTCATGAGGCTTTTTATTGTTGTGTGCTATCAATATTTATTTAGCAGGTTGTCCTTTGGTTTTGTTGTCTACATGCTAGTTTGCTCCTGTGAATCATTATTTTTCCTTTTTAAAAAGTTGCACAAAAAATTATTTTAAGAACATTAGTGTTATGTACAAACACTAACAAAGAAACTGACAGGACTAAATGAAACATAGATTAAGGTTGATACACTGGTCTGTCATCATGTCCCTCTATGGTTAATAGTCTTGTTGTGGTCTCCAATCACTATGGTATTCTACTTTCAAACAGGGCCAGCTCTAGGCACCAGCAAACCAAGCACATGCTTGGGGTGGCACAATTTCAGGGGCCGCATTCCGGCCACTTTTTTTTTTTTTTTTTGCTTTGGCAGTTGCATTCCCGGAGGTTGTTTTTTGTTGTTGTTTTCTTTTGCTTGGGGCACAAAAAACCTAGAGCTGGCCCTGCCTTCAAAACAGGGCCAGCTCCAGGTTTTCTGCCACCCCAAGTGGCAAAAAAAAAAAAAAAAAAAAAAAAAAAAAAGGTAGCCACGGCAGCATGATCGTGCCACTCCACTCTTCGGCGGCAGGTCCTTCGCTCCGAGAGGGACTGAGGGACCTGCCGCCAAAGAGACGGACCTGACGCCCCTTGGTATTGGTCACCCCAAGCACCTGCTTCTTTAGCTGGTGCCTGGAGCGGGCCTTGCTTCAAAACAAGACCTTATGCTGCAGTCCTTGTTCATACAAAAAATCCCTGTGTAGACATACCCCCCGTGACTACAATTTTGGTTGAGCATGGACTGCATGACCACTGCAGAGACATGAGATGAGTAAATGATAAGGCATCCGACTCAGTATTGAACTTGCTAGCTCTTGCTTCCCTTCCCACGTCCTTGCTCCCCAGTCTCAGAGTACACTGTTTGCTGTCAACCCATGCTGTGCTATGTCTCACTTAGTACCTGCTTCTGCTCCTATTCACAGCAATGTCAAAACTCAGTGCTGACTTCAGTGGGGGAAGGATTTGGCCCATAGTTATTGGTTCTTGGAGCAAGGATCAGTCATGGTTACATTTGGTTAAAACACCATTCACACTTATGTTACTGTATAGATATTAACTTTCTTGCCTATGTAAGGTGTTATCCTATGCTATGACCCAGTCCCACATCTGTAGTGCATGGCAGACTGCTGTGACTCCATGCAGCCTCATAAGTCTGCTTGTGCACTGCATAGTACATGCTCTTAGTCTGAAAAAAGTGAGGTATGTTTTGGGGAGAAATGAAGAATAACACAGCTTTAAACACCTGTCTTGTTAGCCGATCCACCTTGGCATGGAGCTCCTCTACTTTTCAGGGTCTTGAGTCCTAATGATTCACTATTATCAGCAACTTGGGGGAGTTATATTTCAAAACAAAAACTGAACTTTAGAGTAGTAATCAGTCTTACAAACCTGATTAACAGAGGTGTTAAACATTGAGGGCCAAATCCTCCTTCCCCTACATATCCTGAATATAGAGTTTTTGGAAAGGAATCCACCCCCACAATTCAGATCCATTCACTGCAGTCACAGCTGCAAACTCATTAGAGTTTCCACCTGACCCACTAACATGGCAGCAAAGGCCATTCAATCTGTAAAGGAACAGATCCGCTATACTGTTCTCACTCCTCTGAACATATCCCAAAACTTCTCTGCAGCTCATTATGAGAGCCCACAGACATGGGTTCTGGTGGGCAGGGTTTTTGTACTCCTTGCTAGATTCCCAGTGTCCCCAGGCTCTGTGTAGTGGAAAACACACGTGTTCTGCTATGGAGGGAGCCTTAGTCTTCATAGAGGAAGGAGCAGGACTTGCAGCTTCATAAACCTGTTGCGTTAGTTTGCCCATTAGTAAAGTTGTGCATAAGCCTAGTAAAAGAGAAAACAATGAAGATACTTTGCTGCATTTCCATAGGAGTTTAAAATGCAGGACTGATGTATTTTGCCAAACAGCATTTTAAAAACATGAATTTTACACAGAACTGTAACTAATATAAAAGCACTAGAGAATTAATTGAAGAAAACAACCTGAAAAAGAATTGGCAGCAGAGTAATCATTGTGCAAAGCTTTTTATTATTATCTTTATAGCCAAGGCAGGTAACACATTTTCAGAATTAAGTATGGGAACAGATAGATTAGAGGTACCTACATTGATTTGAAATCTACAGATAACTAACTAATGTTTTGTAAGAGCATGATGTGTTAGGGGTGTACAGTAAACAGTAGAAAAGTAAGGGAGAATTAGAATATCCAACTTAGCTTTCTCCGCAACAGCCTCTACCCTTTTTTTAATGAAGGGAGAAAAGAAACCATAGTCTTACCCTTTAAAACATTTTCTAATACAACAGCATAATTTTTAAGATGGCTGTCTGAAATATGTCAGAAGCTGGTGCCATTAATGTAATGCTGTTGAGTTGCTAGATTTTTATACAATTTAAAGCAACACTTAGAATAGCTGGTAGACTAATAAAATGCAGTGAGATTGCATCGCCATGTAAATATTCTTAAAATGCATTCTTAAAAGCCTGTAGAGCATCTATGCTCACTTTATGCAAGTATTCATAAACACTATTTGTAACACACCTTTTAAAACAACATATTGACAAAAAATGTTATGCAGTGTAAATGGATCCCATTGTTACAGCACAAAACTTCAGTCCTGTTTTCAGCCACTGCTAGATAAATTATTACTGTTCTTTCTTTAGGTGTGTAAAATTAACTGTTGGTTCCTTTTAAGAATAATATCACCACAATTACACTAAAAATCCATTGATTGATTGATTAAATGTGTGTCCTGCAACATCGCAGTGTAGGTATAAAAATTAAAATAATACCAAAGACCAAACAATATGGAACACACCAATTCTCCATCCCATCCATTTGGAGACAGCTAAATGCCAAGCCAGTTAGAAATTTATAGATGATCAACACCTTGCAATGCACTCACAAGCAAATGAGAGGCCAGTGCAGAACACAGGTATGAAGTGGTCACTTCAGCCTGCTAGGCTAGTCTAGAGGTAAAAAAGCCATGGATAACTGTGGCACGGTCCACAAATTTACTGAAAACTCATAACATGGCAGTTCCCTACTGCTTGACATACACCCAGTAGGGACTGACCACCTCTCAAAATGAGTAGGCAAAACAGAGCCCATTTATAGCCATGGGCAGAAGTAGTGTATCTGACTTGGAGGGAAAGCATTGCCTATGCTGATGAGCATCCACTTTTGGTTTCTCATTAGAGCAGGCAGGTCATGAATAAGAGAGGAAAATAGGATTATGCTTATGGGGCTATGACTAAACTAAATGGGAATGAAAGAAGCTCAAAATGGCGCACAACATTAATCTGTAATTGAGCAGCTGGTGGAATTTTCCCAGTTGCCCAACCCAGATTATGGTGTTATCAGGAGGCAGAACTATCAGGAAACTGCAGCTGTGGCTCAGTGTTTAATTTTTGGTATTAGTGCATTTGAGATCTTGAAAAGGAGCTACACTTGGGTTCCGGACTTCTTGGCACAGCTTATTAACTGGATAATTTTCAAAGAAGAGGTGAACAGAGCAGTTCCAGAAAATTATTATGGTTAAGGACAGTCCACATGAAAGTGGATGCAGTGACCTTGCTTGTGAGTGAGATTCAAATGAAAGGGTTTTGCACTGTCCTGTGACTGGGCCCAGTTTTGTTCTATAGCCAAACCTGGAATCCAAATCCTTTTGAATTTCAGACATTCAGACCCAGAGATCTTCAAAGGTATTTAGGTGCCTACCTCCCATCTGGGCCTCAGTTTCTAATCCCTGGATTTGAATCTAACCCTATGGTTTGGGTTTGCAGGTCTGTTCTAAAACCAGAATGGGGTTTATTTTCCTCTTTGTATTCAGATACAGCCAAAATCTTCAAGAACAAAACTGTAATTCTTATGAGATCTTGGTACAAATTAGAAGAAATTTCATGAAAGCAGTTGATCCTACAAGAGTTCTCCAGATTTTAGCGACCTGAAATCAGAATCTAAATTCTACCACAGATTCAACCTCTGACCCAAACCATAGCCTGAACCCATTCTCGATATGGTCACTGCCTCTTCTGCTATCTCAAGTCTATATCTGTTTAAGTAGTTATACTGTGCTCATCACTGTGGAATCTGAAAACCAGAGTTAACAAATACCAATAAAGCTTTAGCTTTCTGTTCTCAAAAGAATATGTGACATACAGCTTATCTTTGGAAGGGGAGGGAAAAAGGAAAGAAGCTGCTGCTTGTCCTTTTTATGGGTCTCATCTATAAAAGTAACACAATAGAAACCATTAATAAATCACGTTGAGTAAGGATTTCAAGGATCCATTAAAGTGTCTTTGGTAACATTATCTATTACAGTCCAACTACTAGATAAGGTCATCAGTTACAAGTATTTGATTGCTGTTTTGTCTCTAGCAAAGTAAATTAAGCAATCATGCAGAATTACTTAATTCAGATCATGAAATTATCTTAAATTTTAATTTGTACATTTTCTGTAGTATACTCTTAAAAGTCTAATATAAGTCACTCCAACTTCAGAAAAGTTTGATTCTGAAATGCATATTTCCTTGAAATTATCTTAGATATTTACAGTGACCTCATGTATTTTCTTAACTCACACACGCAGTATAGTGGCAAAACTTCATCCAGCTATAATTAGGGTTGTGTCAGCACTACTATTCATAACCTCTGTTTGCAGTAGTTTATAACAGACAGTAGAAATCCATTTCAGCTAGCATCTTGGCACTGCAAGTGTAAGCCTGGGAATAAATTTGTTTATATGCATCTAAAATATAAACGAACAGCCCCTCCCCCAGCCTATTTAACTGTATGTAAAGTTCTCTGAGTGAAAAATAAACAAATAAATACAGGAAGTCAGCAGCAGTTTGGCCTGAGTGATAAGTGGTGGGACCAATCCTTTATTAATGGAAGTTTATTGATTTTTATTATGAATTTCTGTTTCCTTCATTCAATAACAGCTTCATTTAAAGAAAAAAAATCAGATTTTGCAGCTCCCATTGGCTGGGAACAGCGAACTGTGGCCACTGGGAGCTGTGGGCAGCCATGCCTGCGGACGGTCAGTGTAAACAAACTGTCTCAGGGCCCACCAGCGGATTACCCTGATGGGCCACGTGCGGCCCACGGGCTGCAGGTTGCCCATCACTGCTTTGTAGCCTGTGTCCCCTACCACTGTCTGCACCACTTTTCTGGTTCAGATTCTGCTGCTTTTGAGATCTTGTGTCCTGCATAGTTCTGCTCCTGGGGCCTAAGATTTGGCTCGCTGTCCTAAGGCAAAACTGCTACTGACTTCATTGAGTGAACGACTGGACCCAAATAATCTATAGTCCTATACATATGTAAAATAAATAAATAAATTGATTTTTAAAACAGATGAGTCAAGTGTTACATTGGCAATAACTTCTAAATATCTAGACAGATAGGTTTAGATCCTGAGTTAGTTCTCACAATGGATCGAGTCAGTAACGCCTCTTGCAAAACTAAAGTGATATTTGTATTTAATTTTCTTTACCATTTCCATTTTGTGCCTGATCTGTGTTGTTTGTTCATTATTTATATATATGTAATGTTAAAAACTATGTATATGAGAGGCATATAATTTTTTAATGCTTCTCACATTTTGTGAAAGAACTGAAGTAGCTCTCTCTTTCTCATTTCTTGGGCATATTATAAGCATTTGATAACTTTTCCAGAGTTGAAATTTCAATAGAAAATTTTCACCTGATTCCTTTTGGTTCTAGTTAGCCAACTAATTTTTGGAACAGCACAATGGGTCTGTAAGTCCACAAATAAGAGCAACAGAAATCATTAAAAAGACTGTAACGCCACTGGAATTTTCCCTTTATTTGCATTAAAAAATCAAACAAACAAAAACAAAAAACAAGAAAAAGGACATTTAAAAAAATATTTAAATAATATTATAGGCCCTGTCTTGCAGCCTACAGACTAGGAAAACTCTGTCAACTTCAGATGGCAGTTTTGCATAAGAATTCTGCAATCCTTGTTTGGGGCTAAAGCAGACTCTAAGCTTTTTGTGACTTGCTAACAAGCCAAGAAATTAATAATTCTGCCCAATAAATCCTATACTTTCTTATTCTGAGTTATGTGAGTGAAAATGTAAAGAGAGAGGTTGCCAAGTCTGACAGGGCTCAAATGCAGCCTCCCCTCCTCTCATACAAAAAAGTAAGCTTTCTCTCAAGAATGCGTCCCTTATATGGGAAGTATTGATTGTTTCAAAGTACAGTAATTTAGATGTTTAGAATATACAGTTCGTACCACACACTGGGCTCAAATGTTTAAAATACACATTTTAAGACACATACTTTACTCTCATGTTCTAATGCTTATGATACAACAATGGAAAATTTGTGCAAAGAAACACATGTGCTTGTATGACAGGCGATTTGTATCAGACCTTATATGCACCCATGAGAAGAGGTTTTCATTTTGTCTCTTGTTTTTTTAATTTCCTTGATAGTAGTTTCATATTATAAATATGGGATTATTTATATGGTGTATTAAAATAATTAAAAGACTTTCTGAAATCCTCACTGTAGGATTACAGTATGGGACAAGTCAAAATAGATCAGTTTTAATGCATAAAACCATTAAAATGTCCTTTAGATATTATTATTATGACCAAGATAACCCCAAAAGACAAAAAACAAACATACAAACAAAACCCAGTAATTAAATCCCCATTCAGTTACACTATTGTCTACCATACCAAAGAAATACAGACCAATATGGCTTTAAGAAGACTCCCCTCACTTTTCTTTAATAATGTAGTGTTCTCCAACAGGGGGTGAATTCACATACCTTTAAGTATATTCTCAGTTTGATGTTGGGTCTTTAGTCAAGAGTTCTAGTCAGCATTAGCAAACTTGTGGAGTACACTCCAAAATGACTGAAACTTTATTAATAACAATAACAAGCTAATTAAAGATCTAACAACCTGTAAATAATCCTTACAGCTTTAAACTCTGTATGGGCCTCAAGCCAATCCCTAGTCATATGTTTGTCGTTCATATCACAAGGCTCATAGGACTCTCATATGACCTATAGTACTGTGTCATGCCACTTATCCAATCCCTGTGTCTCAGGGTAGGGAAATAATGGTCTCGTAGCTGCAGTACAGGCCTGTGAGTCAGGAGTGCTGTGCTGTAGTTTTCATCACTGGGCCCTCGTCCGGACTACCCTGCCGTAACGGCAGGTTAAAATCGATTGCTCGGGGATCGATATATCGCGTCTAATCTAGACGCGATATATCGATCCCCGAGCGCGCTTATATCGATTCCGGAACTCCATCAACCCGAACGGAGTTCCGGAATTGACACGGAGAGCCGCGGACATCGATCCCGCGCCGTCTGGACGGGTGAGTAATTCGATCTTAGATATTCGACTTCAGCTACGTTATTCACGTAGCTGAAGTTGCGTATCTAAGATCGATTTCTCCCCCCTAGTCTGGACAAGCCCTGGGTTTCTGTGTGAATTTTAGGAAGTGATTCACCTTTTGGTGGCCATTTACTTATCTGTAAAATGGAGATAATAACACTTCCCTACTACAACTGGCCAGAAAATTTCCTTTGAGGTGAAATTTTAGAGCAAAGCTGGAAAAAAGAAAACTCATTAAAATTTTCTGCTTTCTGACTCGCTCTTTTCCTTAGATCATAGGGATGTTATGAGGTTTAATTAATATTTTTAAAGCTCTTTGACATCCTCAGATGAAAAGGAAATTATTCCTCCTAATTTGGTGCCTGAATTAAAGAGTACAATTACTACTAACCATTTATTGGTACTCTGATGGGCACAGCAGCTGAATTCTGTGCCACTAGAGCAGTGGTGGGCACAAAACGGTGAACCGTGGCCACAGGGAGCTGGGGGCAGCTGTGCCTGCAGATGGTCAATGTAAACAAACTGTCTTGTGGCCTCCCAGCGGATTACCCTGATGGGCCATGTGTGAGCCGTGGGTTGCCCACCACTGCTGTACACTGAGTAAGGGATAAGGCCTCCCAACTCTGCAGATCCACAGGATTCACACAGATGGGCGGATGCAGGATCCATCCAGCCTGGATAACTGCACTTCCAAGTGGTTCTACTATACCCCCTTCCCCAGAAGCACACCTCCAGCAGGTGTCCCTCAGTGCTGCCTAGTAAAACGCTGTAGGATGAGGTGGTAATAGCAACACACAGATATCAGCTTTCCCCAGCCAAAACCCAGCAGGGGTAGAGCCAACAGAGCCCCCACAACTTCTGTGATCTATCAGAGGGGATGAAGACAATGTCATGGAGGTAGCACCCTACTATATGATTAGTGGGAGTTCTGCCACCGCAGAGCCCCATTGCATTGAATAGGTGATGACCTGGGATGTAATTTCAGAGTTAATCTCTTAATTTTTTGCTGATTTTGGGATCGTGTGAGGCCCTTGATTTTAATTTCACAAGAGATTTTGATGGGTTTAATAGACGAACCACACTGGGAAGGTCGGTTTGTTGGATAAACTGCTTCAAATGTACTCTTACCAGCAACAGAGTAAAGCTCTTTGTGAGTGGGATCAAATGTAGCAAAGAAATTCAAGAGTGGGTGTACTAAATTACTGAGAAATATCTGTGTCATAGAGTTAATGATCCTAGAGTCATACAATGTGAGATCTCATATTAAATGAAAGTGAAATTAGCCTTGCCAAACAAGTAAAGCTTGTTTTTAAACCTCATTCTTATTGTGACATTTATTTTTTTCCCTATGTACCACCTAGGTATCAGCAGGTCCCTTGGATTTATGATTTATTACATTTGTTTATCAACAAGCGGTTGCACAACTTTCTATTTCTATTTTAAGCATCAGTAAACACAACTAAAAATAAAAACAAAATAAACAAAATTCTGTGGTTTTTAAAGTGATTTTGCAATATAGGTGCACTTATAAATTAGGTCTTCAAGTAGTTCACACCAGGCCCAGCAACACAGAAGAATACTGCAAGAGTAATAAGGATTTTTAGGGGCATTATGATAGTGTAATGGAAACACATCTGCCCCCAAAAGTCCCTCATTTTCCCTGCGGTAATGAGCCATGCAAGAAGTGGTGAATGCTGGAGCATCGAGAGTGAAACTAAAAGGAAAAATTTTAAAAAGTTAGAACAAACATTTTTCCAACAACAGTTCAAGCTTTCATAGTGTTTTGTTAGTCCACTCTGTAGGAAACTGATATGTATAACTTTCTAATTTGCCAAACGCTTCTTAATTCATATTCATAGATACATTCAGCAGTTCTGTTCATTCACAGAAGTGGCTCCTAAATCAGGAAACTAGAACTTTGTAACATTTGGAGAAATGAAAATATGATATGAAAAATGCGAACACCCAAGACAATTTCTGGTTATTCTTTCACTTACAATAAAGGTATAAAATACAACAGACCAGTTCCCAATAACAGCTAATCAGCTACTCTGTTTAAGGACTGACTTTAAACACATCTTGATAGTTAGTGGAGTAGATAACTTAAACTATACATTAGTAAATAATTAATATCTTATATTTCTATAATACTTTTTTATCTAAAGGATTTAGAAGCATTTTATAAACTACAGTATGTATATTTCTGCAGCCCAGCGTCTCCCCCAATTCTGCTATGTCTGGGCTGCTCCTCTCCATTCTGCAGCTCCCAAAGGTGGTTCAAAGTTGCAGCACCACATGTGCTGGCCACACCCCCTGCTCCTACTGCCCACCAGATGTTTTGCCTCTGCAGCAGTGGTCGGTTAGCAGCTCATCTAGCTCCCATCCTTTTCAGTTGCATTTTAATTTCCTCACATTCTTGGGCAGTGACAGGCAGCTTCCTTTCTTTTAGACTCGGTACTTGCTCCCTGGAGCCATTTAAGCAGTGTGGTGGTTGTAACCACCTGGAGGCTCTGCTGCAGTGCCTCCCTGCTAACTTCTTTGCCCCTTTTCAAGCATGGCACAGCAGCTGTGAAAGCACTGGGCAAAGTCCAAATGGTGCTCTATCTGTGAGCCAGCCTTCCCAGGATTGGGAGATGGTCAGTTGTGCCAAGCCAGCTCCCAGCTAGCCGACCCTAACTCCATTAGGATATGGGGCTGCGAGTCAGTCAGGCTTCTAGGGTCCCCACCCATTGGGGTCCCCACCCATCCAAGTAGCCATGACTCCTAAGAGGGAAAACCCAACCAGGAGACCCAGTGCAGAGCCAGGAGAGGCTCTAAAGACAAGGAGGACCTCATTCAGCCAGTCCAGGAGGTAAATGCTAGGATAACCCTGTACTGAAAAGGCAAGAGGCTTGCAGGGCTTCAGATTCCTCTCACCTCAAGTCTTTAGGTGGATCCTAAGTGTTTTGGGAAATGAATCAGGCTCCTTCCTTCCCAATTTGAGCCAGAGGGCTCTGCCAGCGAGACCCCATCACCCACCCCCACAAAAGGCCACATCAAGGCACCTATGCCCACAAAACGTGCTAAAAAGATTCAAAACAATCAAGAAGAGGATGAAAAAGCGGAAAAACTACAAGGTACTCATACCCTGACTTCCTCTCCTCCCCTCTTCTATTGAGGAAGGGGAGCTTTTTGACTCTGAACCCAAGCAGGACCAGGGGAAAGCACAACAAAGATTTTTCCTCAAAGAAGTTTGAGGCCCTGTTCAAAAAGGTGGTGTCGCCGATACAGATCCAACTTGAACAGATTCAAGAGGGCAAGCTTCAGAGTAAATTTCACTGCTCACAATCCTCCCTTGAATCCACAATTCCCTTGCACTCCTCCTTTGAGGATGTGATCAGGGAGGCATGGGACAGACCTGAGGAGGCCAAACACATTAACAAATTGATCTCAGGCTCTATGAGATGGAAGAGCCAAAGAACTCTATTGCTGAGGCACCAAATGTTTCACAGATTCTAAAGCCAGAAGGGACCATTGCTATAATCTAGTCTGACATCCTATAAACACAGGCCATAGAACAGTGTTTCTCAAACTGGGGTCGCCGCTTGTGTAGGGAAAGCCCCTGGCGGGCCAGGCCGGGCTGGGCCAGTTTGTTTACTTGCCCCGTCCACAGGTCCGGCCGATCGCGGCTCCCACTGGCCATGGTTCACTGCTCCAGGCCAATGGGAGCTGCTAGAAGCGGCATGGGCTGAGGGACTTACTGGCCACGGCTTCCAGCAGCTCCCATTGGCCTGGAGCAGCGAACCATGGCCAGTGAGAGCCGCGATCGGCCAGACCTGCAGACAGGGCAGGTAAACAAACCGTCCTGGCCCGCCAGGGGCTTTCCCTACAAAAGCACGACCCCAGTTTGAGAAACACTGCCATAGAACATCCCCAAAATAATTCCTGGAGCAGGTCTTTTAGAAAGACATCCAATCTTGATTTAATAATTGTTAGTGGTGGAGAATCTGGTAAATTGTTTCAGTGGTTCATTAGTCTCACTGTTAAAAATGTACACCTTATTTCTAGTCTGAATTTGTCTAGCTTCAACTTCCAGCCATTGAATCATGTTATACCTTTCCCTTCTAGATTGAAGAGCCCTTATTAAATATTTGTTCCCCACATAGATACTTACAGACTGTGATCAAATTACTCTTCAACCTTGTTAAATTAAATAGATTGAGCTCTTTGAACCTAACACTATAAGGCGTGTTATTTAATCATTTAATCATTCTCATGGCTCTTCTCTGAATCTTTCCAATTTATCAACAACCTTCTTGCTTGATACCACTTTAGCATCCCTAGTGAGGGACATGGTTTTCCCATCAGAATGGAAATTCTTCCCAAAGGATCCAACAGATAAAAAATTTGAAGATGCCCTCAGAAAGGTCTTTGAGGCTTCCTTGGCCACTCTCAGAACATCACTCACCACTACTTGCTTTACAAGAGTATCACTCTCCTGGTTGGAAGACTTGAGGGCCCTGAAGGACAGAGATCACCCTGATTTCAGCTCCATACTCAAAAAAGTTTCCCTTGCAAGAGCATTTGTGGCTGATTTCTCAATGGGCACAATAAGATTTTTCAAACAGGGCTATGGCATCCAGTTCAGTAGCCTGGCACCATATATGACTCTGTCTTTGGAAGGTGGATACTCATTCTAAACAGGGCCTATGCTCAGCTAAGTTTGCAAATTCCCTCCTCTTTGGGGAATAGTTGGACAAGATAGTGGCAAAAAATGCAACAAAATCCAAGCAGTCCCTTCTGTTACCACTAAGAGCTCTCAGGAGGGAATATAAACTCACTTTCAGACAGAGATGTTCCTTTCTTCTATCTTTCTCACAGAAGTATCAATGAAAGGACAGAAGATTCTCCTGAGGAAAGTCCTGGAACTAAGGTTCAGGCAGAAAGCCCCAAGATGGTTCTGCAATCTGCAAAACCACTTTTTGACAATGAGCAAGTCTGTCTCTGCCCAGAGTTGAATCTAGGCAACAGAATTTCCCATTTCATAGAGGAATGATATGCACAGGCCACAGACAGGTGGGTAAAGCAGATCATGAGACAGAGATATTCCCTCTAGCTAAAGGCTCCACCCCATCCTTTTTTTAATCCAGTCTCTCATCTCCAGTGATCCCATAAAGCTCAATCTGGTCCAGAATGAGATTTTTCATCTTCCAGATATAGGATCGATATAAAGTGTTTCCTCAGAGGAAAGATTCTCAGAGCACTAATCAATCTTCTTTATAGTTCAGAAAAGCACTGGGGATGGGGTAGAGGGGAGTGTCATAGCCATCTTTGATCTCAAGAGGCCCAGCAAGTAGATGAAGAAAACAAAATTTTGGATGCAAACCTTAATTTCTATGCTGTCATCCCTGTCCCAAGGGGATTTCCTGACATCTGTGGATTTGGCAAAGCCTTATCCCCACATTCCCATATGACCATGACACTGCAGACTCTGGAGATTTGCTTGAGGCATGAACCATTACCAGTACCGAAAACTTCCGTTCTGTTTGTCCTCCGACCCTGGGTCTTTAGAGATATTGGTGATGATCACAGCCAGACTCAGATCACAGCCAGACTCAGATCACAAATTATCCACTACACCAGTGCTTTTCAACCTTTTTTCATTTGTAGACCCCTAAAAAATTGTAAGTGGAGGTGCGGACTCCTTTGGAAATCTTAGACATAGTCTGCAGACCTTCAAGGCTCCATGAACCACAGGTTGAAAACCACTGTTCTATGGTAACAACAACCTTTAGTGGACCCCTTAGACAAACTCTGTGGACCCCCAGGGGTCTGTGGACTACAGGTTGAAAACCACTGACCTGTACCTCTTTCTTGATAACATCTTGAACAGATTCCCATCCCAAGCTGCAGCTCATGGCAACATGACTCAGACTTGGGAGTTGGTGCAGACACCTGGCTTTGTCATCAACATCAAGAAAAATTATCAGATTCCTTCATCAGAAGTATCTCATCTTGGAGTGGACATAGACACCTTGGTGGCAAAAATCTATTCATCACTCAGGAGGTTCCAGAAGATCAAGGATATTATTAGGAGATCTACCATCGTGCCATGTCTTCAGCCTCTGGACCTCCTGGTGTTCTGTATAGAGATCACTTCATGGGCAACAACACACATCAGGATCTCCCAGCTTTCTTCCAGAGTCTGGGACCACTCCCTGAAGCGCATGATGGAACAAATGCAAGTCCTAAACTGGGTGCTCACATCCCTAAATAGTCAGACAGAGCCATTGAATATCCACAAAGGCCTTCCTATATGCCTCCCAGACTCCATAGTCCTCCCAAACAACACCAGTCTGAAACATTGGGGAGCACTTCTGGGCCTCCAAATCACCCAACAAACTTGGAGGTAAAGGCCTACAATGTAAATCTTATGCAATGGTCAAGACAGTGGTCAAGATAGTTCTGCAGAGGTTCCAAACCCACCTAGAGGGAAGCCGTATGCTAGTTTAGTTAGACAATAGAACTATGGTTGCATATATAACAAATAAGGAGGAACAAGGAGCTATGCATTACATTCAGAAGCAATGGAAATAGTGGTATGGGCAGAGACATCTCTCCTTTCCCTCAAAGTGAGTCACATAAAAGGGGACTTTAATCAGAAGGCAGACTGGCTCAGCAGGTGCAAGGTCAACAACTTGGAGCGGTGCCTAAATCAGGGGGTCTTTGATCTGATCGTGCAGACATTTGGTCTCCCTTCAGCTGACTTATTTGCGATTTGCACAAATGTAAAACAACCAAAATACTTCACAAGGGACACAGATCCCAAGTCCGTGAGAATAGATGCCTTGTCACACAGATGGCTGCAGGGCCTAGTATACGTGTTCCCACCTTGCCCACTACTAAGGAAAGTGGTCCAAAAGATAAAATGGTGACAGTAATAGTGAAAACTCCCTATTGACCAAAGAGACCCTGGTTTTCTGTCCTGATAGAGATGAAACTGGAGCCTCCATTGTGACTTCTGCAGAAACTGGACATTCTCTCCTTTCTCTACCCAGACCTGGACTGAATTCAGCTAACACCCTGAGCCTCTCTTCTAGAATGATCAAGACCTTGTTCTCATCCAGGAGAATCTCTATGTTAAAAGTATACTCCTTCACCTCGTCCAGCTTCAGCATCTGGTGCCAACAGCATGGTGTTGAGCCTAGAGATCTGGGGATTTCTGGCATTTTGGACTTCCTCCAAGAGATGGATAAAGGTCTTCAGCTCCGTACCATAGCTCACCAGGCATCTGCTCTTAACAGTGTTCTCTTTACGGGACTCACAGGTTTCTTGGCAGAGAACCCCAGATAGCCAAATTTCTCTGAGCACGCAGGCTATCCACACTTGCACTCAGACCATTTTTCCTGAAATTGAGACCTACTGCTCTTACCAAAAGCTCTAACAAATCATCCCTTTGAACCTGACTTCAGTATCGACTTTCTTCCTGTCCACCAAAACCTGTTTTCTGTTTGCCATTATGTCTGCTAGGCAAGTCTCAGAGCTGGCAGCCTTATTCTCCAGGCACCTTATTGTGTTCCATTCTGACAAAGTGGTGCTGAGAGCTCTGGAATCGTTTCTCTCTAAAGTAAACTCAAGTGCACAGAATCAATGAGAAAATCAGGTGCCCTGTTCATATCCTTCCATCCAAAATGCCAAGAACTCAGAGTTTCTAAGTCATCATCACTAGATGGATTAGGCTACATCTAGACTACCTGCCGTATCGGCGGGTTAAAATCGATTGCTCAGGGATCGATATATCGCGTCTCATCTAGACGCGACATATCAATCCCTGAGTGCGCTTATATCGATTCCGGAACTCCACCAACCCCAACAGAGTTGTGGAATCGACAGGGGGAGCCGCGGACATCGATCCCACGCGGTGAGGACGGGTGAGTAATCCAATCTTAGATATTCGACTTCAGCTACATTATTCACGTAGCTGAAGTTGCGTATCTAAGATTGATTTCCCCCCGTAGTGTAGACCAGCCCTTAGTCTATGCATTGTTGAGGCCTATAAGGCATCAGATGTACCTGTTCCGTAAGGAATCAAGGCAAACTCCACAGGATCCCTGGTAACCTTATAGGCAGAACAAACGAGTTCATCCACATCAGAAATCTGAAGAGTGGCTGATGTCCATTTGGTTCTTGGCTAACACCTTTATCAGCCACTGTGAAGTGAACTTTCTGTCATCTTCAGCGTCCTCCTTTGGCAGGAAGTCACTGCAGCTGGTGGCCCAGAAATTGAGCAATTCTTACTGGGATAGGTCCCTTTTTTCTTTCCTTCTTTAACCCTCCCTACTTCTGTTCACTGCTTGCTACTTCCCAGATATAGCAGAATTGTGGACTGAGAAGTAGTGAGCCTGGGCTGCAGAATGGAAAATTTCTTACCCAATAATTTTCAGTCAATGACTTCTACAACTTTACCCAAAGTGGATGGCTTCTGAACCCAGGGTCAGCTATTTAATTGGGTGATTACTAGGGCCCTACCAAATTCACGGGCCATTTTGGTCAATTTCATGGTCATAGGATTTTTTAAATAGTAAATTTCTTGATTTCAGCTATTTAAATCTGAAATTTCACAGTGTTGTAATTGTAGGGGTCCTGATCCAAAAAGGAGTTGTGGGTGGGGTCGCAAGGTTATTGTAGGGGGAGGTTGCAGTACTGCTACACATACTTCTGCGCTGCTGCTGGTGGCGGCGCTGCCTTCACAGATGGGCAGCTGGAGAGCAGTGGCTGCTGGCCAGGAGCCCAGCTCTGAAGACAGAGCCACTGCCATCAGCAGCGCAGAAGTAAGGATGGTAGGGTATTGCCACTCTTAATTCTGTGCTGCTGCCTGCAGAGCTGGGCCCTCCATCAGCAGCCACCACTCTCCGGCCACCCAGCTGTGAAGGTAGCAGCACTGAAGTAAGGATGGCATGATATGGTATTGCCACTCTTCCGTCTGCACTCCTGCTGGCGGGGCACTGGCTTCAGAGCTGGGCACCCGGCCAACAGCCGCCACTTTCCGATCACCCACCTCTGAAGGCAGCGCAGAAGTAAGGGTGGCAATACTGCGACCTTCCTGCAACTCCTTTTTGGGTCAGGCTCCCCAGTTTGAGAAACGCTGGTTTCCCCTGTGAAATCTGTATAGTATAGGGTAAAAGCACACAAAAAAACAGATTTCACAGGGGGAGACTAGATTTCATGGTCCGTGATGCATTTTTCATGGTCAGGAATTTGGTAGGGCCCTAATCATTACCATGTAGGCCACCTGCCTACTGTATCAGATTACCTCTGGAGTTCTTTGTTACTAATATTTTTTTCTACTAGTTTTACAGAACTTTGGGATGTCTCATCTGATGGCAAGCAGAAACATAGGGCCTTGGCCAGTGTCTGTGGCACTGCAACTTTGAACAACTGCCAGGAGCTTCAAAGTAGGGGAGCGACCAGCCCAGATGTAGCAGAATTGTGAGAGACACTGTTAGCAGAAAGGAAATTATTGGGTAAGAAATATTCCAATCTCCACAAAAGGTGAAAGATTACTGTAACATAACATAAATGGGTTGAGAATAAAAATTTTGTGAACACCTGATCTATCTTCATATTTATGAATCTTGCCAAAAAGCACATATTACTTTTGATGCGGTTAATGCTTCATATTAAATTGATATGTCAAATACAAAGACAAAATTATAAAATAATCCATTATAAATACTACATAATAGGCAGATTCTTCTCTGGATTATTGTGAGGTAGCCTCACAATACATGCACTATATGACTATGAATATGCTGAATATTATGATTATCAGTTCATAGAATCATAGAATATTAGGGTTGGAAGAGATCTCAGGAGGTCATCTAGTCCAATCCCCTGCTCAAAGCAGGACCAACACCAACTAAATCATCCCAGCCAGGACTATGTCAAACTGGGCCTTAAAAACCTCTGAGGATTTCTTACTAAATATATTGCAGTATACAGTACCTGTGCTCTTTGTTTATTCTTATCTTAAAGCATAATACTTTATAGAAGATGAATCCAATCCTGCCCTCAGATACATGGGACTTTATTGTTATCTGACACTGATTTTATGCTAGTTTAGAGGATAGAGGAGTTTAATTACTAGAGAAAGAGAGGTTTTATAGAACTAACAATTAAAGCAAAGCAAAAAAAAAAAAAAAACAAAAAAAACCCAACCAAAAAACAGCAACAACCAGCCCAAAATATTATGCTCACTTTTCAAGTAATGCATCCAGTCAAATAATAACAGCAAGTATAAATAAAAATATATCACCAGTAAAACTAGCAGCTGCAATACTTCTTTCTGTCATTCTCCCTGTCTGGCCCTTGTGGGCCTACCATGAAACCTGCCAAAGAGCTTTAATTCCCCGTGTTAAGCCTACTTAAATCGGGCCTGTTATACATGACAGGACAGATTGTTTGTTTGTTTGTTTGTAAAATTCTCCTTCCTAGCCTACAGAATGGAAGGAAAAAAACATTACCAGCAAAGACAAATGTCTGCCTGTTAATTTATATCAATAAATTTGAAGAGGCCCTGAATCCATTGAAGAGATTCTGGCCTCCTGAGCCCAAGGAGATAGAAGCTCAAAGATAACTGACTTACTGTAGGTTAAATGCATAAATATTAAATTACACTGGTGAATTGTAACTTCTCCCTTTTCCTGCTGACAACCAAATTCAAATATTACACCAGCGTTAATTTAAAAGCGAGAAATAGCTTTGCTTAACATTATTAACATGTATAAATGATGTAAGCATTCTAATTATAAGGAAATCACATAGGACTGCAACAACACTTTCAAGGCTTCTTTTGATCTTACCAGTGAACAGATCTGTTCCAAGCAGGAAAAGAAAAAAATACCCTTTAAGACACTGGAGCTTTTCTCTAGGGAGGTGTGATTCCATTCCTTTTGAATCCATGTGATAACCAAAATGGTGGTAACTTAAGAAGGTTGCATTTTAAATCTGTTGTATCTTAAATGCCCCAATTCTTGACATGTTGTCATGTATTGCAGGTCCACATAACAAAAGCTATTTAAACAATAGAATATGGGTTTTAACCCTGGCTTTCTGCCTCACGGCATGCTGCAGGAATGTCCTGAAACCATCCCCCTCCCCCAACAATGCTGAACACACACACACACACACACACACACACACACACACACACACACACACCTTGCCTACACAAACACTGCCCTTGCACCAAAACCTTAGTAAGCAGAAACTAACTGGGCATACTGGCAAAAGACAAAAACTGATTTTTTTTTTTACTGTTTTTGCCATAATTGTACCTTTCTCACAATCCCTAACTATCTGCATTGATTGACTGAGAAAAGTATAGACACTGCATACAACAAGAGGTTTGCATAATCATTAATTGACTTGCACTCTCTACAGGACAAATGTTTTCTTAAATAATTGCCTAATTCACTAGCTTTACATTCTCAAACTGCATAGTCTGAAATGGAGTTGGTAGCCTGCCCAATACAATTACTTTTTTACAGTTTCTTCCATTATGAGTGCAGGTTCCTGGTCAGATCAGCTTTTTTTAGAATCCTCATAGGATACTGTAAAAGCCATCAACAAACTCTAAGAACAAAAAATTTTATTGTGGCATAATCTGCCAAACATGGCAGCAAATATGTTTTTATAAAGGCACCATAAAGATGACTGATCTTTGAAAAGGTATGTTCTGCAAATATTTCCATATATTCATAAACAATTTTTCTGTGTACTCTAATGGCCAAATCCTGTTGGCTATATTCATGGGAGTAGTTTCGCTGAAATCAATTAATCTAACCACATGAGTATGATGAGCTGAATTTGGCCCCCAAATCTTATAAAAGATAATCTGTTTCCTGGCTCTGAAAAAACACTGTGGATAACATTATAGGAAGATAATCCTAATCTTTCAGTCTTTACTAAGGCAAAAATTTCATTTGCTCCAGGGCACTGGTTCTCAGATCGGGGGTCATAACCACCCTCCCTTTAACTACAGCTAAATGGGAGAGGCATCCCAAAACTTATCTGTCATAACATGGGATCACAGTACACAAAAAGTTGAGAACTACTACTCCAGAGACGTGAGGGTGCTGAACAACTTTCAGGGTCAGGCCTTATGATATTAGAACAAGTCATGTCATTGCAATGCGGGTCATGGGCCTGATCTGTTTCTACTGATTTTGATGTGAGTTTATCCATTAACTTCAACAGGAGCAGGATTGGGCCTGTTGTTCCCCTTTCACTGTTTCTCAGAGGTTTATATATTCCTCTTAAAAGTCTGATTTGAAAGTGCTCAAACCACATATTTGCAAATATGATGATTTTTTTTACTATATTTTACAAAAAACAAAAGTAAACTAGTTAGGCGATTTCAAAATTATTAAAGTAAAAAACAATTGATATTTATTGGGGTGATGAATTTTTTTAACTTTAATAATTCAAAACAGCTTTGATTTTAAATACATTATTTTTTATTGCAAACAATCGTTTTAAGCATATAAGTGTTTTATCTTCCATAAAATACATTTTCTCATTTTAAACAGCAAAATAAAGACATTGGCCTATGATCTTTAATTATTAAAGCTCAGAACACAAAATAAGTCCTAGGAAAGTGAGAGTGAAGGCTGACATTCCACCCTTCACTTGTGCCTTATAGGATAAAAAGGCATTACAGCATGAGTGAAGGGGCAAAGCTGCAATTTAATTTTTATTACAAGCATTTCATGGTATCCATCACTGTATTACCTGGGTGTCACTGGTTTGGGTTACAAACTTAATTAAAATAGAGATTTGGTGTTTAGTATATTTGTTTGACATCTGAATCTATGATTTTAATATACACTGGAAACAGACAACGTCTGCACCTGTAGTCCTTACTAATGGAAAAAATAAGTCAATGGGAATTTTGGATGAGGAAGGCCTTCAGGGTTAGACTCATATCTTTATGCTTGTTGACATTTTAGAATTTAAGTATATTCATTTAAACACTCTACTTATTTTATATTTAGCTGAATGCTGCTAGGAAGATTATACATGGAATCTGTGTACTATCAATAAAAAACTAAATTAAAATCTATCTTAAAAATTGCAAAAATATAGCTGGGTAACAAAACGTTATGCATAAGAATGGAAACATTTTACTGAATGCATTTAGCATTATAAAGATAAATATTTCAATTCTCAGAGCTTTTAAATAAAAGTTGGATTTCACTGTCTGGAGAGAAATTACTGCTAAATTTTATCAGAAAATAGTTGATTCCTAATGCTCTTTGGAGAGCTTCGCTACATTTTGTTCTTATTTCCCACTTTATAAGATCAAGATTTTCTAGTAGACTAACTTTTCTTCTGAACTTTGCAATGCTCTAGTCCTCACTTCTCGAAGTATTTTCCAAGAAACAATTGGAGGTCCACCAAGCACAGTCTGAAAACAGTGACACAAAATATTGCATTTGACTGTAATGTATTCACTAGCATAATTTTTAAGTACACCGCTATCTCGATATAATGCCACCCAAAATAACACAAATTTGGATATAACGCGGTAAAGCAGTGCTCTGGGGGGTGGGGCTGCGCACGCTGGTGGATCAAAGCAACTTCAATATAACACGGTTTCACCTATAACGCGGTAAGATTTTTTGGCTCCCAGGGACAGCGTTATATCGAGTTAGAGGTGTACTTTAATGGAAAACTAGTTAAATATATTTATCTACAGTTAAACATATAAGGGGACAGGAAAAATTAAAGTGTTACCATAAATGCTACTATTAAACAACAAAAGCTTTCATATTAAGTAACAGCTAAAAGGTATCGAATAATGTAAAATTCTGTCCTATATCTCTTTCAGTAATCCTTTCAGTCTTAAACCTACGTTGATCCATTTATTATATATGGAGTGGGGATCTCTTTCTTATAACTCTCATACACATGTATAGAGAATACTATATAGCTATCTACTTTTCCATGAAGTATTAGTGTAGTTCCTTCATTTAGCAAAATATTCTATTTGACTGAGTATGCAAATCTTATCTGTAATCAAATAATATGCACATATCAACAGCTTTATCTTAACAGTATATCACTGCACAAATGTTGATGATTTACCAGGCCTTTTAAAAGGATATTCAACTTTTCTACTAGAAAATCTTAAGTGGTGCATACAAAATCAGCAACTGAAATAAATAACTCTGACCTCAGCATATGACAACGCATAAATACATTAATCTTTTGTGTACAGTATGAGACAGATCCTCAGATGGTATAAATATGGAGATATGATCATTTATACCAGCTGAGGATCTGCCTGCATGTGTGTGTGTGTATTCTGTACATACATAGCATGTAAATAATCTCCTATAAACTTAGATATTTTGTAACTTGTTTCTTTACTTCTTAAACCTATGTAGTATATATTCAGCGCTGCAAAAAAGATAACTTTTCTACTAATGAATCTTAAGGGTTTATTAGAATCCCAGTTTTTTTTTTTTAAAGATATCAATATCAAACAGCAAGTAGCTGAATGGATTTGGGAATTTTTACAAATTGCAAATGTATTGTGTATTTACCTTGAAAATATGTTTTACAGCTAATGTCATACAATAGCCAACAATCTATGTTTTATGTATATACACAAACACACTCAGGCTGCATCAAGATATTAATTTGAGAGAGGTGCGTTTTGTGAACAAGTTTAAACAATAGTGTAAATGTTAATAATTACAGGATTTTAAAAAAGTTTTAACCTGTAATTGTTAGTGTTCTAAGAACAGCTTTGCTTTTTGCCTAAATTCTCTTCTTTTAAATGGTCACTTTTTGGATCTTATTCAGTAACTGGGCGAAAACTTTGAACTTTTTTTCAATAGGCTTTTACTGTTTTTTGAAAAGAAAGCAGCTTTTACAAACCATGTCAACAATTAAAAAAGATTTCCTTCTGTTTCATTCCCAAGAGGTAGAAGCATTTTCTACCCATTTACTACATTGACAACAATAATAAAGTTAAACTATTATTATTTATTTAATATGTGTAGTATTCTTGAACCAAATGCAGTAATAGCGTAGCATTAGTTTACTGTCCTCTGTAAAAGTTATAAAGTACAGGTTTCTTTTGCAGAACAAAGTGACCACCAAAAGCGGGACTTTGTGGGCCAGTTGGATAAAAATAAGCTCATCTCGCCCCCAAAACCCCGACTCTGGAACCACAATCTTCAGAGGTCAATTTTTAAGTAAAATTTCTTTAAAAGATATGCCCAATTAACTGAATGGTTATTTGCTAAAAATGGCTAACTTTTCTGACAGCTAAAACAGGACAGCATAACCAAGTCACATTGCACATTCTCTTTGCTTACTGAAAAACAGGAAGGGCTACCAGAGCTTACTGTTTGTTATGATGTCTCATGACTTTTTTACTACACAGTAAAGCAGTATTTTCCAACTTCTTTTATAGCACATGTAAACAACTCAGAATTCACACAGAATAATATAGTAAATTATTAGACCCACCCCAATTTATATCTATTAGCTAAGATTTATGTAACGTAAGAATGGCCCTACTGGATCAGACCAAAGGTCCATCTAGCCCAGTATCCTGTCTTCTGACGGTGGCCAGTGTCAGGTGCCCCAGAGGAATAAACAAAACAGGTAATCATCAAGTGATCCATCCCCTGTCATGAAAAACAGAGTTTCTTGTGTGTTCCTTTTATTTCTAACTAAAGTTGAAAAATATTAGAGAGTTGTCTCTCATTACTGTCAAAATTTGTTAAATGCTTAATTGGGTAGCAAATATTATAATACTTTATTAAAATAACAGAAAAATGTGGCTCTCTAACTCAGAGTAATATCTTCCTAAAATTTGCAGTGTATTATTCCTGCAAAAGTTCTAATAAACTCAGTTATTAAAAAAAATTATAGTTCACTACAGACTACTGAAGCAGCTCACTGTGTATACTATTTTAAAAGAGAATTTTAGTCATGCATTTTAAAAGTGAAAATAAAGTGCATGTTAACTCACTTTGTATTTGAAACATTACGGTTGATAACTTTTCTACTATTAGAGAAAATAATTGTACTAAACTGAGCAAATATTTCTTAAAATAAAAATGATTGAAAGCTCCAGTTAAATACTTAATAGCTAGAAATCTTAGAATGGGATATATGGCCTGTAAAAACAGATATTATTTTTATTTTATTTGCAATTTTTTTTTAAAAATGGCTTGCTGTTTGTAATCTTATTAACTACTGCAAGTCATATATCTACAATTAAGAACTTATAAATGTTTAATTTCTTTACCTTTACAGTACTTTTTCCTTTGGTTAAGATCCTTCAGCGAAAATTTTCAAAAATGCCTAAAGATAGACACTTGAATTGACATTTAGATACCTGAAAGGATGGCCTGATGTTCAAAAATACAAAGCATCTGTAGCTCAAATAGGACCTGCAGGTGCTCAGCACCACTTTTATTTAGGTGCCTAAAATTTATATGGGGTCCAACATTATATACCCAAGACCAACTTACAAACTCGTATATTTGAATTCATCGTGTTCTATGTCTAAAACAATAAATGAAATAAATAATCTAGCTGGAATAAACCGTACACGAATAATTCCACTAGTCCACATGGCTGTCAGCACATGTCAGCAAACCAGACAGAGTAGTAGTGCTGGGTATGCTGTATTCACACAGTCTTGAAATAGCTATGTCATCAGATGAGACATTTGCTGGTTATACTTGTTCATGTTTTGTATTCGCGAAAAACAAAGCCTCAGTCAATTATGTTGGCTTGTGTGCGAATTGTATATACCTATAGATATACACATTTAAATGAAATGTATATGTGGGGGGGGGAGGGGGATACAAACACACGCATGCACAAAAGGAAGAGTCCAGAGTGCGAACAACCTTTCCCAGCAGATTGCTTAGCTTACATTAAATGCGATCTGGGGAAGAAAAGACTGTCGTGGTGGACGGGCAAGGAGGCATTCTTCTCGGGAAAGGGAGACTGCAGCTGAGCTGCTGCTGAATCTCAGACACTGTCTAGCGCGTGGTCCCGAGAGAGCCCGGGTGCCCCACTCTGTCTGGTGCTTTCACCTCCTTCCTTCACTGCCTGGCAATCCCACCTCCCAGCCATCCACCCCTGGGCTACGGTGGCAGCGTGGGCAAATGCAAAGAGACCCCCCCCCATAGCTCTCTCCGAGCAGCAGCCCCCGAACTCCCATTCAGCAAAACAGCTACCTCTTCGATCGAGACAGACACAAACCTCGCAGCAATTACCATGCCCCCCTTCCAGCAGGCAGCTCTCGCCGCCCGCCACCCCAAGCAATGTGCTCCGGCGAACCCCACACCTGCTGATCACCAAATAAAGGGAGACGTGCCATAGGACACGCGTCTCGTCAAGCATGGGAATCACTGTCTAGAACCAAGGTGGGGGGTGTATTACAAGGCCAGGAGGTGGTCAAAAGAAAATACAACTTACCACTTGTCATTCCTGTGAGGTGGGGAGGGGAAAAAAGGATCCTGGGAAAAAGGTGCATCTCGCCTGTCAGTTTTCTTCTTGAAAGGAGACAGACACTCAATCCTCAAACCTTGCTCCTTCCCTTGGCAAAATCCTGACTCATTACATAAAAAGATCACACTGCCAGGCTCCCAGAAAAATTTCTTCATCATGGTCACGCCACAAGCTAAACAAGAGGCCACATCAAGGGGGGTGGGAGGGAGGGTAAAAAAGAGAAGAAGAAAAAAGGAGGATTTATTAATAATTTTCAAACAATCATTTTCCGTTCAACTGCAAAAGAAAGTGCAGGGGGGAAAACCCAGCAACCAGGAGATAACTAGAGAAGAGTCACTCGTTGCCACAAAGACACCTCTCTTCCCTTTCCTATTCCCTCTCCATGCTCATTTCTGCAACACTGCTACAAAGACATGCAGCTCTGTCACTGGAGTTGATGATCCCAGTCATTTGGCTTCTAAACTCCTTTAGGGTCCTTGTCAGAGAATCTTATGTGAAGTGGGTCCTTGTATAGTAGGTGTGGTGAGTCCAAGACCGTCTGAAAATTATTTTTTTCCTAGAAGCTACCTCCAAATATAGTAACAGGGAAGGGGCATTCCTAGAAATTCGGGAGACGTCAGAAAGAGAAGATTTGTGAAATTCAGCTTCACTTCCTGCAGAGGGCTCCCAGCCCAGGGAGGGAAAAAAAAAATCAAGTGAGCAATAAAGTGCTTTTCATGCTTCTCTGATCAGATAATGTTTTTTAAAAAAAAGAATTGCAAAGCACTTAACTCCTAGTTCTCAGATAAGATCTGGGAGTGTCACATGTGAAGGAAAGCTAATCAGTAAACCTCTTTCCTCATTTTCTAATGATGTTTATAGATGCCTGTCTCTTGTGTTTACTGCCCCCCCTTACATCATACACAGGCACAAAGTAAATATATATATATCTATTTATGAAAAACATTGATTTCAGTGCTTATAATACATACCTAAATCACAGGATACAGTGATGTATTTCCAGCCTGCACTGTGTGTGCCATCTTGCAAATCTTTATTTCACTTGAATAACACTGAAGCTATTGCTGTGTGCATGCAAAATATTATTATTATTGCTTATATAAATAATAATTTTCATGATAAGGCCTCAATAAGGCAGGAGCTTACTTCCCATTTACTTTAAATGAAAGTTGAGAACACTCAGCAACTCACAGGATCAGGCCCCCTAAGCACCTTGTAAATCAACTCTCACAACACCACTGCACTTTGTGATGAAGGCACTTACTATTATTACACCTATTTCTCATAAATCTTTATATTTACCTTTCATTTGCTTTGTGCATGTGCCTAATGTCTTGGAGTCCAGTCCTTTAAACTTTTACTCACACTAATCGTCCCAATTAAGTATTAAAAATACTTTGTCTACCTTTGCCCCTAGTAATATAAATAATAATAATAATTAATTAATAGGAGAGTAGAAATGTTCTTAGGCTCAATTTATGTTTGAAAAGTATTATTATTAGTACTAATTAAATAAGGATTCCAATGCATTCCTGATTCGGAAAACAATCTGTATTCCAACAATAGCAGTAACAACTGTAGAAAACCATGATGACCAGCTTTTGGGAAAGCAGATAATAGGTTTCAATGTGTTTAACTTTAGTTGGTCATTTGGATTTTCGTAATTAAATTTCCCTTGGCAGTCTTGCTTTTGTTCAAATTTTCGACATGATCCAGGAAATCTCCCCACCTACACCCCCAAGAGTAAATACAAAATACTGCTGTTTGGGTTTGTGCCTCTGCCTTGTTTTAATTTTAATAAAAGCTTGCATTTAATAAAAATGTAATTACAAATATCTTCCTCATCTGCAATCCTGAAAGAGGCATAATATGAAAAATAATTATCTGAGCTACAATCCCACTTGAAGTGTGCTGTGAGTTTTAACTGTCAGCTCTGTGTTGAATAAATAATGACATAAAAATATAGATTCCATAATTTAATAGGTTCATGTACACCAGTGTTTCTCAAACTGGGGTTGCCGCTTGTGTAGGGAAAGCCCCTGGTGGACCGGGACAGTTTGTTTACCTGCCCCGTCCGCAGGTCCAGCCAATCGTGGCTCCCACTGGCCGTGGTTTGCAGCTGTAGGCCAATGGGGGCCAGTGGAAGCAGCAGCCAGTAAGTCCCTTAGCCTGCGCCGCTTCCAGCAGCTCCCATTGGCCTGGAGCAGCGACCTGTGGCCAGTGGGAGCCACGATCAGCCGGACCTGCGGACGGGGCAGGTAAACAAACCGGCCCGGCCTGCCAGGGGCTTTCCCTACACAAACGGCAACCACCAGTTAAAGAAACACTGACCTACACAGTTTCATTCATAATAATACCTGTTTAAGTGGCACATTTTAAACAATCTCTTAAAATCCAAAACAGCTTTATTGTGAATTGCAAAAAGGACTTTTTAAGATGATCAGACTATTTGAGATGTTACTGTTGTCACTCAATGTCCTCAGGAGAAGGTGGATGACAGTTTGAAGTTTAGAATCCTTTGATAATTAAAAAAATGTATTTGCTGTCCTCTGTTGGTCATATTGGTTGTCACATGTAAAATTAACTAACTTTTTAAAGCAAAGAGCTTAAGCTGACAAAAGCAAGGAAATCCAGTTTAAAAACTGCTGTACAGTCTTCTTTCACCATTGTGATTGGGTAGTGCTTGGAGTTTCAGAACAGAATATAGTTTTACTTATACTGAATGAAACTGAGAGATGCTAAAGGATAAATTAAAGGCAGGGATATATTAGCAGCATGACTCCCTTTAACACTTTCTTATGCCCCATTTGCATCAGCTGTAATGGCACAAAAGGGCCAAGAGAAGCCTGACCAGACCACTTGTCCCCAAATTCTCCTGAAGAAGGGGAATCCCCAGCAGTTGCAAAGTTAATTCCTGCTGGCAGGTGCCCTGGGATAGGAAACACACTGGGGGCATGTCAGAGTTAGGAAGGTATGTGGCTGGGGTATTCCTATATCATGGCTAGTTCTGCTACCAGAGCAATTTATAGGGGTCTGTGATGTCACACAGGGCTTGAAAGGGTAAATTAGTCCATTTAACCTTAGGCTGCACCTGGAGACAACCTAGGGAGTGCTAGTGCCTAATTGCACATGAAGTCCAGCTGGGGGAGGAGCTGGACAGGATCTAGAAAGAAAGGAAGTTGCATGCTAGGGGAGGAAAGGAAACCTGTAGTTGAACCCGCTGATACAAGAGGGATGAGCAGAAAGCTGCAAAGAGAAAGTAGGGAAGGAGTGGTAACGGCTAGGAGAGTAAAAGCCCAGAGCTCCTGGGTCCCTGGACTGGAACCTGGTGTAGAAGATGGTCCTGGGTTTCCCTACCAGCCACTACGGGAGTGGCACAGACCAGTCAGTGGGGTGTGGACTATCTGGGACAGTTTGCCTCAAAAGACTTGTGATATCCCAAAAGGGGGGACAACTTTAATGTGACTCGGCCTGAAGGCTAAGCTATCAAGAGGAAAGCACTGCAGGTCCAGAGGATGAAAGGCTGTGGAGTGAGTGAGTGGAATGATGGACTGAGTAACCGCAGTAAGGGGTGTGCTAGCAGATGGCAGAGCTAACTCCCCAGATGAGCCATTAGGAGGCGTTGCTCAATGGTGAGTGCTCCCTGTCAGATGGCCATTGCACCCAAGGCACATTATAGGATAGCACACAGTCTGCTGTCAACTGTTCTGAAGTCACAAGCCCTGAGAAAAGAGAGACACCTTGCCCTCCACTTGGTCCCTGTGCTGGCCCCTTTTTCACCACAGAAAAAATCCTTCCCCACCACTAACTTTACTGAGAGCTGTCTATGTACTTCCAAGGGCAGAAGTTAGCCTAATGCAGTGGTTCTCAACTTTAGTATTAGTGACTCCTTTCCCCCAACAAGCCTCTGAGTGTGACCATTCTTATAAATTAAAAACACATTTTTTATATTTAACACTATTATAAATGTTGGAGGTAAAGCAGGGTTTGGGAGTGGAGTCTGATAGCTCATGAACCCCAAATAATAACCACATGACTCCCTAAGGGGTCTTGACCCCAAGTTTGAGAACCCCTGGCCTAATGGGAGTAGTGCTATAAAACCTGTTTACACAGTGCTTAGAAAATCTAAGTTAACTCAATTCTTAATTACAGTTTTAATTTTATTTTAACTTTTATTGTGCTGAGTTCGTGTTGGGACTGCACATGTGTACATGCCAGCAAGAGCTCAGCCAGAAATGCAGGGTGCTGGTTGGCTGCCTAAATTCTTCCCTAATGGAAAAATCACAGCTCCACAAATCCTTCATAAATTATATCACAGCTGGAAAGTCCTGATGGGGTGTGAGCCATATGTTTATGATCATATACATGTAGGAATACCCTGGCTAGGCAAACCCCTTATACACATTTTTTTCACAGCCCCCTTCCTTATGCTCTGTGCAAATTAGTCCTACTCTTAGAGGAGTCTACAAAGAGACTAGGCATGAAGCTGGATACAGCCAAAGCATATTCCTGCTTGAGGGAGTATTTGCTAGTTTCAAGCAACTTTATTTACATACATTATTACCTGATATCTGGCTTATACGGCACACAGACTGAGATCATGCTGTTTCAGTTGAACACTACATGTTCCACATTTAATGCTAAACAATTCAGAGTTACTATAATGATCTATTGTATCTGTAAAGAGATGGCTAGAAAGCATATTCTGGATTGGAAATCCAGAAAAAGGTACATAGTAGCCAAATAAAATATAAAGAAAGAACTGTGCTGATTAAAAACTTATCATGTTTGACAGAAGCATGGATTAGATAATTCCTCCCACAGCAAGTCTACAATTCATAAAAATCAGTGACAACAGTCTGGTATAAATTCTTAATACTACTCTGATCTGTCAAACATTTTTTCTATGAATTCTTTTTTTTTTTAAGAGAACAAAATTTGGCTTTAAAGGGTGAACTATTGTTGGCCTCTTGGTTGGTGCCCCTTTTGGTGTTCCTTTCAGTGCCGAGGACAATTTCTGTAAGGATCATACTTATTTTAAAGATATATCAAATAAAGAAACCAAAAACATGCAAAAATAAAACAATTCTCCATTTACTCATAATGCATAGTAGCAGAATTCTCCTTCAAAATGAAAATGTGTGGAAGTGAACTATCATCTGCAGGTATTATCATCTACAGCCATTACATTCCCTTCTTCTCCTCCCCAGCTCACAAGACCAGTAGAGATGCAGTGCAGCTAAAGGGTGGAGCCAGAAAAACCTGCAGTTCCTCCATGTGCTCCACCCAGTGCAATCGATCAATGGCAGCATGGTGAGGGGCATACAATGCTGCATTGGCTACTGACACCCTTTCTAACTTTTTTGGGGTATGCATAATGCAATATAATACAGCATATGAAGGAAGAAACTATTTAAATATTATGCTGGATTACTAAAGTTAAAAATCTATTGCCTTAATAAGGGGAGGGCCCTTCTAACGAAGTCAATGACAAAACTCCTGAGTGACTTAAATGGGAGCAGGATTGAGTCCTTATGTCTTAGGCATTTTTAAGTATTTCTTTTGCCAAGGACTGAAAATATCAGGTAAATGATGTTAGAAATAGAGAGTATTCTATCAATACACCTTCCCTAGTAGAATATGAAGGAACAGTCATTTGGATATGATATAAAGAAAAAGACAGTATGATAAATTTTAAAGAGGAGCTCAGTCTGACATGATGTAAATTAATTCTGCATGTCACTGCAGTAAGCCTGCCATAATATTTTTCTTTAAATTATACCCACATGTCTTAACTACAGTTGTAGTACTTCAGTTTATATTCTATAATAGCTACATTTCTGCTATGATTTTAGAAGATCATCTTCCAATACAGAATCAATATATAATTTCAGGTGAACAGCTATGGTACCTGCTTTGCAGGTTTTACTCAGGCAAAATGCCCAGTGTCTGCAGTGGGAGTTTAGTGTATGTATGGCTTTCAGGATTTGGATCTGTATTTTCTAATTTGAGTGTACATAGGCTCTAGATCATCTTTATGATGGATGGTGAGTGGAGTTATAGGATTTCATGTATCCTTTATGATAGTCTTGCCCCTTTTTTGCAGTTCCTTCAAGAAAAAAACCCATGTATTTAAACAAGAACTGTAGATAGTGTGCAATTCTACTTTAGACTTATTATTGAGGTTGTAGTGAATGAAATGAATGAAAAACACGCTTTAGGGAATTAAAAGATATGTCTTGGATTTATGGATCTCATTGTTTGGTGGTTAATCTTTGAAAGTATCTGTGGACATCATGCTCTAAAGCAGTGTTTCTCAAACTGGGGTCACCACTTGTGTAGGGAAAGTCCCTGGTGGGCCAGGGCGGTTTGTTTACCTGCTCCATCCGCAGGTCCAGCCAATTGCGGCTCCTACTGGCCGCAGTTCGCCACTACAGGCCAATGGAGGCTGCTGGAAGCGGCCGCCAGTAAGTTCCTTGGCTTGCGCCACTTCCAGCAGCTCTCATTGGTCTGGAGCAGCGAACAGTGGCCAGTGGGAGCCGCGATTGGCTGGACCTGCAGATGGGGCAGGTAAACAAACCGGCCCGGCCCGCCAGGGGCTTTCCCTACACAAGCGGTGACCCCAGTTTGAGAAACACTGCTCTAAAGGGAAGGGTAGGGACATTATGTCTGAATGTCTGACAGCTAACTATAAAAATATTTTAAAAAAGATAATTCACTGTAGAACATTTCATGTTGTATTCCTGCATTGCCTTTGCATCAAAAACTGCCACTGATATTGAACACAGTGAAAGTAAGCAAGTTGTATACAGTTGACATAATCCCTTATTGGAGTAATCTAAGTAAACATTTAACTATCCACTGTGCTTTTTCTATTAGCAGGTCAGTCTGAATGTTTCCACATGGGAATAATTTTCATTGTATTTCACAAATAGAAAAGTACAACAGTAAGGTGGCAAGTATGCAATATGATTTTTTGCTTTTTTAAAATTTTAGCGAAATAATGCCACTAGTTATCTAATGATTACATACAAACTTAAATTGGTTTATGAAAGATTTGTGTAATGAAAAATCATACATTTTGGTCTTGTGAAAATTTAATCTTGATACAAAGAGATTTTTGTTTAATTTTATGAATAGTTTTATATTCATATAAATATTTTATGAATAGTTTTATATCCATCAAGTGGACCATCAGCTCACTTGCATTTTAAATATTAAAAATCCATGCTGGCAATGATAATTCTTCTGATAATAAAGACTAGATTGATTGCAAAAGGGTAACTCTCAGGAAACCTGTATTTTACACCATATGGATTACATATCAATAATCTATTTTGGTTTAATTATTTGCATGACACCGTAAAAGTACCGTTGCAAAAAAAAGCCAAAAGGAAAATAAACAAAGGTCTGTTCTTTAAATCAAAGTACAGGATGCATTACATTTGGTCTACCAAACATATTTACCAACTAAGTTAAAAACAAACTTTATCAGACCTAATATGACTTGTGAAAAAAACTAACGACTTGAAAAAATTGTAAAGTTCTGAACCCAGACAACAAATTGTAGAAATGCCTGAGAACAAGCAAGTAAAACAATCAAACCCAAAAGTGAAACTGACCAGATTAGATTAATTGTCCCAGGAGGGTGAAATTCAAAATGTAAACAAACAGTAAAGAGTGAACTGCAAATCTTTCACTTCTTAAATTTGTTGTGTCATTATTAACACAATTAAGTTCACTTTAAATTTATTTTTATCTTGACCATGCAGTTGTAAACAAAATACTTTTTATATTTTTGCAATGTAAAATAATGCATTATACCCAAACCTCCTTACCAATGATACTTCTATTTAGTGACACAGATAAATTCATCTCATATTTTACCACTCCCCATAACCAAAATAAAAGCAGGACTTAAATTCTTTAAAGAGAGAAACATTTATAGGTGACATATTGCTCCTTTTATTATGATCATTAGCCAACAAATTTGATAGCTTGTGAGAATGGCTACACACCCACACATGTGTATTGAAGCATGAGAGAGGGGAGTGTGTGTTTGTTGTGGTCTTCATGTGATTTGTATGGACCAACAATCTTCTCCTAATCAGTTCATAAACGTTGGGACCAATCCCATATTCCTGCTGCTGGTATCATTCCTTTTTTGTTCACCAGGCATGCAAGATCAGGCCCCTGGGACAGTACTCTAGAGAAAGATTGCATATTTAGCTTTGCAGGAACTTGAATAAACAAGGATAGATTGGTATTTAGGTAGAGCCAAATAGATCTCAGAAGAGTTCTAACGGGTAAGCCATGCTCCCATTGAAATCAATGGGAGTTTTGACATTGATTTCAGTGGAAGGCGGCTCGGGGCCATAGAGTAGAATGGGTGTTCACCGTGGTCTGCACGTCCAAGGAAGCTCTCAGCTTCTTGGTCTGCATTGGTCCTTGTGGTATTCGGTTTGTTTTCCTTCAGAGTATGCATTTATAGGCCTGAAATACTGCACAACTTGTTTTTTCTCTCATGGCATTTCAGTTCCTGGCTGCTAGAAATACAAGGAGAAGCAATGCAAGCCTGTAGGGTAAAGAAACACAAGTCCCAAGTGCTGTTACAATCTGGCCTGGGAGAGCCACCTCTCTTTATTTCTCCAGTTTGAGGGGCATTATATCTGCATGTCGGGTGAGAATGCCAAAAGATTGGGGTGAAGGAGGCAGAAGAATAAATTAGGAAACAGAGAGGAAACAGGGCTGGAGAGAGTTACAGCTGGGTAGTAATGGCATAGACCTGGACTGAACAATAGTCAGGAGGAAAGTGACAGCGACTAATGCAATACGGGCGAGATAGAGACGTGGGTTTTCAGGAGACAGAAGGAGGTGTCTGAAAACACCCTGTGTGGGGCTGTACCAAATCTTTGGGTTCCGCTGAAGGGTACTGAGCTTTCCTAGAGTCCCCTAAAAATGATCCCAACAACTCTTCTCGAGGAAACCACCCGCCTTAAGTCAGTGAGGCACGGACGGGGTTCGAACCCGTGATCTTCGGTTTACGAGACCGACGCCTTACCACTTGGCCACCGCGCCTGCGTTAAAAATCGCCGCTTGACAGCTATATATGCTGGCACCACTCCCGACAGTGGGCGTGCTCGAGAGATATTTCCGAGTGCGTGCGCAGCATTTAGTAATATCAGTTCCTCCCACCGGCAGTGGTCCGAGTCCGCATGCGCAATGGCTTGTTAGTGCGCGCGCTCTGTGTTGTGCGCGGCACGGGTTGTCGCGCTGCCCAGTAGAGAGCCCGGGATGAGGGACGCTCCGCGGGGGCGGGTCGCGCTCTGGCGTGGGGAGAGCGAGGGGGTGTTTCCCGCCCAGGCTGCGGGGAAGAGGGACGCGGCCGGAGTGGGGATGGGGCTGTTTTTACTCTAGCTCAAATGGGGGGGGTGTAAAATTCCCTCCCCTTCTTGCGTTACGGGGCGGGACCGTTAGCCGGAGGAGGGGCGGGTGCATCCCCTTCATTCTAGGGGAGCCGGTCAAGGGACTGCAGGGAGACCAGCGCTTGCCCGCAGCCGGGGGGGGGGGGTTGCACACTCACGTTGCACAAGTGGGGTGGTAAGGGGGGTGCCTGGCCGTCAGGGTGGGCCAGGGGGAGAAGTGGGAGAGAGGTTTGGGGGTGAGGGGTCTATGCTGAGGTGTAGGAATGCGGGGTGGGGGTCTCATTCGAGATGCTTCCTCCTCCTAAGTCTGTGTGGGGCAAAAGTCAGATTTCAGCGGGGGAGGTAGGTACTTCCTGAGAATTGCTGCAGTGGCAAACTTTCTGCGCGGTAATTATTGTATGGAATATACAAATGTGATAAATATTATTGTTTGCCAGTAGATGTCACTCTTTATGTTAGTAGGTAAGTACATACACAGCACAAATCCATCTACTACTTTTGTACAGTCTTATGACTTTCCTCAGGCTGAAAAATTCCCCTCTACAGGGTCCAGGGCCCCCTGGTGGGCTGTGAGCAGGTTTTTGGGGCGGGGGGTGCCAAGCAAGGCCAGTGTTAGATTTGCTGGGGACCCAGGCAGAAAGCCAAAGCCTCGCAACATGGGGTGAAACCCCCAGGGCTGCACCTGAAGCCTGAGCAATGTAGTTGTGACATGGGCCCCAGGCAGTTGCCCTGTTTGCTACGCCTTGTTTTTTATATGCAGAAAATGAATTCTTGTGGCATGGGTAGACTATGGAGTTTTAATAGCATGTTGGAGGCAGGGGTGTGGGGGGGGGGCTCAGAAAGAAAAAGTTTGAGAACCCCCTACTCTAGTGCTAGGGCAAGGTTCAATCCCAACTCCATAGATCAGTGGTTTTCAAACTTTTTTTCTGTGGAAGAAAATTGTTGATGCCCATGGCCCAGTGGAGCTGGGGATGAGGGGTTTGGGGTGTGGGAGGGGCTCAGGGCTGGGGCAGAGGTTTGGGGTGAGGGCTCCAGGATAGGGCCAGGAATGAGGGGATCAGGGTGTGGGAGAGGGCCTTGGGCTGGGGCAAGTGGTTGGGGTGCAGGAGGGGGTCTGGGCTGGGGCTGCATGCTTGGGTGGGGCTGGGATGAGGGGGTGGGGGGGCTCAGAGCTGGGGCAGGAGGTTGGATTGTGGGCTTACCTTGGGTGGCTCTCGGTCAGCATTGCAGCGGGGGCGGTAAGGCAGGCTTCCTGCCTGTCCTAGCACCGTGGACAATGCTGTGCCCTGGAAATGGCCAGCAGCAGGTCTGGCTCCTAGGTGGAGGTGGGCAAGCAGCTCTACACTGCTCTCGCCTGCAGGCACCCCTCCCCCGCTCCAGTTGGCCAGGAAGCGGCCAGTGGGAGTGCGGAGCTGGTGCTTAGGGTAGGGGCAGCATGTGGAGCCCCTTGGGCCCCCTGCCTAGGAGCTGGACTTGCTGCTGACCACTTTCAGGGCACAGCACAGTGTCAGAACAGGTAGGGACTAGCCTGCCTTAGCTGGGCAGCACCGCTGATGGGACTTTTAACAGCCTGGTTGGCAGTACTGACCAGAGACGCCACAACCCAGTACTGGGTCGTGACCCGCAGTTTGAAAACCACCTCCATAGATCTTCCCTAAGCCTATCTCTGAGGACAAATCAACAATCAGGTGTGCTGCTCTACTCAAACTCCTCATAGGGCATATCTATGCATCATGTGGGAGTGAACCTCCAAGCTCAGGTCCATGGGCTTGTGGTAGTGGAGCTCACACTAGTACTCTAAAAATAGCTGTGTAGACACTGAAGATTTGTCTCAGAATCTGGGGAAACTTTGAGAGCCTGAGCTCCAGCCCCAGCCACAAAGTTTAAAGCACCATCTGTACAGCTGTTTTAAGAATACTAGCATAACCTCTGCTCCCTTGAGTCTGGATTCAGGCAGGGAGGCTTGCTCTCAGACACAGTGTAGATATGCCCAGAGAGATCCTATTAAATCCTCTGAGGAGAATTATCCCAGATACTCGAGTTAAGTTGTTTCCTTGGTTAATTTTGTAAAGTACGCTCCTTCTGGTGCTGATGCCAGACAAAATCAAAAGGTTCTACCTGGTGCAATGAGTCTAAGCAAAATTAAGCTATCTCAGTAGTAATTGCCTATGTTCAAGAGTAACCTTCCTTGCTCTCTTGGTGTATGAATCCTGAATCCCTGTCGTCCTCAAAAATAAAGGTCTAAATGAAGAACTGATTTATCGTCCAATCAAGAAAAGAATTGCGCATATTGGCATTACTTTATCACAATAAGTTTCCGTCACAGAGAAAGCATAATAATCTTGCATCTAATAGGAAATTTATATCCAGGGTCTTGAGAAACTCAGACCTCTAACATTTACGTGGGTTAATTTTGGGCTTTTCCTGTATTTCCTACCATGATCTCTTATTGGAACTGTGGTGCTAGGAGCATATATTTTCTTAATGATTCTGCTACTTTTTTGGAAGTTTTCCATTTTTTCTGAATTATTTTCTTTTTTATGTGGAACTCAAGGAAATATTTAGTTTCTTCATTGTTGAATGGTAAACTCTTTACATTTTCCATATGTTTCTCTTTTTACTCTGCTTATCTTAGATGGGTTTGACATGGAGGCATCAGTAGGTTTCTGTAAGGGGAAACCCTACTTATGCTACATACTTCTAGTATGCCATTCAGGCTGATCTCTAACATGTTCTGGAATAAGTAGTATATCTGGTTCTGTGACTTCTCTTGCAGTCCCCATTGCTGGAATTAGGAGAGATTGGAAGAAGGAGCCTTTGTCTGAGTAGGAGGGATTTTCCAGTGAGCCAAGTGAAGTTTCTGTTTTATGTTAAAATCAATATGCTAAAGAGAGTCTGTAAAGCTCATCAATGCGATTCTTTCCATTGTGCCTCTTATATCAGTGACAATTGGGTTTGGAAGTGGTTTCTTTTTGATAAGGGAATCCTCTCTGTAGACTTGTTTAACTGTTACAGAACTTGTTCCAGTTTTGATTGCAAGTGAAGTCTTAACAACATGAAAATATATTTTTATCCTTTGACCCTCAAAGCTGAATTTTGGAAAATTTTTGTTCCTAATCGTTGAGGATATGAATTTGGATTCATTTGCTGGTAGAAATCCATTTTCTATGTGATGCATTGTTTTCTTTACAAGATACTCTTCAGGAAATGCCAGAGTGGCTAATAGAAGAATTTTTTTTTCTTGATTCTGCACAGGAAAATCACTGTATTTTGGGGGATTAACAGTTGTATAATTCTGGTACATGAGGTTGGGTTTCTGAAACCACTAAACCAGTTCAGGCTTTTAAAATGAGACCAGTTTTAAGATGATGATGTCACACTGGATGAGTAGTTTACTTGAACTGTCTTACAAAAAGCAAACATTTTTCTATTTGCATGTTCTGCAGATAAAAAAAAAAATCATCCAGATACCAATTTTCACTCTTGATGTGTAGCTGAAGAATTCATGTACATCTTCCAAAGTTCCTCAAAACTGCTGAAAAGTAAAAAAACAAACACAAAAGACAGCCCCCACCCCGATTTTACAAATCCATAGAGATTAATAAGTATATTTCCTCTAACCTTTTTGTTTAGTCTTTAAAAATGCCACATACATATTTTTAAATTTGTTAAGGTGATTAAACTGAATTTCTATCCTATTAATTGTAAAGGAAAATTGGATGTTGTAAGAAATAAGTACAGTGTTTACAAGAAGGAAGATATTAATGTACCATCCTACTACAGAACTTCATTCATGTGTATATATAATTATTAATTCCTGGGATAACCGTATTTTTCTTTACAGAGTATATTTCACTTCATAAAGTGAGTACCTCCACTGAACCTCAGAACATACTACTTCTTATTCCAAGGAATTTTTTATTTCTTATTTCACAGAGAAAATCCCGTGTCTGAGGAGGTGTAATAGATAACCAAGAACAGTCCTTCCTCTCAGACCAAATACAGAGCGTTGTTACAGACCAGTGGTCCCCAACCTTTTTTTCTGGCGGGTCCCAGACGAAGGACTGTGGTGGCAGTGCAGCATCCGATGAAATGCTGCCGAATTTCAGCGGCATTTCGGCGGAGATGCCTCTCGATGACATTGCTTGTCAGCAGCAAGCAGTGTCATCGAGAGGCATCGTGGCCAAAATGCCGCTGAAATTCGGCGGCAACACCTCTTGATGACGCTGAATTTCGGCGGATGCTCCACCGTCGGCCAGGATGCAGGCGCAGGTTTCGCGTTGGGGACCCCTGTTGTAGACTGTTGTTACTATATCACCAAAGCCCTTACCTGCGTAGTCCTGTAAGGTCATATTATTCAACATCTATAAGTAGCTGTTGGGAGGGTTGGTGAGACATGAGCTGAAGTGCCAGTAGATGCAGATGACACCTAGCTCTACAGTTCCTGTACATCAGTGGTACTCAAGCAGGGGTATACAGAGATCTTCCAGAGGGTACATCAACTCATTTAGATATTTGCCTAATTTTACTACAGGCTACATAAAAAGCACTACAAATTAAAATTTCATCCAGGCAATGACTTGTTTACACTGCTTTATATACTGTATACTGAAATGTAAGTACAATGTTTATATTCCAATTGATTTATTTTATAATTATGTGGTAGAAATGAGAAAGTGAGCAATTTTTCAGTAATAGCATGCTGTGATACTTTTGTATTTTCATGTCTGATTTTTAGTTTTTAAGTGAGGTGATACTTGGTGTATGCAAGACAAATCGGACTTCGGAAAGGGATACAGTAGTCTGAAAAAGTTGAGAGCCACTGCTCTACGTCAAACTTAAACAGCAGTGTAACAGGTTTTTAGTGTTTGCTTGAAACACCTCTGTGATTTTTGAAGGTGTTGATGCTACTGGGGAAAATGTTAAGTGGCTTTTGCTGACTCACTCTCATTCATATCTCAGCACTCCATCCAGATATAAGGATGAGAGAATCTAGGCTGTGGGCTGAGCTTTCCCAAAGAAGGAAACTGAGCCCTGGTCTACACTTAGGGGGAGGGGGCCAGGGAGAGGGGAAGACAGGGAGGGTTGATCCAAGTTAAGCAACTTCAGCTACGTGAATAACATAGCTGAAGTCAACGTACTTAGACCTACTTACTGTGGTGTCTTCACTATGGTGAGTCGACTGCTGCCGCTTCCCCATCAACTCTGGTCTGCACCTCTGGCCGAGCTGGAGTACAGAAGTCAACGGGAGAGCACTTGGGGATGATTTATTGCATCTAGACTAGACACAATAAATTGATCCCTGCTGGATTGATTGCTGCCCGCCGATCTGGCCGGTAGTGAAGACATACCTTGAGAAGTAGCTGTGCGTAGGAGAAGGTATGAACTAAAATGCATCTTCTTATTTTTTTTAATGAAGTCATTCCTATGGAAGAAGATGAATTTTTAAAGCAGTTTTCTCAGTTTGTGGATGCTGTCTAAAGCTGAACCCAGGCAACACCTAGCTGACTCTGGATTAAAAAGGAAAGTCCACTTCTCCTAACAACACTTTTTTGTATTCCTCCGTGTCACCTCTATTTATGGAGGAAAAAAACTCTATGACAAAATCCATAAAGCCACCATGTTGTTCTTCTTTAAATGCTTCCTGAAGACTTATCTCTGCTCTGAAGCTTCCAAAACAATGCTGTCTAGCAATGGTTAGGCAGTTGGCAAGCTGTCACCTATGCAAAACATGCTTGTTTCACTGTTATTTGTTTCGCCCACACCTACATTTGTTTTATTTACTTGTTGCAGCTCATATCTTGGCATGAGTCTAGAGCGTGAGTGAGCTCCTTGGCTCAGGGACTGACTTTGTGTTACATGTTTGTATTGCACGTAGTCCAGTTGGACCTTACTCCATGATATTGGGGGCCCTACTACTGTAATATAAAAATTCATAAAGCTCTAATAAACAGTTATAAACATATGTTTATGGAGTGTTTATGAATGGAAAGAAGCAAATGAACAGCCAACAGTAACATTTTGGAACTAATCTAAATGTTCAGCAAGGTTTGGAATTGGTTCTAAGCACTTTCTGGAGCATAGTTTGTTTTTACTGATATTTAACTGCTTTAACCTGTGGTGATTTTTTGACATGTTCTTTTCATTTTGTTTTCCAGGGAGATTGAGTTGATTTGCAGTTTCAAATTCAGATCTCAGAAAAATGAGACAAAGGTTTGTTGATAAAATAGCTCATTTAAAAGAAAAATAATGTTTTGTATACACTTTGAAGTTTTGTGTTTCTTTAGTGTCATTGTTAAGGCATCATGAACTAATCAATTATCAGATAGCAATCAATCCAAAACAAGATGTCTCTTGCTCACAAGATGTTATGAATGTAATGTCATAACTGCAGTTTTGATTATATTGGAAGATTAAAGAGGGTTATTAGTGTATACTCAGGAATAAGATATCCTATCTGCGTGACTAATATGGCCTCAAGTACTGTATTTGATACCTGTTTATGTGTCAGCCAGTCTTGTCAAGAGTTTTGACAACCAGCTTATATTCAAGTGGTGAATAACCAGTCAGAAAGCATGGCAGACTTGCCACAAATCAAGTGTTTTAGATTTGAGTATCCAAGTTAATTCAGATGTGGATATGTGTTGGTGCCAGTGATGTACTGCCCGTGTTTTAAAGAAGAGGCTCCTACAAATATTTTTTCCCTTAGTCTGTGATAAACACCCTATTGGGGTTTTGGAGGGTTCAGCAGAGAGGCAGAAACAGCTTTTTGTTTGGGTTCCTGTTTAGACAACAAGGCTTTCTCAACTATAAACCATACTTTACTGGAAATACTTATATTTTGTTTCTGAAAAATATGTGTATAGATGTTTGAGTGTTTTTTATTTTTATATAATGTGTTTTCTAAATATATATAATATTTTATTTTATTATTTTTTATATATTTTTCTAAAACTATTCTTGCAAGCATAACTCATTAATTCTGTCTGCTCCTCATTCATGGAGATATTTCATACCAGTCCTGCACTTATGGTGCATCTCACAGTACCTTCTACTTAATTCAATCACTAGTTAATGTGGCATTCTGCTTCATCTGATGAAAATCCAAGGAACTAAGTCATTTTATTAAAAAAAACTTTTAATATTTATTTTGATTTTTATTTTAACCAGATAAAATTCAGCGAGTGACTATATAATGTTAACACACTGTCGGAACACTGCCAAAAATAAAAATGTGTCTGCATTAGTACTGCTACAAGGCATGATCCTTAGAGAGACTTAACTGGCTCTTAGGGACATTTGTAATGAAATGTTATTGACAACATTAATGGAATGAGGCCCATGGTTGTGGTCTTTCTGTGTCTCTTTCAAATAATTACATTTGATGTCAGAGTATGAGGTTCAATAATTACATTTTTTTGCCTTCCATTAGAAGGCCTTGAAGAACATTTTAGGCATTAATTATTTAATTAGTACCTATTAAGTATTGCAACACCCTTTTGAGACATATGGGTATTATCCCTGTTTTACAAGTGAAAACATTTATGCACAGAGAAGTTATTACTGAAATTTTGAGATATAGGTACCGAAAGTAAGCCCCCTACAGCTGTATATAGGCACCTAAATAAGTGGCCTGGTTTTCAGGAGGAGCAAAGCAACTGCAGCTGCCAGTGAAGTCTGTGGGAGTTTGACACCTCTTTAAACAAAACAAACAAAAAAGTACTGATTCTTCTGGTGCTGATTTAACAAACCATTTAAGCCTATTCTTAAAGTTCAGCAAGGCATATATGCTTTGCTGGATTAGGGGTTTAAATGTAGGCACCCAAGTTTTGAAAATTTTGTCTTCAGTGTCTTCTTCAAGGGCCCAGGGTGAGTCAGTAGCAGATCCTGTAACAGAACTGAGAAGTCTTGGGCCTCAGTCCACAAAGGGGCTTAAGCACCTAAATGTGGGATTCGGTTCCACTGTGCTCCACAAAACTCCTGCTGAATCTTGTAGGCACCTAAACACACTCATTTCCTAAAGTTCTGCCTTTGGGCACATGCACCGCTGCCTCAGTCTAAGCATCCAGACACCTGTCTCCTACCTACGTCCGAGAGTGATCTTCAACCAGGTTAAGATGGACATTTGCCTTCCTAAGCTGTGTGTGATGCCTGCTCTGGTAGGCAGGTTCAGCGATGCCTAGCAGAGCAGATCCCATTCAAAATTTGGGTGGAGCTGATGGTGCTGCTGCCACCACTGCCTACTTTAAAACTTTTACCCCAGTAGTTAGAGCGCACACCTGAGATGTGGAAGACCCAGGTTCAATTCCCCCCTATGCCTTAGAGGGAGAGAGGATTTATACAGGGCTTTCCCAAATCTCAGGAGAGCACTGAGAGATATTCTGATGAAGGGTTCCTTCAATCTTGTCTGAAGCTGTTCCGCTATGGATAAATAATTAAAGAGTGATGGAAGGATGAGGACTGGACCTCCCACATGGATGCCCTACCCACAACTGAACTACAGAGGCTCTCTCTCTATATATAAAAAAATATTTTTTTTCTCTTTCTCTCCCCTTCCCCCCAGTGTTCCCCATCTGTAAAATGGAGTTAGTGATATTTCCTTTCTCCCACTTACTGCACCTCCTCTTGCCATTTTGTGCAGAGTGAAGCAGGCACCTAACTCTGCAAGAGATTGCTGTGGCTCCCAAGCTGCCTGACTCTAGGAAATGGTTTCCCATTTGTTGATCACCAAGCAGATATAGGTGCCTCCTTTGTTGGTATCTCTCATTGGCTAGCTTAGGCAGCTCCTCACCTTGTGTGGATCTCAATCTTTGGTGCCTCTGTCTGCCCATTTGTTGTATAGTGAGCCTAGGTGTCTAACTCAGGGTTTGTGGATCGCAACGTTGTTCCTGTGATTTTCTACGCAATAGAAGTTAAGCATACACAAAGCACTCCCATCTCAACTACACTGCAGAAAGAAGGTGTTTAACCCAAAGAAACAGAAGAAAGTACACAGGGTCTGATTTTTCATTTATATGAAAAACCTATTCAAACAGAAGTTAAAATGTATTTGATGGTGTCAGCTGTTTTTTCCAGTTTCATCCCAAAAGACCTTTTGGAGTCTCAGAATTATATTTTCAGGGCTGCTTACACATACACTCACACTTCTGGCTTAGAACTGTAAGTGCTGCTTGAGTCCAGTGTTACAGAGTGGCAGATAAGGGAACGGGGACTGTCAAAGGTATGGTTGATACTGTTGGGAACAAGGTTAGTAGCATTTATAGAAATGGGGAGGTATTCAAGGGAGAAGGTAGTTTTCCTGTGTTATTCACTGAAATGAGGAAGAGCAAGGAAGAAGAGAGAGGAGAAGAAAAATCGCATTAGCAAAGTCTTAGTTATTTATATGGTCAAGTTGACAGAACACAATTTTGATTCATAAAGGCAGTAGAATTAGGTGAGTGGGCGTATAGTTCTGTATTGCTTAAACTGACTAATTAAAAGCCCAGTCCTCTTCTAATGTGTCTGTATAATTTTGCACACAAATCTATATGAAAAGAGTGTTACAGTTGCAAAGTCAAGAACTAAAAGTTAGAAAATGTCAGACGTAAGGTTCCCTATGCAACTTTAATTTGATTCCTTGTACATATGAATTACTATACCGTCTTTATTTACATGATACACCATTTTTTCCACCTAGTCTCTTCCTTCACCACCTTCCCTGCAAGATTTCTCAACCAGTTTCAGCTCTGTCTGCCTCCCCGACTACCAGTCCCCCATTCCCTTCTCCTTGTCCCATTCCACTCACTACACACACCCATCGCACAATCCAGCTCATGTCCCTTTTGGATTAAAATCAAGGCTGTTTCTTCACTTCTATACTGTTGAGCCCTGTAGGTAGGGCATTGAAAGCACAGAGAATTTATCTGCAGAACTCTGACAAGTCTCTACTGAGTATGTATGATCTGAGATAATTCAGACTTGTAGTTTGCTCTGATTTGGGATTGCAAAAGCCATATTCCTGACATCAGAACTTGCCAAATTTCAAGTCCCCCCTACAAAAGGTGGATGTGCTACAGCTTGTTAACAAAAGGGCTGTACACCTTTTTTAGCATGAGTAAAACAATATATTTTTGAAAATGGCTGAATGGTTTTAGCTGGAATTAAATAGATATGTATGTATTAGCCCAAAGCAGACACCCAGTATGGAAAATTTCAGCCCAAATGACTAAAAACTGGTAACGTTATAAGCAACTGAAAAGAGTTTTATAACTTTTACTTTTCAAACCTGGTTAGTTTGTACATATGTTTCCTGTAAACATGGCTCATCAGCTTCTCATGAGCCAGCATTCTGCAGTGGAGGTGCTTTCTCTGTAACACAATAGGTGACTAATCTTGCTGCTGCAAGTCTAACTATTGCTTGTTAGATGTGGTGTCTCTTTATTTGTGGCAGTGCTGTTACTTCCACATCATTTACCACTGAGCTATCCCTGCTAGCTAGAATGAATGTTTCCTCTGTAGCTAAAAGGGGGAGAAAGCCATGTCTCAGTGTTGCTGCAGGAGCTCTAAGGTTCCCATCTCTTTTAAGCATCAGCAGAGCTGAAGGAGAATCATACCAGAAACATGAAGACCCTGACTGCTGTCAAAAAAAACAAGCATAGCAACCTGCACATGGTGATCAGACTGATGTCCCACAAGGCTAACATGACAAAAGCCATAAAGTTATGTCTACACTGCAAAAAACAACAAAAAAAACCCCACTCAAACACTGCATGCAGACTCAGAGTCCAGGTCAGCCGACTTGAGATTGTGCTACAGGGCTAAAAACAGCAGTGTAGATGTTCCCGCACAGGCTGGAGAAGAACATCTACACTGTTGTTTTTAGCCCTGTACAAACATGAGCTCTGACTTAGGGTCCCAGGACCCTGCAGGGCTGGAGGGTCTGAGCCTGTGTTAAGCTGGGACCTAGAGTCCGAGCCCTATTGCTTTCCTTTGTGCACATGGTTCCAACTTGACTTAGGTCCCAGAAGTGCAGTGGATGTATCTCAGAGTTCCCGGTGGCAGAGAAGCAGCACTGCAGGCAGCCAGCACATGAGCCAGAAGTGCGATGAGTGCCTGGCCAAACACACTCCCTCTTCCCGGTCCGGCTCCTCACTGCTGCACGAAGCTTATCTGGAGCAGGGAGCAAAGCTGACAAGTGGGAGGTGGTTCCCAACCACGAGGATGCTGGGAGTCATCCCTCCCGTACTGTGCTGATTAGATGGTAGTTCAGTATAACGTCTTCCCAGACTGCAGTCATTCCACTGAGACAACCACCAAAGGAACTAATTATGGCACCAGAGTCCCATCCGTAGCATTGTCACAGTTAGGATAGGCAGTAGAGTTTTCCCACAGTGCAACACATTCAGTGGGCTAGAATGTTGACACTGGGGATGTGGGGTCAGGGCCGGTGCAACCATTTAGGAGAACTAGGCGGTTGCCTAGGGCGCCAAGATTTGAGGGCGCCAAAAAGCGGCGCCCCCAAGAATTTTTTTAAATGGTTGCAGCTGCTGCTGCTGGAGAGGTAGTCTGAGCTGCCTGCCGTTGGCAGCCCGGGGCGCCCCCGGGGTCAGCGCGCCACTGCTGCGGCAGTCTGGGGCGCCCCCGGGGTCAGCGCGCCACCGCCGCGGCAGCCTGGGGCTCCCCTGGGGTCAGGGAGCTGCTGCGGCAGCCCGGCGTGCCCCCCGGGGTCAGGGCGCTAGCCCGGCAGCCCGGGGCGCCCCCCGGGGTCAGGGCGCTGGCGCGGCAGCCCGGGGTGCCCCCGGGGTCAGGGAGCCGCCGCGGCAGCCCAGGGCACCCCCGGGGTCAGCACGCCGCCGCGGCAGCCCAGAGGTTCGGGCTGACGGCGGCTGTGCTGACCTAGGGGAATCCCTGAGCTGCAGGCAGAGGCTCAGAATCCCTCTCCCTCCCAGGGAAGAGGCTCCAGCCTCTGCAATTTTTCTCGTTGCCGGTGGGGGCGCCGGCGGCTGGGCAGAGCTGCGCAGCTCTGCTTAGGGCACGTGGCAGGGGCCCTGCGACAGCGGCGCAACACCAGAGCTTCGCTTCTGGAGGAAAGCCGCGGCTGCCCCCTGGCTCAGCCTCCACGTCAGCCCCAGCGAGGGGCACGGAGAAGAAAAGAGCCTCAGCAGTGGTCTGGTGGAGCGGAGGAAGAAAGAGGACCCCAACGCTCATGCATTGGGCAAGGTAAGCAAGTGCCTCCCTACAGGTCGGCCGCAGGTGCCTGTGCTCCTGCCCCCTTGGTCCTTGGCTGGTCCCTGCTCCTGCTCCCCTTGTGCCTGGACGGCTGGAGAGAACAGCAGCCTGCAGAGCTGAGCTGCCCCAGTGCCCCCAGGCACCCCCCTGACCCCATCCCCCCCACAGCCCTGACCCCCAGCTCCAAGCCTAGTCCTTCTGAACTGGAAACCCCCTCGACCCCATGCCCCCCACAGCCCTGATCCCCAGCTCCGAGCCCAGTCCCTCTGAGCTGGAAACCCCCTCGACCCCATCCCCCCCACAGCCCTGACCCCCAGCTGTGAGCCCAGCCACTCTGAGCTGGAAACCCCCCTGACCCTATCTCCCCACATCCCTGAGCCCAGCCCCTGTGAGCTGGGCACCCCTGAACGCAGAGCCCAGCTCCCCACCCAGCCGTGGCAACAACAGCACCACCCCCAGGCAACGACAGCCCATTAGTACCAACTATCACAATCACCCAGCAACTGCCCATTATGTAATTGCAAATGTATACATACCATTGCAGCTTTTAATGTTTTTAAATAATGTATTTAGTTTATTTTCAAATTATTACAAATTAATTTTTGAATGTATTTCACTAGTTATTTTTTACATTTCCTAATACATGTTACTATAGTATTGCAAATGTTTTATGGAAGGGTCCCCCGATTTTGCTTTGCCCAAGGCCCCTTGAGTCCTCTGGGCAGCCCTGTCTGAGTTTTAATCCCTGCTGCTGTTTTTTGCCTGCAACAGGCAGGCCTAAACCTGTGAGTGACCCCCATAGCAGCTGCCTGAAGAAGTGCTTGGGGGAATCACGCAGAAGGAGCTTGATATTTGTTTGAGTTCTCTCCTCATGGAGGCTGTGCTCCACTTGGTACAGGACAGCAGTCTCAGCAGGACTCTAGGCCCAGCACCTTGCCTCAGTTTGTAGATTTGTACTGCACCCATCACCGGGCTCAGTCTGGCACCGCTACCCCTCACCAGTGCCCAAGAAGCAGTCAAAAAAGTTGGATGAACTGGTTAGGTTAGTTGTCATGCTGTTGCTTGGCCAGTGTAGAGACCACTGAATGCATAGTATTCCTCTATGATGTTCTGTCCTGAGCAAAATTGGCATGTTATTAGGTAGTGCCTGTGAGGGACAGGTGTCTGTTTATGTATCCAGCCATCATGTCTTAGGTCTTCTTGGGGTGGAGCTTTTCCATCCTGCTTTCATTGGTGACATCTGTGATGCTCTGGTAGACATCTATGAAGACAATACTCTGACAGGATCATCTGGCAATACATCACGAGTTGATGCAAAGGCTCTTACAAAAGCCATTTCTATTTTCATATAGTTTCTTGTTTCTCTTGTTTTGTGGTATGACATTGTTTGAGATCAACATAACTAGCAAACAACTTCAGGCAAAAGAATTTGCTATATGTGATGCCATTAATCAACTTGGAGAAACTAAGAAGTTTCTTGTGGGCCGCAGAAGTGACGCAGCCTTTGAGAAAACATTGGTAGATGCAGGTGAACTTGCGGAGGAGTTGGATGTACCGGCACTTTTTGAACCAGATCCAATCCGTATTAGAAAGAAGAGGAAGCAGTTCACATATGAAGCAGATGACGAACCTATTTATGATCCGAAAGAAAAATTCAAAGTGAACTTTTACTTTGCAGTCATTGACACAGCAATACATTCGGTTGAAGAAAGATTCACGTTGATGCAGCAAATTAGTTCAGTATTTGGCTTCATATATGATGTTTACAGTTTGCAAAATAAAACACCAAAGCAAATTATGGAACATTGCTTGAATCTGGAGAAAGCTTTGCAACATGGTGAATCCAAAGATATTGATGCCTTTGACTTGTGCAGTGAATTGCAAGCTATTGCAAGACGAGTCCAAAGGAGTTCATCACCGCAAGATGTATTGAACCTCATATGGGAAAATAAGCTGACAGATAGTATCCCTAACACAGTTATTGCTCTTCACATCCTCTTGACTCTCCCAGTTTCTGTGGCCAGTGGTGAGCGAAGCTTCTCGAAGCTCAAGTTGATAAAAACATATATGCGAACATCAGTGTTGCAACAAAGACTTGTTGGGCTATCTACCTTGTCAATAGAACATGACATTGCTCACAGCATTGACTTGGAGGAACTTGTTTCTAAATTTGCTAAATTTAAAGCGTGGAAACATAAATTCTAAATTATAACATGTTACTCTGTGACCGTGTATTGTGTATAATGTATGTGATTTGGGGGGGGGGTGCAAGATGGAAGTTTCGCCTAGGGCGCAAAATATCCTTGCACCGGCCCTGCGTGGGGGGTGTTTGGAATTTCCAGCTTACCTCTGAGGGAAAAATGTGAGCTGTTACTGAAAACACTCACCTGTAAGAGAAAAGCCTTCTTGTTATGAAACACACTGCACTACTTGTTTGCAATGCAGTAAACATAACAAGTCATTGGAGTATATTTGAACTGAATTATTCTGGAGACTATAGACAAGATTTTCCAAAGTGGCTAGTGATTCTAGGAGCCCAACTTGAGATATGTTAAAGGAGCCTGATTTTCTGAAAATGCTGATCATCCAAACTCTGAAAGGTTAGACCCCTTTAAAATATCTTGGACACCCAAAAATCACAAGTAACTTTAACATCTTGGCCTATAACTGTGCTCTATGAATGGTTAAGTTCAAACAGAGGTGACATATAGTATGGAATTCAGGTGTTGCAGTTATTGCCTCCTTTCTCAGAGATTTTGGTGAGATTTTAGACTGCCAGTAGAATAGCAGGGGTCCCCACATACATACTAGGAGCTCAGTCTGAGGGCTTTGTCATTTTAGTCAACAACAGTTGGAGCCAGAGAGGGAGTGCTGCAAATTCCTCCTGACCCCAGTTCAGTTCATAATTAAAACCAAGCAATTCTGGTTCGTTTGATCCTGCATGCTTTGTTCTCCCTCCTTCCTGGTGCCCTGTTCTGCTGCTCCTTTTGGGTGACTTCAAGTGAAATAAAAGATTGTCACTGAAAGGTAGCCTTGGTCTACACTACGAGTTTAGGTCGAATTTAGCAGTGTTAGATCGATTTTTACTCTGCACCCGTCCACACGACAAAGCCATTTCTGTTGACTTAAAGGGCTCTTAAAATCGATTTCGGTATTCCTACCCGATGAGGGGATTAGCGCTGAAATCGACCTTGCTGGGTCAAATTTAGGGTAGTGTGGATGCAATTCGACGGTATTGGCTTCCAGGAGCTATCCCAGAGTGCTCCATTGTGACCGCTCTGGATAGCACTCTTGTCATAAACAGATAGCTAAGGGTTAACGTCTCTTTCACCTGGAAAGAAGTAATCTGAAACACCTGACCAGAGGACCAATCAGGAAACAGGAATTTTTCAAATCTGGGTGGAGGGAAGTTTGTGTCTGAGTCCTTTGTTCTGGTCTTCTGTCTGACTCTCTCTTGGCTATGAGAGGATTTCTGTTTCCTGCTTTCTAATCTTCTATTTCCAAGTTGTAAGTACAAATATAGTAAGGCAGTAAGGTTTCTATTGTTTTCTTTTGTATTTACATGGGTATAGTTGCTGAAATGTTTTAAATTGTATTCTTTTTGAATAAGGCTGTTTATTCATATTTCTTGTAAGCAATTGACCCTGTATTTGTCACCTTAATACAGAGAGACCATTTTTTATGTATTTTTCTTTCTTTTTACATAAAGCTTTCTTTTTAAGACCTGTTGGAGTTTTTCTTTAGTGGGGAACTCCAGGGAATTGAGTCTGTGCTCACCAGGGAATTGGTGGGAGGAAGAAGTCAGGGGGAAATCTGTGTGTGTTAGATTTACTAGCCTGACTTTGCATTCCCTCTGGGTGATGGGGGAAGAGAGATTAGCTCTTGGTACTTTTGTTTTCCAAGGCTGGAAACGGGCAGGGTGGAATCCCTCTGTTTAGATTCACGGAGCTTGCTTCTGTGTGTCTCTCCAGGAACACCTGGAGGGGGGAAGGGAAAAGGTTTATTTCCCTTTGTTGTGAGACTCAAGGGATTTGGGTCTTGGGGTCCCCAGGGAAAGTTTGGGGGGACCAGAGTGCCCCAAAACACTCTAATTTTTTGGGTGGTGGCAGCTTTACCAGGTCCAAGCTGGTAACTAAGCTTGGAGGTTTTCATGCTAACCCCCATATTTTGGATGCTAAGGTCCAAATCTGGGACTAAGTTATGATAACTCTCAACTCTGATGCACTGGCCACATAGACAGGAAAACCCCTGCAAACTTTTGAATTTCATTTCCTGTTTGCCCAGCGTGGAGAGCTGGTGACCATAGAGTCCCAGGTGACCAAAGAGTCCCAGAATCGCAAAAGAGTTCCAGCATGGACTGAACGGGAGGTACTGAATGTGATCGCTGTATGGGGAGACGAATCCGTGCTATCCAAACACCACTCCAAAAGACAAAATGCCAGAATATTTGAAAGAATCTCAAAGAGCATGAAGGACAGAGGCCATAACAGGGACCTGCAGCAGTGCCGCATGAAACTTAAGGAGCTGAGGCAAGCCTACCAAAAAAACAGAGGCAAACGGCTGCTCCGTGGGAGAGCCCCAGGCATGCCACTTCTATGATGAGCTGCATGCCATTCTAGGGGGTGCCCCTACAACAACCTCCCATCCCCTGTGTTTTAACTCTTTCAGTGGACTCTTATGCAACAGGGATCAGGATTTAGGGGACGATGAGGAGGAGGAGGACGTTGAAGTTAGCGCACAGCAAGGAAGCAGAGAAAATGTTTTCCCCGACAGCCAGGAACTGTTAATCACCCTGGACCCAATACCCTCCCAACCCACCCAAAGCGGGCTCACAGACCTTGAAGGCAGTGAAGGCACCTCTGGTGAGTTTACCTTTGTAAATATTGTACATAGTTTAAAAGAACACGTGTTTAATGATTAATTTGCCCTGAAGACTTGGGATGCATTCACGGCCAGTACAGCTACTGGAAGGGATGGAGCGGGAATCCTCCAGGGACATCTCAGTGAAGCTCTCCTGGATGTACTCCCAAAGCCTTTGCAAAAGGTTTCTGGGGAGGGCAGCCTTATTCCTTAATCCATTACCACACCAGGCCAGTAGCACATAGTCTGGAATCATTGCATAACAAAGCATGGCAGCGTATGGTCCCAGTGTTTGCTGACATTCAAGCAACAGCCGTTCTTTATCTCTCTGTGTTATCCTCAGGAGAGTGATCTCATTCATGGTCACCTGGTTGAAATAGGGGAATTTTATTAACAGGACATTCAGAGGTAGCCTTGCCTGCTGGGCTGTTCACTTGTGGCTGAACAGAAACTATCCTCGATGTTAGCCACGCGGTGAAGGGAGGGGTGAAGCGATCATCCCAGAGAATAGAGTGGGGTGGAGGGCTTTAGTTGAGTTTGTGCTGCATGTTAACCCGAAAACCGCAGCCCCTCCTTTTAAATGGCCAACACACTTTAAATGGCTAACTCAACGGGTGCTTGGGTATGGGACATGAGAATGCTGCTGTTTGAAACCATTCCCACATATTATGAAGGTTAAAGAAGCCAAAAGACTGTGGCTTACCATGGCTGCCTGCAAGCCAAATTCTGTTGCCTGCCAGCCCTGCATGTGTGATCTCTCACACCAAATCGGCAGGCCCTCAATATGAGAGTCAAAATGCAACCTCCCACACTGAAAGAGCCCAGCAGAATGCGTGGAGGCAGACAATGTCAGAGTGCGGGAAAGCACAAAATGAGCTCGAGCGACAGGACAGGAGGGACCAGCAAGAGGAGATGTGGCATCAGCGTGATAAAAGGAGGCAGGAAGCAATGCTCAGGCTACTCGAGGATCAAACTCATATTCTCCGGCGTATTGTTGAGCAGGACAGGCAGCAGGAGGAACTCAGACTGCTGCTGTAGCCCCTGTGTGACCAACTGCCCTCCTCCCCAAGTTCCATAGCCTCCTCACCCAGACACCCAAGAAAGTGGCTGGAGGGCGCCCCCCCCCACCCAAGCAACAGAAAGCTGGCATTCAATAAGTTTTGAAGTGCAATGTGGCCTTGTCCTTCCCTGATTCCCTCCTCCCCCACCTCTCCCAGGCTACCTTGGCAGTTATCACCCCATCTGTGTGACAAAGTAATAATAAAGAATGCATGAATTTTGAACAACAATTACTTTATTGCCTCTGCAAGCGGTGATCAAAGGAGGGAGGGGAGAGCGGTTGGCTTACAGGGAAGTAGAGTGAACCAAGGAGGCAGGTTTTTATCAAGGAGAAACAAACAGAACTTTCACACCGTAGCCCCCTGACCAATCATGAAACTGGTTTTCAAAGCTTCTCTGATGCACATCGCGCACTGCTGTGCTTTTCTAATCGCTCTGGTGTCTGGCTGCGCATAATCAGCGGCCAGGCAATTTGCCTCAACCTCCCACCGTGCCATAAATGTCTCCCCCTTACTCTTACGGAGGTTGTGGAGCACACAGCAAGCACTAATAACGATGGGAATATTGGTTTTGCTGAGGTCTAACCAAGTCAGTAAACTGCACCAGCGCGCTTTTAAACATCCAAAGGCACATTCTACCACCATTTTGCACTTACTCAGTTTATAGCTGAACAGCTCCTGACGACTGTCCAGGCTGCCTGTGTATGCTTCGTGAGCCAAGGCATTAAAGGGGTAGGCTGGGTCCCCAAGGATAACTATAGGCATTTCAACATCCCCAACAGTTATTTTCTGGTCTGGAAAGTAAATCCCTTGCCCCAGCCATTGACACAGACCAGAGTTCCTAAAGAACTTGATTGCAACACAGCTCTGCCAAATCCAGAATCATCCGTGGCCTGCTGGATGATGGCGCAACGCATCGTGAAATGGATTTTTTTCATGGCCAGTGCTTTTAATTAAAACTGTTTTTTCATCAACACCGGTTACCGTTCTGTTGCTCAGGAGATCGAATATCATTGGTGTTTTGTCCATATTTCCTGTTCATGACAGTTCAAATGCATATTCCTTTTGATATTTTATAATAAACCTTTGGAAAGATTCGATTTTTTCTTCCAGATCTCTAGGCAGCTTTTGCGATATCTTTGTTCACTGATGAAGACAGAGACCATCATGGTTCATGAAGTGAGTACACCAACCCGCTGATGCGACAAACATTGATGGCTTTACTGACTTGTATTTGTCGTCTTTTGACATTTGCAGAGCACGCAGATGAATTCCAGTTCTACTGACATTGTAACTTTTTGTCGACATTCAACAACCCAATTATTGAGAACTTTCTCTAGCTCAGGAAATGAAGCGCACCTCATTGGACATTTTTCTTGCTTCTTGGTATGTCTTTTAGTGTTGCTTTAATTTTTTCTCCATACTCTTACTTGCTTCTCATTGATACAGACTTCACTAGCAGCGGCGCAATTATTGTTTGCTTCTGCATATTCAACAACTTTAAGTTTGAATGCTGCATGATAAGAAGACGTTTTTCTTTTGATTTCACCATTCCTTTTAAATACTAATATGACAATAGATTATTATTATTGTAGTTATAGATTTTGTAAGATTTTATATAGGAATTTCACCTGCTTTATCACTGTCAAATTGTTATTATTCTTTGTTTATTTCAAAGCAGCCCTGTAGATTGGCATGTCTGTGGGGATAACAATTTTATTAGAGGTTCCATCGATTCTGCACGTTATATTTTCATATTGGCTCGAGACTTGTGAGGTCCATGTCATAAACAGATGGTTAAGGGTTAATGTCTGTTTTACCTGTAAAGGGTTAAGAAGCTCAGTGAACTTGGCTGACACCTGACCAGAGGACCAATGGGGGGACAAGATACTTTCAAATCTTGGTGGAGGGAAGTCTTTGTTTGTGCTGTTTTTGTTCTTTGTTTGCTCTTGGGGCTAAGAGGGACCAGACGTGCACCCCAGGTTTCTCCAATCTTTATGAAACAGTCTCTCATGTTCAAAATAGTACTAGCTAGAAAAGGCGGATTAGTCTTATGTTTGTTTTCTTAACTTGTGAATGTGTATTTTGCTGGAAGGATTTTACCTCTATTTGCTGTAACTTTGAAGTTCAGGCTAGGGGGGAGGTTGTCCCTCTAGGCTATTTGAATTTGAATACCTTGTAAACATTTTCCATCCTAATTTTACAGAGATAATTTTTACTTTTTCTTTCTTTAATTAAAAGCCTTCTTTTTTAAGAACCTGATTGATTTTTTCCCTTGTTTAAGACCCAAGGGGATTGGGTCTGAACTCACCAGGGATTGGTGTGGGGAAAGGCTAATTCCTCTCTGTTTTTAAGGTCCAAGGAGTTTGGATCAGTGTAGTCTCTCAGGGTAGCCCAGAGAGAGGAAAGTCTGGGAGGGAGAAAGTAGGGAGGATGGTTTATTTCTCCTTGTTTTAAGACCCAAGGGGTTTGGGTCTTGGGTTCCCCAGGGAAGGTTTTGGGGGAATAGAAAGTGTGCCAAACACTATATTTTGGCTGGTGGCGGTGCTATCAGAGCTAAGCTAGGAATTAAGCTTAGAAGGGTACATGCAGGTCCCCACTTTTTGGACACTAAAGTTCAAAGTGGGAAAAATACCTTGACAGTCCATTTCAAGCCAACCTAGTCCACCAAACAAAGCCTTTGCAACTTTAAAAGGCTGCAGTATTGACATCAATAAATGAGTTGGCAAACTTTGGCTCCCAGCCTGTCAGGGTAAGCGGCTGGTGGGAAGTTTTGTTTACCTGGAACATCTGCAGGCGTGGAGCCCCTTAGCTCCCTGTGGCCGTGGTTCGCCGTTCCCAGCCATTGGGACAGTGGTAGTTCAGGGGAAGAATTCTTCCGCTGACCTAGCTACTACCTCTTGGGATGGTGGATTAACTATAGTGATGGGAGAACCCTTCCCGATGCTTTAGTGAGCCTACAGTGAAGTGCTACAGTGGTGCAGCTGCAGCATTTTAAGTATAGACATACCCTAAATCCATAGTTTTTATGTCCTGTAGAGTTATGAATTTAAGTCCCCAGATTTACCTTCTGAAGGTGTTGTGTAGGTGTCCATTGAGGACAAAGAATGGGAGGTCAGATATGGAGTGATTGCTTTGTGAAAAGTGACTGCACATGGGTGATAGGGTATTTTTGTCAATTATTTTTGTGTGATTTTCATCCACATAGTTGTTTTGGGACTTTCGATGCACAGGATGAGGTACACTATATGTTGTGATAGGCATGTGTAGCATCCATGTGTTGATCTCTAATTACTCTCGCCCCTCGCTCCACCGATATGGTCACAAGGTGCCTGTTATTTACCAGGTAATGAGCGCTGGGATAGGGCGGAGGCTTGATCACTGGATGTCCTGGGGAGGGATGACAAGTGCCCCGAAGGTAGCAATGGGGATAATGCAAACAATGAGTCGTGGTGTTAAAATTGAGGGTTTATTGAATGGGTCACAGGTGCGGATAAGGAGCGACTTAATACTAGTTACAACTTGGGCCTACAATACAATACTAGAACAAATAATAAAAATACTGCAATCACAAACAGAAGCTGACCCTGGTACCGCTCTAGGTCCCAGTAGTTATTTAGGTCCTTCCAAGGGTTAGTAAAGGTGCTGTTGGTGCTATTATTAAGCATAAATGCAATTACTCGTCTAAGTAAAAAAATGCAATAAGACAGTTAAAGATTGCTATGAGACTCCGGCCAATCCCCCTTGCGTTCAAGGTTTCCTGGTTAGTGGGTTTCCCCTCGCAGGAGCCTTGGTGCGGCTAGAATCGGCTTTCGTCTCCGGCTTACAACAGACGATTACAGGCTCAGTTAGTTAGCAGAATTAGCAGCTAGGCATACTTACACACACAAACCACAAAAGTTTCATCACCACCGGCAAACGGGTAGGCTTCTGAGAACACGGAGCCGAGGGAGACCTCGAGTTGATCAGGCTCGGTTACGGGTACAGGTTTCTGCGTTTCTCCCTGCCCACCGCTTGCACGGTGGGCAATTTATAAGGGTAATGACGTGTTCAGCTTTTTGGCCAGGTTTCTCCTAATTAGGAGATTTACAGATGTCTCGTTACCACCCTCATGGGGGGGCGCTGTCAGGAACTGGCTGACCACAAAATTTGCCTAGCCCGAACGGTTACTTTTGGGGAAATGCTTCTTGTTTGAGAGTACGTGTATGCTCGTTTCCTGAACATGGAGGCCAGGGCAAACACTGCCTAGGGCTGTGACACTAACATGGGCACTAACATGCCCCCGTGCCCTGGGCTCCATGTGAACGTTATGCCTATACCTTAGATTCATCGTCCGACTCTCCATCCCCTTCTACAAGAGGGCGTGTGTCGGGGGAAGAGGCAATGTAGGCCGACCCGATAACACGATGGACGCAGGCTTTCAAGCAGGCACAGCCAAGGCAGAGCATGATACACCCGACCAGGAGGGAGATAAGGAGAGATTGGAAATAAGCCTTGTAGGCTCCGAGACCCAACCAATCGAGCCAGGACCAAAATCGGAAGGTCTCCCTGGACTCACGCACGGCGGTTCCTAAAGCCCTGAGGTTGTTAATTACTTCTGTTAAATTTCCAGATACAGAAGAAACAGAGACACAACACTTATCCTTAAACTGTGGGTACATGGATATGAAGGTCTCACAAAAGTCCCGTGATTGCAGCAAAAATTGTATCATTAATCGGTTCTGAAAAGAATAATCTGATAATTCCATTAGCTGGTGATTGACTAAATTAAAACCTTTTGCGGTGGTATTTGCCAGCGTTTCAATAGCCAGTGATTGAAATAATACTTGCTCATGTAATAACCTATATCCAACAGGGTTAAACGAGACCACTGAAGATACTACAGAGGACAGCGCACCCTTTGCCTTCTCCCACCAACCCCAGGAACGTCGAACCCATCCGGCTGAGTTGGGATGCCAGGTCTTAACATAAATACCACCCCCTTTTAACAGGATAGAGCCAATGGTACATACGCCTCTAGGGTTAGGGGGGAGCGCCGTATAGGCTGCCTTGCCACACAGCCAGAAGTGACCGGGTCTGGGGGACCAGGGGGAAAAGGCAGAGTCCTGGCATGCCGAGCCTCCCTTAAAAACTAACTTCTTAATGTGGCTGTGGGATAGATATGTGTGTTTGAGTGGCTGATAGAATCTTTTGCCGCTATAAGTGATGTCGCTGGACCTAATTTTCCGGCCGCGGCTACCGCATAAAACGGGGGGTGGGGACGTACGATTGAAAATAGGGCTGCTGACCTTCTCATTTCCGTCTACAAGCTGCCACTGGGAACAATTGGGGTAGGCCCCAACCCAAATGGTTTCTGTTCGATTATTTCCCAAAAAGGCCCAACAATGGGATGCCATGGGCCTTTCTCCAGGTGACAAGGGGAGTGGGCCCATACGACGTTCCCTAGTTTCATTAAAGATAGAAAAAACAAGGGGGGAAATGGGGTCGAAAAGATCGTTTGTGCAACCTGTCCATTGTACGGTGGGGAGCCACTGAGCAAAGGGGGAGGAGCAATTAAGGGGACCATTAATGCTACTAAAATTAAACACTAACGGCAATAAATCAAACAAAGGCTTATTTACAGACAGCTTATTGGAACATGCAAGGCAGTTATCAGGGGTCAGTGAGGATAAGTCGACGTTTCCTCCCAGAACTTCCTGGATCCAATAGGCTGCAAACATAAGCTGATGGGTATTTTCATTCACGGGATACGGATGCCTCAGGTTCAGCAGATCTGGGCCCTTCTGGTTGTCGTCCCGGCTTCTCGCCGCTATGGCGAGCTGCAAGACAAAGCAGAAGGCGGCCTTATTGGCCCTTGTTAGTTCGCTCCGGATTCAGAACGTTTGCTTATCCAGTTATGGTGGACCAAGGTGCGATTGCCCTGGACATCCACAACCATATAGGTATTGGGATATTTACCCGCAGTTACAATTTGTGCGGCATAGGGTTCTCGATGACCCGAGGCCTGTGGCTCGGCCACCCAGACAAGTTGGTCAGGGTGATATACGGGAGTCCAGGGACCTCTAGGCCTGGGGCTGATTTCAGGCCAACGAGAATAGTTTGCGTTGAGGGAGATAAGGACCTGTGGTAATAGCGTACTCCAACCCTTAAAGTCAACGTTCGGATTGACTGAACGTATCATGGTTTTCAGAACCCCGATTTTCCGCTCTACAACGCCATTACTTTCGGGGTGATATTTTAAGTGGATATGGAGGGAGGCCCCCCATCCCAACACCAATGCTTCGAAACGCTTGCTGGTAAAAGGGGGTCCCCCATCTGCTTGAACTTCGGAGGGCACTCCCCATGCTGCGGCCACCTGTTGCAGCGCCCCAGCCACGGCCGCCGCTGTGGTGGTATTCAAGGGGATGCAGTGAGTTTGACGGGAGCCCAAATCCACCACGACAAGAGCCTTTGGGTGACGACGGGCTCCGGGTAGGGGTCCCATCAAATCTATCTGCCACACCGCTCCTGGGGGAAAATACTCTGCCGCGTACACCCACCGCTCGTAACGAGGGCGGTTTTGGGACTTGATCTGTGCACACTTAAGGCAGGACTGTACTATCCTTTCGCAGTTCTGCCGCCGTACCTCGGGTTTACCCTGAGCACCTAGGGCTAACTGATTGTATAAGCGGCCGCTAGGCAAATGCCCCCAATCCTCATGAAGCCATCGGAGGAATGGATCGGTTTTGAGCTGGGGCTGTTGCCCCAGACACACTTGGGGCGCTTGAATTTCCCTCATTTTTTGGTCCAATTTGGAGTGGAGGGGGTTAGAATTAGGACGATGCGATGGGCAATGGGTTATAAACCAGGGCCGGGAGAACTTACGTACAAGGCTGAAAATAGTGTCCCACAGGGGCGTAAATGCTGTGGGGTTAGCCTCTCCCATGAGAATGCTGGGACAAAATTGTGAGTCTATGCCCAAGACGACTTGAACAGAAACGGAATGGGCCTGGGTAATGTGCTGGGCAGCGAGAAGGACCCCATGGACTTCGCTATGCTGGGCCGATGAACCCGGCGGGAGGAGATCAACCTGGAAGTGGTCGCATTTAGCACAGAGGACTCCTGCCCGGGGGGTCGGGGAAGTGCCCCCGTCGGACACAATCCAGGGGTCATATTTTGTTTCTATACACAAGGGCTCCAAGGCTGCTGGGAATCGGACATCGCTCGGCAGCGATTTAAGCGTCCATTCCCGCCACGTCACTTCCCCCAAATAACACAACTGTTGCCAAGTTAGGCTGGTGCCGTGAAAACTGGGGGGGGGGGGCAGCCGCGTGAGCCAAGGTATGAGGTGTACCTCTGGGCCGATCAGGGTTCCTTTACTAGATAGCGGAGCCCAAATGCGCGCCTCGCCTGCGGCTAGCAGCATAAGTCCTATGGGTCCATATCGATACTGAGGGCCCTTGAGCCGTCGGGCCCAGTTATAGACCGGTTGCCCGTCTTGTGATACTGAGTACCCATAATGATGTTGTGTAAAGAAAAGGGTAATGGTAAAAGGTGAGTCCCTTTTATATCGCGCCAGCCGTGGGTTAGAGGCAAACCAGGCGGCTATTCGTTCCAGGCTCTTTTGGGCCTCAGGACTCCATATTTCCCGTTTCCGTTTCGACGAGAGGGGCTCCTGGATCGTTTCAAGGTCTACGAGGTGTTTATCCGGGATGAAGTGTCGGTGATAATTAATTAGGCCTAAAAGTCTCTGTAGTTGCTTTTTACTCTCGGGCGGGTCTGTTACCCAAGGGTCTAGAAGTCCCGAGGTAGGTTGGCCACAGTTGTAGGGGTCATAATGTTGGCCTAAGAAGGAAAAGCTTTGAGAGGGCACGAGGTGGCTTTTCGTCTCATTAATTTGCCACCCATTGGCCTTTAGCTCGGCTACCACGGTGTTAGTTACGTGTTGGACTATGTGTTCGTTGGGCCCAATTATGATTATGTCGTCCACATAGGCTAAAATGGTGGTGCCCCCAGTGGCTTCTACCCCTCTTAAGGTTTTTGCAAGAGCGGACGTGGCCAAGGCGGGGGAATTACAGAACCCTTGAGGGCACACCTTCCACTGGTACTGTGCGCCCTGGAACGCGAAGTTTAGGATTTGGGGTTTGTCCTCTAACGGGATTTGATAGAACATATCCTTTAAGTCCAGGGTGCAGGCCCACCTCCCACTGGCATCACTTAGCTGTTGCCGTATTTCTGGAATGGTGGCCGGGCCCGCAAATGGAAGGTGTTGGACTTGGGTGTTTGCTTGTCTATAGTCGATGACCAATCGAAATTCAGAGGGGTTGCCGGGCTTGGGGATACTATGGGCGATAGATAGTTTGACGCGGTTTCCTGCGCTATCCGTCCCTCCTTTAATAATTGGTTGAGCAGTTGCTTAATGAGGGGGATGCCTTCAGGCTTTGTGGGAATAGGGGAAAATTTCCATGAGCTGTTATTAACCAGCTCGGGGCTATAAGGGGGGGGCGTCGGGCGACAGGGTGACAGGCAGGGCCTGACAGACCTGTTTTTGTAATCGTAGTCGTTTTATATCCCCAACCCCCAGCAAATTTGTTCCTCCCAACAAAGCCTTAACTTTCCGCTTGTACCCTTTATGAATCAGAGTAAAGCGGACTACTGGTTTTTCTTCAATGCTGTTAAGACCCTGAATAAACATAGTAGAACTAGCGGGTACATGCGGTACATCAGGTTTAATAACGGAGATTTGAGCTCCGGTGTCCAACAGGAAAGATACAGGGGTGTGAAGGGGTTTGGGCCCGGCTACCAATAGGGTGTGATATGGTCGCTCATCCCACGTCTCCGTGGAGGCCGGGGCGCACCCGGCCTCTACTCGTTTTTTGTTCTTAAATAATCGTCCCAGTCCTTCCATCCTAACTGTTTCCCCAGGTCTTGTTGTTGAGAGTTAGACATCTTCCGCAGTGCTTCCTTGGGCACCCCCTTATGTAATAGGAACCCAAAAAGCGCCCTTTCGGCCTTGGTACGTTCAGGGTGCTTAGGTTGACCCTTATTAACAGGGTTCTCAGCTGGAAGGGCTGAGATGGGGCTGTTGGGGGCTTGTGGCATCCGAAGACGGGACATGGCCTCATATAAAGTAATAAGAGGTTGCCCCACCCAACCATGCAGCAAAAGGGTTCCCCCTGTGTCAATCGGTGGGGCGCCATCTATGGCTAAGTCCACTGCATCCCTGTTGACCGGGATCTGGGTGGGGTCCCCGACATAAATGAGTGGCGTGTTGGATTGGGCTTGCTGTGGATTCAAGTTCAAGGGCACCGTCTGTGGGTCCCACATTACGATGGATGCCCCGGCAATAGCCCATATGATCTCATGGGGCGTGTTTATGCTGCCGGGAGGTATATACATGCCCTTAAAACTGCCCTTCATGGCTAAAGAGGCTGCGGCTGGTGTAGTAAGTGGCCAGACCCCGTTTCTTAAGAGGTTATGGCCTGAAAATCCTCCCGACCAGGTGGACGTTTTGGCCAAGAGACTAGCCTCCTCCCTGTCCACTATCTCTGCCCCGTGATCCAGGGCCAGACGGCCCAGCCAAACGAGGGCGGCCTTGCTCTCCCCACGCCTAGTGTCTACCATAAACTCCTTCAATTCTGCTTTAGTGCGGGTACGATATTCGGTGGTAGTAGTAATTTGGCCTGTATTAGAGTCCACCTTGCTTTTTGTCATAGCGACAGGCATTGCGTCTATCCGCATCTCCTTCTCAGGCGCAGGTGGGGCTGAGGGGAGAGCGGGATAGATCGAAGAGGGGGCCGGGGCTTCGTAGGGGGGTGGGTTTCCGCCAGCCTGACTCCCGTCCTCCTCCTCCTTGTCACCCATCTCGCTTTCTGCGGTATCGGTGCCGTTCGCGGCGGCCTGTTTACCGGCAAACATAGTGCTTCCATGAAGGACCGCACAGAGGTCCAGCGCTTTGTTTAGTGCGTTGAACAAGACCGTGGACACGTCTTCCGACTTATACTCGTCCGGTGTAAGTTTCTTCGACCACTTGGTCTGTTCTAATTCCTCCATTAATTGGGTTAGCAACCCGTGTGCTGGGTCACCCGGCTGTACCCGGGGCGGGGGTATGAGTTTAGAAATGGTGGCCCCGGATTTTTTAACGATACGGCTACACTCCTTCCAAATGCCGGACGGTGTCTCAGTCCGACTAGTATCCGCGACCCCCGTGCACTGAGGCTGCAGGGAACTATCGGCCGGCTGACATTTAAACGTGGGATGGCAATGGAGGAGACACCCTATGGCGGTCAGGGTTAACGAGGTCGTATAGCTTTTTGACCCTGACCCTGACTCTATAACGCAAACCCAATCTGGGGTGGGCCTCTCAGATTGTCTGCTGGCCACTTGGTGAAAAAGACGGTTACTCACCTTTGTAACTGTTGTTCTTCGAGATGTGTTGGTCACATCCATTCCAGTTAGGTGTGCGCGCCGTGCGTGCACGTTCGTTGGAAACTTTTTACCCTAGCAACTCCAGTGGGCCGGCAGGTCGCCCCCTAGAGTGGCGCCGCCATGGCACCTGATATATACCCCTGCCGGCCCACCCGCTCCTCAGTTCCTTCTTGCCGGCTACTCCGACAGTGGGGAAGGAGGGCAGGTGTGGAATGGATGTGAGCAACACATCTCGAAGAACAACAGTTACAAAGGTGAGTAACCGTCTTTTCTTCTTCGAGTGATTGCTCACATCCATTCCAGTTAGGTGAATCCCAAGCCATACCTAGGCGGTGGGGTCGGAGTGAGAAGTAGCGGCATGGAGCACTGCAGATCCGAAGGCCGCGTCCTCTCTGGACTGCTGGACCAGGTCATAGTGGGAAGCAAAGGTGTGGACCGATGACCAGGTCGCTGCCCGACAGATTTCCTGGATGGGCACACGGGCGAGGAAAGCCAGCGACGACGCCTGCGCCCTGGTAGAGTGCGCAGTCACACGGCCCATAGGAACGTGAGCCAAGTCATAGCAGGTCCTGATACAGGACGTTACCCACGAGGATAACCTCTGCGAGGAAATGGAAAGCCCCTTAATGTGGTCCGCTACTGCCACGAAAAGCTGGGGGGATTTGCGGAATGGTTTGGTCCTCTCCACATAAAACGCGAGAGCCCGACGGACATCAAGCGAGTGGAGTTGTTGCTCCCTGCGTGAAGAATGAGGTTTCGGGAAAAAAACTGGGAGGAAGATCTCCTGGCTGACGTGAAAGGCTGAGACCACCTTGGGGAGAAAGGCAGAGTGCGGTCTCAGCTGCACCTTATCTTTATGGAAGACTATACGGGGGATCTACCGTGAGAGCCCGGAGTTCCGACACCCGTCTAGCTGAGGTAATAGCTACTAAAAAGGCAGTCTTCCAAGAAAGATAGAGCAGGGAGCAAGTAGCTAACGGCTCAAAGGGGGGCCCCATGAGCCGAGACAACACCAGGTTAAGATCCCAGGTAGGGGCAGGGGGTCGGACGTTAGGGTATAGACGTTCCAGCCCCTTAAGGAATCTAGTCACCGTCGGGTGAGAGAAAACGGAGCGGCCATCCCCACCCGGGTGAAAGGTGGAGATAGCCGCCAGGTGGACCCGCAGGGACGATATCGCCAGGCCCTGTTGCTTAAGGGACCAAATATAGTCCAAAATATTGGCCACCGAAACTTCCATCGGGAGGAGACCCTTCTCCACGCACCAACAGGAGAAACGCTTCCACTTGGCCGAGTACGTCGCTCTAGTGGAAGGCTTCCTGCTGCCCAAGAGTACCTCACGTACCGGGGTGGAGCAGCGCAACTCGGAACTGGTCAGCCACGCAGGAGCCACGCTGCTAGGTGCAGCGACTGGAGGTCCGGGTGACAGAGAGTTCCGTGGTCCTGGGTGATCAGGTCCGGGTGAAGGGGCAGGGGAACTGGGTCGGCTATGGCCAGGTCCAGCAACATGGGGTACCAATGTTGCCTGGGCCACGCCGGGGCTACCATGATCACGCGGGCCTTGTCCCTGCGCACCTTCAGAAGGACCTTGTGGACCAGCGGGAACAGGGGGAACGCGTAGAACAAGTGGGTCGTCCACGGAATAAGGAAGGCGTCCGCTATAGACCCGGGTTCCTGGCCCTGAAAGGAGCAGAACACCTGGCATTTCCTGTTCCCCCTGGACGCGAAGAGGTCCACGCGGGGACAACCCCACCTCTGGAAAATCGAGAGGGCGACGTCCGGGCGGAGGGACCACCCGTGCGCGAGGAAGGATCTGCTCAGGCGGTCCACCAGCGTGTTCCGTACTCCGGGGAGGAAGGAAGCCATGAGGTGAATGGAGTGGGCTATACAAAAGTCCCAGAGTCGCATCGCCTCATGACATAGGGGAGAGGATCTGGTGCCACCCTGCTTGTTGATATAGTACGTGGTCGTCGTGTTGTCGGTAAATACCGCGACACAATGACCCCGAAGCTGGTGACAGAACGTTTGACAAGCAAGGTGGACCGCTCTCAACTCCCGCATGTTGATGTGTAGCTCCACCTCCTGTGGGGACCACAGGCCCTGTGTCCTCAGGGTTCCCAGTGGGCCCCCCAGCCGAGATCTGAGGCATGCGTCGTTAGGGACACCGAGGGCTGGGGTGGGTGGAATGGGAGCCCCGCACACACGACGGACTGGTCTAGCCACCAACTGAGAGAATCCAACACCCCCTGGCGGATTGTGATCAGCATGTCTAGTGACTGCCTTGCCGGCCGGTAATGTGCGATGAGCCAAGACTGGAGGGGCCTCATGCGGAGCCGTGCATACTCGGTCACAAACGTGCAGGCTGCCATATGGCCTAACAGGGTTAGGCATGTCCGTATCGATGTCAGGGGGGCTGCCAGCAAGCGCTGAACGATCGCCGACAACGACTGGAACCTGGGCAACGGCAGAAGGGCCCTGGCCACGGTGGAGTCCAGGACGGCCCCAATGAACTCCACCCTCTGCGAGGGGAGCAGGGTGGACTTGTCCACGTTAATCATGAGGCCTAAGGTAGCAAACAGGCCGGTGATCCTGCGGACGTGGCTGCGGACCTGCAGCTCCGACGTGCCCCGAATTAACCAATCGTCGAGGTAAGGGAACACGTGAATGCGACTGCGCCGAAGATGTGCCACAATGACAGCCATGCATTTTGTGAATACCCTTGGAGCCGTAGAAAGGCCAAATGGGAGGACTGCAAATTGGTAGTGATGGCGGTCGACCACGAACCGAAGGAAACGTCTGTGGTGTGGCCATATGGCAATATGAAAATAAGCGTCCTGCATGTCGAGGGCGGCATACCAGTCTCCAGGATCCAGGGATGGGATAATGGTCCCCAGGGATACCATGCGGAACTTCAACTTCACTAGATATTTGTTGAGCTCTCGCAGGTCGAGGATAGGCCTGAGGCCTCCCTTGGCCTTGGGGATCAGAAAGTAGCGGGAATAAAACCCCTTGCCTCTCTCGTTCTCCGGAACCGCCTCTATAGCTCCTTTGTCGAGGAGCGTCTGAACCTCCTGGCGGAGGAATTGCTCATGAGAGGGGTCCCTGAAGAGGGATGAGGGTGGGGGGCAGGAGGGAGGAAAAGATACAAACTGCAGATGGTATCCTGTCTGCACCGTGCGTAAGACCCAGCGGTCGGATGTTATCCGGGACCACGCCTGGAGGAAAAACGAAAGGCGGTTGGAAAACGGGGGGAAGGATCCATGGGGGATACTGGTACTACGCCCTCGGGCGCACCTTCAAAACGAAGGTTTGGGTCCAGGTGGGGCTTTAGAGGAGCTTTGGTTTTGCCCCCCTTGATTGCCCGACGGCCTGCGCCTGCCATTACTGCCGCGGCGCCTATTAAGGTCCTGCCGCTGGCGGAACTGGGGGTACGGCCGACGCTGCTGCTGTTGCTGCGGCTGGAAGGGTCTGCGTTGCGTCCCAGGCGTGTGCATCCCAAGGGAGCGCATAATGACCCAATTGTCCTTAAGACTTTTTTCAGTCTGGGGTCTGTCTTCTCCGAGAACAGGCCCTGGCCTTCGAACGGGAGGTCCTGGATGGTGTATTGGAGCTCCGGTGGAAGGCCAGAAACCTGAAGCCAGGAGATGCGGCGCATCGTCACCCCCGAGGCGAGGGTACGGGCAGCCGAGTCCGCAGCGTCCAAGGAGGCCTGCAACAAGGTTCGTGCAACCTTCTTGCCCTCGTCAAGAATCGCCGCAAATTCTTGATGCGCCTCCTGTGGCAGCAGCTCTTTGAACTTATCCGCTGCCACCCAAGAGTTAAAGGCGTAGCGGCTAAGAAGGGCTTGCTGATTGGAAACCCTGAGCTGAAGGGCCCCCACCGAATAAACCTTGCGGCCGAGGAGGTCCATACGCTTGGCCTCCTTGGATTTGGGGGCTGGGGCTTCCTGCCCATGACGCTCCCTCTCGTTCACCGACTGTACCACCAGGGAGCATGGTGTCGGGTGAATATGGAGGTACTCATAGCCCTTAGAGGGGGCCATGTACTTCCTTTCGACGCCCCGTGAAGTAGGGGGGATGGAGGCCGGCGATTGCCAGATCGTATTGGCGTTGGCCTGGATCGTCCGAATAAAGGGCAGGGCGACCCTGGTGGGAGCATCGGAGGAGAGGATGCTGACGACAGGGTCCTCGATCTCAGAGACCTCCTCAGCTTGCAGGCTCAAATTCTGTGCTACGCGCCTGAGGAGGTCCTGATGTGCCCTGAGATCTAGCGGAGGAGGGCTATTAGAGGAAGTGCCAGCCACGCCTCATCAGGAGAAGACGATGAGGAGACCCCCGGCAAGAGAGTGTCCAGCGGGGGGTCCGCCTCAGCCCTCGCCTCTGGCTCAGGAGGGAGATCAGGGTCTTGTTGCTTTGACCCGTTCTCCCCGTCCGGGGAGGGAGGGGGCGAGACAACGACGCCTCCGGCGCCCTGTGTTCTGCCGTTGCAGACCTAGGAGGAAGCTGTTGGGGGCCCTGGGCTTGGTAATACGCCCAGGGTGTCCAGAACCCCCACTGCTGCGGACCCTGGTCCTGTTGCGGAGGGTCTTGAAAAAGGGCCGCTTGTCTGTCAGTGCCCAGCGCATATACATTGTCCGCCTGCGATGACACCGACGGCTGTCTGGAAGGCCATGGAGGGGCCGACCGCGGCTGGTAAGAGTCTCCGCGTCCTGGCGCCGAAGATGTTCTCGGTGCCAGGGACCGGTACCGGGAGTCATACCGGTGCCGGGATCGGGACCGGGGTCTGTCTTGGACTCGGTGCCAGGATCGGGACCAGGGTCTGTCTTGGACTCGGTGCCGGGATCGGGACCGGGACCAGGGTCTGTCTTGGACTCGGTGCCGGGATCGGGACCGGGACCGGCCGCCGACGCGGTGCCGGGATCGGGACCGGGACCGGCCGCCGACGCGGTGCCGGGATCGGGACCGGGGCGCTGATTGACGGCGGGACTGGCTCGTAGAGTCCTGGTGCCGGTATCGGTGGCTGGAACCAGACCGTGACTGTCTGGAGGCCGATCGGTGCCGCGAGTACGACTGGTACCACCGAGGGGAGCGGTGCCGGGACTGCGAGCGGCGGCGGGATCTTGAGCGACTATGGTGTTGGGACCTCGACAGCGAGCGTGAGTCCCGAGACGGCGCTCTCATCGTAGGTTTGCCCGTGGACGCTACCCGCACCGGAGGTACCTGGGGTGGAGGCTGAGTTGACTCAGTCAGGGCAATGAGGTCCCGTGCCGAGGCGAAGGTCTCCGGCGTCGATGGGACCAATAGCTCAACCCCAGATCTTATGGGGGAGCTCGGCGGGACCGGACTCGACGGACCCTCCGGGCCCGGAGTCGACGGTGCCGGTAGCGCCGCGGCAGATGTCGGTGCCGGGCGCTCCACTCGAGTCTGCCTGGATGGAGTTGCAGACTTCGAGGGTCTTGCTTCTGCACCCGGTGCCGGGGAAGGTCGGTGCCGGGGAGTCTTTCCGGTGCCGGCGCGATCCGGTGCCGGTGTCGAGATGACGGCCTGCGAAGCTGCCGGGTCGAGTGCCGCTTCCATGAGGAGAGTCCTAACTCTCTGGTCTCTCTCCTTCTTTGTTCTAGGCTTAAAAGCCTTACAAATGTGGCACTTGTCCGATCTGTGCGATTCCCCCAGGCACTTTAGACACGCGTCGTGAGGGTCGCTGGTTGGCATCGGCTTCTTACAGGCCGCACATTGCTTGAAGCCCGGCGAACCAGGCATGAGCCCGGTGCTGGGTGCCGGGAAGGGCTACGCCCCAAACCGGCTAACAAATATCTACAAATATTATTTACACTATTAACTATATAACTAACTACACTTAACTACTAATTACAACTATCAACCGTAGAATAAGGAGAGCTAGGGATGTGGAGGACAGCTATGCCGCGCTCCACAGTTCCAACGACCGACACGGCGGTAAGAAGGAACTGAGGAGCGGGTGGGCCGGCAGGGGTATATATCAGGTGCCATGGCGGCGCCACTCTAGGGGGCGACCTGCCGGCCCACTGGAGTTGCTAGGGTAAAAAGTTTCCGACGAACGTGCACGCACGGCGCGCACACCTAACTGGAATGGATGTGAGCAATCACTCGAAGAAGAATTGTAGGTGTTGAAATTGCTCGAGCTCAGACTGTTCACGGTCCCCACTACGCCACGGGCACTGGCCCTCCCGAAGGCATCCTGTTCATGACGCCATGTTGATCTCTGATTACTCTCGCCCCTCGCTCCACCGATATGGTCACAAGGTGCCCGTTATCTACCGGGTAATGAGCGTTGGGATAGGGCGGAGGCTTGATCACTGGATGTCCCCGGGAGGGGTGACAAGTGCCCTGAAGGTAGCAATGGGGATAACACAAACAATGAGTCGTGGGGTTAAAATTGAGGGTTTATTGAATGGGTCACAAGTGAGGACGAGGAACGACTTAATACTAGTTACAACTTGGGCCTACAATACAATACTAGAACAAATAATAAAAATACTGCAATCACAAACAGAAGCTGACCCTGGTACCGCTCTAAGTCCCAGTAGTTATTCAGGTCCTTCCAAGGGTTAGTAAAGGTGCTATTGGTGCTATTATTAAGGATAAATGCAATTACTCGTCTAAGTAAAAAAATGCAATAAGACAGTTAAAGATTGCCGTGAGACTCCGGCCAATCCCTCTTGCGTTCAAGGTTTCCTGGTTAGTGGGTTTCCCTTCGCAGGAGCCTTGGTGCGGCTAGAATCGGCTTTCGTCTCCGGCTTACAACAGATGATTACAGGCTCAGTTAGTCAGCAGAATTAGCAGCTAGGCATACTTACACACACAAACCACAAAAGTTTCATCACCACCGGCAAACGGGTAGGCTTCTGAGAACACGGAGCCGAGGGAGACCTCGAGTTGATCAGGCTCGGTTACGGGTACAGGTTTCTGGGTTTCTCCCTGCCCACCGCTTGCACGGTGGGCAATTTATAAGGGTAATGACGTGTTCAGCTTTTTGGCCAGGTTTCTCCTAATTAGGAGATTTACAGATGTCTCGTTACCACCCTCATGGGGGGGGCGGGGCTGTCAGGAACTGGCTGACCACAAAATTTGCCTAGCCCGAACGGTTACTTTCGGGGAAATGCTTCTTGTTTGAGAGTACGTGTATGCTCGTTTCCTGAACATGGAGGCCAGGACAAACACTGCCTAGGGCTGTGACACTAACATGGGCACTAACACCATGGATCTTGAAAGGTGTGATGTGGGGAAGTATAGATATGTCTGAAGGTTTTCTGTTCTTCTGGTAGGATCCAGTGCTGCTTTGAATTTGTGTCTTGGTCTGTGAGAAGTTTGCTTCTGATGATGAGCTTGGAGAGGTTAAAAGACTTAAGAGATTTAAAGTTAATAGTCTTCATTTCTTTAAGTACTACAGCTTGTTGGTTTTTAAATTAACAAGCTGAAATTTATTAGTGTAGGTTTATAGCAAATGATAAAGAGCAATGATACATGGTATTAATTTCTCCCCCACAGGCGATACCTCTCTTCCACACACAGACTGCTGCAGTAGAAAGACTATCCTAACTAATTAAAAGCATCATTACTGTAGTAATACATAAGATCAAAGGAGTTTTTATGTTTGTGTTCAAATACTGTTAGACTATTTCAGGGGTTCAAAAACTTCATTGCACTGTGACTCCCTTCTGACAACAAAAGTTACTACGTCACCCCGGGAGGGGGGACCAAAGCCTGAGCCCGCTCAAGCCCTACTGCCCGGAGGGGCGGGAGCAGGGGGGCCAAAGTCAAAATCCAAGGGTTTCAGCCCCAGGCAGGGGGCCTATAAACTGAGCCCTGCCACCCAGGGCTGAAGCTCTTCAGCTTTGGGCAGTGGGGCTCGGGGCTTCGGGTTCAGCCCCAGCCCCAGGCCTTACTAAGTCTAATCCCAGCCCTGTTGACCCCATTAAAAGGGGGTCATGACCCACTTTGTGGTCCCAACAATTTGAGAACTGTTGGACTGTTTTATTACAGCATATGCAACTCTGATCATCCTCATCCTAGAAGAAAACATAATGTACTTTGAACTTTAGCTGGTGCTCAGGTTTTGGGATGGTGCCAAATTGGTGTGGCCATACTGAATGAATGATGTGAGCATAACTTGACATGACTTAAACATGGCTGAATGGCTGCAGAGAATCCTGGGGGCTGGTTCCCTTTAAGCAGAAGCAAATTTGATAAAGAACTGGGAAAGTCTGCGTGTATGACTGATATTGAACCTATTGGTTGGCAAATATGGGCACATGCAAAAGTAAATATCACGTGTGAAGTTCCAGCATGGAGCACAGGTTGACTTGGTTATAATGACCTTACTGCAAGGACGTCACACAGAGAGCCAGAGTGAATGAATGATGCGTGAGTAAATGTGGGGTGATCTTAGGTACCTAATTAGTAACACCACACCCACTGGGCATGCTTTTAAGACATGTGACTCCTTTGAGAGGAAAGAGTATAAGAATCAAGCAAAGTAAATTACTGTGGTTGAGATTCCTTAATTGATGCTTGAAGAAGCAACGCTGCTAGACAGAGTAGCCAAAACTCTACTTCATGGGCTCGAGTAGGACTGTGAACCAGAGGGGTCTCAAGGCAGCCAAGGCCTTGCCTTGAGGGAATCTGAGACAGACCAGAGGGCTGAGAAGAACTGACCAGGAGAGAAGCAGCCATCTATTAAACTGGTAACCACCTTCTGTGTTTCCCAAGCAGGAACTATGTGGGGCTATCACAGGGCCTGTTTGTGAAAGAGAGACTCATTAAGAGGAATGTATAGCTCTTAATTTCTAACAAACAGAGGAGTTATGTGCTTAATATAACCCTTTACCGCTTGTGTAATTCTTTCTCAATAAACTGCTGTGTATTGCAGATAATTTCTGTGGACCTTTATCACTGGTATGACAGTAATTTGCTCCACTGGGAGCCAGTAAAGATACATTTCGGGGTAGTAGCGCCCCCCGTTGTCAACACCAGGGACGCTATTTTGTAGATTGTGATGGGAATCTATTGGGTGTCAAATTCCTCCAACCCCAGTAGACACTTTCTTCAAATAATTGATCTATTTATCTTTTTTTCCAAAATGATGTGATTAAAAATCCCATTTAAAAAAAATTCAACTCATATTTGGTGGCTACTTCGTTATGAGTGTCAAGTGCATCCTTCTAGCCTTGTTGCATGTAGTGATGACACAGCCAAAGGGAGGGGCCAGTGAGGAGTCTAAAACATCTCAGTTCTTGACCAATAGACATGGTTTAAGTCTAACTGCTTTCTATCACAGTACTTGGTACTTTGTTACTACAGTGATAGTCAGACAGACATTTTCTTCTGTCACCTGCATGAATAATCCAAAACAGGACCCAGCCTCACTCATTCTCTCTTGCTGTTAAAAAATAATCAGTACATATTGTAGTGTACTGCAGTTTTCTTTGTGCTTTAATTCAGCTTCCTCAGTTTTGTTGGCTTTTCTTTCTTAGCATAGGTACGTTTGGATTAAAGTCTGTTCAGTTGTCTCCTTCAACATTTTTACTTAGTCAAGCAGCGTTAGCTTTGTATGACTTGACATCCTTGCACTCTGTGCTAGGGACTGCGGATGACTCATTTATTTAAACTTTTTTATTTTTGGCTCGTTCAAAGAACAGAGATTATCTCTATGCATGGTATTACCTAATTGTTTGTTTGAATTTAAAATACTGCCAGAGCTTGACCAGTTCAGTTGCTTTCATTCCCACTCATTGTTAGCTGGGTGGCCAAGTAAAAATGAGTACTTCCAGAGTATCTTCACTTTTAAAATTATGTATTTGTCCAGTAGTTATAACCACTTGAAGCAGTATTTCCTAAAATGTTTTATTTTGACATCATATACTAATTTGTTAAAATAGGATTGATCATTGCTTGCTTAGCTTTGGTTTTTATTTTTCTTCTTTGGTTTTTAAGAACCTTGTAATTTACTTGTGTGTGAGCTGAATGGAATACATGACCCCCCCCAGATATAAACTCTCACTTTAAAGGCATGTCTTGGGATGCCATGCATTATGAAAAAATAACAGCACCGTACTTTAGTATGCAAAATTTACAAAAGTAAGGTCTCTCTCTGCCTTGATGAGCTTGCCATTGAAAAGATATAGAGACAGTGATGCGTGTTGAATGTAGATTTGATTGTTGGCTGATAGGCTTTGTAGAATAGCAGTGTTTCAAATCTTTTTTTTTTTTTTTTTTTTTTAACCAGGAGAGAGGATAGAGATTTGGTGTGCTTTAAATGGGGACCTCTATCATGCTCAAGAATAGTATCAAAGAATATGACTTAAGTCTCGTATACCTACATTTTATATAAGATGGTCAACCTTTGAACTGTGCTCCAAACCTTCCAGGAACTATGCTTTAAACTTTATAGTTTGATGATTGCTAATAAATACTGCATGTAGCATGTTACCTCAGGGGTGGGAAAACTACAGTGGTCTGCAGGACTGTCCTGCTTGGCTCCTGAGCTCCTGGCCCAGGAGGCTAGCCCCTGGCCCCTTCCTTCCTCCTGTCCCCCCTCCTCTGCAGCCTCAGCTCGCCTGCTTGCTCAGCTGCAATGCTCTGGGCAGCGCAGCTGCAGAGCCTGGCCTGACCTGGTGCTCTGTGCTGCGTGGTGGTGGCGGCGGTGGTAGAGTGGCCTGGCTCCAGCCGGGTGGATGTGGCTGTAGTGCTGCCAGCCACTGGTGCTTCAGGCAGTGAGGGGGCAGGGACCGGGGGGGCTGGATGGAGGGCTGGGGAGTCCAGGGTGGTGGTCAGGGGTGTGGACAGTGGTCAGAGGGGAAATGGGGTTGAATGGGGGCAGGGGTCCCAGGGTGTAGTCAGGAAGGAGGGGAGGGTTGGATGAGGCAGGAGTCCGTGGGGGGGGGGCAGGCCACAACCCCCTCCTCTAACTGCCCTTCATACAATTTACGAAACCCCATGTGGCACTTAGGCCAAAAAACGTGCCCGCCCCGTGTTACCTTGTGTGTGTAAACGGAAGATATGTGTATCGCTGAATGATTATTAGTCTTGAAGAAATATTTCCTGTGTTTATGGAACATGACTCTTTTCTATTCCATTTGAAACAGATAAACACTCAGCAGCCATGCAGGGGTTCTTACTGTTCTAGACAAGCATTACACTGTGGATTTTAAACCATTTGACATTAACAGCATAAACTGTAGGGTATTTGATACCAGTTTTCTCACCAAAACAAAAAAATATTTGAACAGTAGGATTAGTGATCCACAGCAGTGGAATTTCTAAAGAGCTGCATAGAAATGTTTATTTCCATTAAAGTAATGGAAATAACATTACTCTCACACCTGATTCCCAAAATGTTAAGTGAACTTGTCAGGTTTGTGGTTTTCTGTTGGTAGTTTATAGAAGGGATGACTACACAGTATTTATAATGCCAGTAGTTACAAGAATTTGCTCTTTTAGCCCTGGTAATTAAAAAACAATTTTTTCTTGGTCCTCAGTTGATGATTGAGAATGTGGAGTAAAACTGACTTTGGTGAATTAATGCTCTGCTGCAATATGACTCTGCTAACCATCTCCAAAAGTCATTGTCCATTTTCTTGCTAAGTGGCAAAAGTTTGCTCCCACATACGGTATTTGACATCTAAATTTTTTCTGGTCTTCAAAGGAAAGTTCTAGTTGATTTTCATTTTTTTGCCTATAATCCTGGTGTCTGGGTGCTGGGAAGATAATTTTCTATAGTTCTAGATATAAAATGTACTGTGTACAGTATGGATCTTCTGCTAAATTTCTAGAATGGAACATGCAGCCGGTCTGGTATTCACTACTTTACAAATATCTCTGTTGTGGTTTTTTTCCAGAAAGTTACATTTTAAAGCTTCAGTTTGTTATGCTGTTACGTTTTAAAAATCCATTTTTAGGGAATTTGTACCTAAATATTTTTATTCTCATTCCTTTTGGGGGCTGTGGTTACTCAAGTGTTACCGTAGCAGGGGGTCAGGAGTTAATATTTCTGATGGCATGTTTTTGGTTGCTTTTGCTGATTACTATCTGAAATGATAGTATTTGTCAGGCATGAACAACAAAATGTACACAGTTTATCTTTTTTATTTGAGACACATAGCAAAAATGCTGATGTCAAACATTTCCTCAGTAGCTACAATGTTGCCACTATGTACAAAATATTTGTTAAATGTACTACACATATAAAAATACAGTATGCATTACATATATACAGTACAATGTGCAAAACATATGGCATTCAAAGATATGGAATTTATCTCAGGGGTGCAAACAGCAAATACAAAGGCATCCTGGTTTCTTATAGAAAGGCAATACATATATGGACATCCTGATTGCCATAATTTTTATTTAATAAACTAGTGCTTAAATGAAGAGAGCTCCATAGATTAGTATCTTTCTTCTTTTTTTCATAAAGTGAGATGCTAAGACATAATTGTGACTATGAAAATAAGAAGAGAAACACCTATCACGCTAAGCATTATTTCTACTGCAAGCAACAATGGAGAAAGAAACCAGATATTACTTAATACAATTTCTCAAACAAAACAACAAATGTGTGCTGTTAACATCAAAAACAACTTCAGAAATATCTACATCCTTAATTTTTAAAAAGTATAACTAAGTAAGTGGATAATACTTTTTGGGATTGACTTTTTTTCTTTAAAATACAAAATGCCTCCTTTGGCAATATAAATGACAATGCTTTGGTTCCTATTATTTTATTTGAGGCTGTGTATCTCCTTTTGATTATCTAAGCAGTATTCTTACAAAAAAAATTTTTTTTTGTTATACTGTAGTATAAAGGTGTACTTGTTACTATTCTTTGCTGAAACGTAGCCCTCAAACAGACGATTGCTAGATTTCTAAAGCTACGTTTACACACTGGATAAGAAAATTCCTTGCATTCAATCTCAGACATTGCAGAATGCAGTAACAATGTCTCTCCTTTTCTAATGTGGAACTGCACTGAAGCATGAACTTCAGTGCTTGCTTCCAATTTCCTTTTACATTTAATAAGTTGATGTAAAAGGGGACTGTTTAAATATACAGTTAATTAGATTTGAGAGCTCAGATAATGATCCTCTTATGCATGTTCTCTAGTTGCAGTGCATCTTCTGTGAACATTTTTTTTCACATTCCACTTAGTCTCTTTACAGCTATGTTATCTGATTGACAAGAAAGGTGATAGGAGAACAGATTAAAAAATTTAACAGTTCTGCAACAGTAAAGTGTTTCAACATTTAAGGGTTCTTTATTCAGAATTTTGTGGCACTATGTTCTAATATTTATTTTCCAGTTTAAAAAAAAATTAGGATGCAATCCAAATAAATGATTGTGCATTAATCAGCTTTACAAGGCCCTTCCAGTTAAAGTATTCTGTGATTACAGTGGGTCGTCTTTTGTGACCTAGAGCAGTTGGACAGCTTGTGCTGGGTTATCAATTATGTTGCCTATCTGTTAACAGGTTTCAGCCATACAAATGTGCTTTGTATATTGGCAGATAGCCAAATACCAATAGAACACATCCATATGTTGCTTATTTTATATACCTGCTTACCTACCTTAAGGTCACCTCGGTGAACTAACTATATTTTAATAACTGTTTAAAAAAAGATTTCAGCATAGGAGTAGGAAGTTCTTCCTAAATTCTGTGGCACTTAGCTCTTTAAAAACCTGATTCTGAAAACCCTCACTGTTGCAAGTTCAGGTTTCAGAATTGGGTTCTAGGTTGCGCAGAGAACAATTGCCATAAATTCTGCCATTCAAAAGCCTTTTACATTTGACAGAGATAATTAACTGTTTAGTATTCAAGAAAAATGGCATGTAAGTGTATCTTGTAAACTTATATGCCTTGCTAAGTATTGAAGGGCACTAGAAGTGCAGAAGAAACACTGTTTCTGTGGTAAATTCAGTGATAAAAATGGTATCCTTAATTGTAATGTTACCATCCACTAACAGCGCAGTTCACAGGAACCATGTTTTGTTAGTTTACTTTCCCTAGCTTGGTGAATTTGGTATCAGTGCATTCTTTTGCAAGTGCAACTGTTCTCACAATGAGAAATACCACTGTAGTGGTAGCAGTCACAAGTCTGTACAAATCTTTAACAATGACTGTCTTTTTTATATTACAAAAATGATCATTTAAAACATGCACAAGAAAATGTTTCCACAATGCCATGTATGTATGAATATGGCAAATACTGCAGCACATTTTACAACATACACTCTAAAGCGAACATACATATAGCTATGTGTGTGTATAAGGTTTTAGAATACAAGTAATTCTGAATTATACAAAACCACATTTCTGTTTCAAAGACAATATACTAATTCCTTAGTTTTACGTGAATTGAGACAATATAAGCAGAAAGCAATTCTGTACTGCTATCAGCACATTTTAGATATATGGGATTTTTTTTTTCCTGCACACAGATTCCTGTGGGTTTGTTAACATTCTACATTGCCAATAAGGGTATTGGTATAGCAATATACTATACAATATTGCCAGTATGAAGCTGTATTTACATGCACATCAAAAAAATAGTATTTCCTCAACTAGAAAACTGATTTTAGTTAAAATCACCATCATTTAAACAGAAGGCAAAGACAAAAGGGGCCATTACTACCGTCTTTGGTCTGTTGTCACATTTCACCCTGCACATTTTTCATACAGTATCATATATAATATACTAACGTAGTAGCATAGAACAATATAAATTTCATACACAGGTCTAGCTACCAGACCAAGCACCTATTCCTCCAAGGTGCTGAGTGCCTTTAACTGTGTTCTCAGATTTTACTTAAACGAAGAGAAGAATCAGGAGCTCAGAGGAGGCACTTAGCACCTCATAGGATCAGCCCCCAAGAGAGTGTCACCAAGTGGAATGAGTAAAGGTCAGGGTATTTGTTCATTTATTGTCTGAAGAACCCTACTCTAATCATCAATATTAAAAGCAAAATACTACACATAAGTAACAGTATATATAATGCCAAAGCCAAGACAATCAAAATTTAAGGCAGACAGTCCATATGTAACATTGTACCCAAGTATTGTATGCACAACTACTCCTGGCAGTATCTAGGCACAACAGCGAGGAATAAGGATAGCATCCTATCCCTCAACTTTGAATTTCTTTGCTTTTTGTTAATATGACAGACATTTTCTTTAGAATGTTTATGTTTAAAACCAAACTACATGTATGAATTGGCATCTTCATAAGTGTGGCCTTTTATGAAATGTTTGCAAACATTTTCATATAAAGATATGTAATTAGTTTTTAAATGTTGATCTGATCTATCCCAAAAAGTACACATGCTAATTTAGTCCCCAAGTCTGCAAAGTAATCCATTAGTCTGCATTTCTGTGTTTATACTTAGTCAGCTGAACTCTGCCCAAGCAGAACTAATGGCTCACACTTCATGATTGGTAATTAAGTAATTATAAGAATTTGGACTATTATAAGCTAGACGTACTGACAGCCATTTTGAAAGTTCATTTTGGTATGGTTACTGTACAGTTAACAGCAACCACTTTTAGTTTGTTTCCATCATTTCTTTGATATCAGTTTACCTCTGCAAAATGACATAAGCTTTCATACCACATTGTGCACTAATCACTTGCTAAATGTTATTTTTGAAACTGAAAAAACAATTAAGTATCCTCATACTTTCTTGTCAAAGTGTCTGAAATGGGCCATCTTGATTAATCACTAAAGTTTTTTTTTTCTCCTGCTGATAATTGCTCATCTTAATTAATTAGCCTCTTAGAGTTGGTAGGGCAACTCCCACCTTTTCATGTTCTCTGTATGTGTATATATATCTCCTTAGTATATGTTCCATTCTATGCATCCAATGAAGTAGGCTGTAGCCCACGAAAACTTATGCTCAAATAAATGTGTTAGTCTCTAAGGTGCCACAAGTACTCCTGTTCTTTTTGCGGATACAGACTAACACGGCTGCTACTCTGAAACCTGTTTCTGAACTGAGACCCATTTTCAGCCCAGAAATTGCTTTATTTCTGATCTTAACTTTGTGAGAATATGTATGCATTAGTTACAGCAATACTGTTAAAGTTATTGTATGAGAAATAAAATAGAGTTCTAGAATATTTCATTCTGGTTTGTTTTTCAAAGTATTTTCATGTTAGTTTCTAAAAAGTTAGAAATTCTACAAGGAGCAAATTAGGGGGTTGTCATTTGTTACTGTATACCCATCACCACCAATCCAGCATGCCCTCAACTAAGTACTGTTTTTTGCTACAATCATTTATTCTATTTTTTTTAATAGTGTTGAATTTTACATCTTGAAGCTTTTCTATTTTTTCATTGCTCCTGAACAACTTTTATCTAAGATGTTCAGGGGTTAGGGAGTGGGTATGTCGCTATCTTAAGAGATTAAAGTTGCCTATCTTGTCAGTACATCCTATGAATTCTGACCTTGATTCTGCAAAAATTTTAATTGCGGTCAGCATGTCTTACTCATGTCCATAAATGTTTGCAAGATCAGGGCCTACAACAATTATATGGAACCCCTCTTGTATTGTCCTGTAAACATTTTACTATCCTGAAATGATTCTTTGAGATATTTGGCTAGATGAATGTCTCTAGCAAATAGTCTCTGAAACAATGGAAGTAAACTTTGGATATTAAATATTCTTAGAATACTATAGTCTGTTGGTTTGGTGACCACTGCTACTCTGCCTTCACAAAAATAAGCTGTACAAGTCACAAAGGTAAAAAGTATACAAATAACTGTCTGATATACACATATCTAATAAATCCAAAGTGTTGCTATAGAAAATTCAGTGTTCTCAATATACCTGGCCTTGCTACAGTGGATTGTGTGCAATTACATTTAAAATATCCCTTTGGCTGCAGTTAAGTTCTTCCCTCAGGATTTAAAATTGAAATAGAGTAAGAGTTTTCTAAAAGTCACAGAAAATAAAATAAAATAAAATACAAATACAACTTGAACAAATTTAAAAACTCTAGACAAGTGAAATTTCACTGAACCAGCCAGTGCTTTTAGTTGCCTTTGCCCTTACAATGCCTCTTGATCTTGGCTCAGGCTGTCCACAGGAACAATCAAGTGCAGTGATATCTGACCTTCCCTCAAACAATGTTTACTCTTTATTGGTACAGTAGGTTGAAATCTGATTGCACTATTTTTCTTCTGTTTAAAGTCTAATCAAATGACCACACGTTTTGCAGTTCGTTTGAGCATTATGAAGATATGTCAATGCTATTTCCTATATACACTTTTTTTTCCTGCTTTCTTCTGGGTGGTACTTTTCATCAATAACTACAATCATTCTCTCTTGACCTGTGAAGTATAATTTCCAGATGGCTCTGATCTGCATTATTGATAGAAGGGTAAAGAAACTTACTTGTATACTTCAACATAAATGCAGAATTAGCATCAAGCATTTCTCCTTCCCAATCATTTTGTGGTAATTTACCTTAATTGCAACCAGAATTGTGTCATAAAGAACATATACTGTAAACAGATAAAGTCAAATTTTAATTTGCTGCACCTCTATAGCTTAATCCCAGTGCAGCTGTAGGTCTTGTGGATCTAGAAAGTCAGTGGAAAACATACTTGGGGCAGCAGAGCTCAGAGGAGTAAGCCCCGATGAGGAATTGGGCATGGTAATGTCTAACCACTCCATATTGTCTAAATTTGTGTCAGGAAGGTCAAGAGATAAACAGGAACTATTAGCAGTGAATTGTTGGTCAGCTGTTTCCATTGGCGAATGAGCATGATCAAGCATGCTGGAGTGATTAAGCAGATCATTCTGAAGATCTTCAATCAGAGAAAATGATTCTCTGTCCTCACTACTGCTTGTTAGTTGAGGAATTTCATTACCTGAAGGTAAAGTTCCATCCAAGAGAGCTTCAAGTTGGTTCTCCAAACTTATAGACAAACTGTTTGTTGGTTCTAAAGACATAGGAGGTGCCATTTGGACTTGTGGTGGTGGGCGAGATACCACTGTGTTCACTGGCATTGTGGTGATATTGGCTGTAACTGGTCTCATTTTGGAAATGGGAGATGGTTCCTCTTTTATAGGGAGGGAAATCTCTGTATAAAAGAAAGTTAAAATAAATCCATGAAAATAAAGGGCATACAAAGATTAGGCATCTTCAAATATTCAACTACTAACTACTTCCTTGAGGTACAAACAGTAAATATAAACTAAGCATGTGACATTGTTTATTGTTTTAATAATGAGACAAGGTAGGTGAGATAATATCTCTTATTGGATCAACTTCTGTTGATGAAAGACAAGCTTTTGAGCTTACACCGAACACTTCTTCAGGAGTTGGTCCAATAAAAGATACTGCCTAATTCGCTACATCTGTCTAATATCCTGGGACCAACATGGCTATAACAACACTGTAAATAATTCTAATAATGAGACACAATCTCTTTTAAAGTGATCTCCACATCTTTGCTTCTCAGTAATATTTCAGCAAGTCCGAAATATTGTATCCATCCGAGGAGGACTGACATGATGTCCATGGTCTTTCTAAACTGAAGATCTGAAATACTAGTGCTATGTCCAAGTGTATTTTACCACAGTTATACAGCTGTTTCACTAACTTAGCACCAAATATTACCTTAGAACAAAAGCGCACCTAGTGTTGTTCTTATTAAAAGGACATTTCTACTTAAGCAGTAACTGCACAAGTCCTTGAGGAGGCTAACGGAACAAGTATGCCTATATTTTCTTATGTTTTGTTTATTAGCTCTTTCTAAACTTCAACCCTGCTGCTCTTAATCAAATAGCCCCAGTAAAGTTAATGGAACTAGTTGCAAGATCATGCCTCTGTTGTACATTTATTAACTGAAAAGAGTTCACCAACAATTTTTGTACATAAAACGTTAAGTGAAGACAATGAAAAGCTTTCTGGTCTACCAACCACACAGTTTTCTCGAGTCTAGCCTTCACTAAAAAGGGTTGCTGGTATAGCTGTTCCAGTAAACCTTCTTAGTAGAGAGACAGCTTCTAATGGCAAAAATGTGCTTTTGCTAGTATAGCTCATACTAGTTTCCCAAACAAAAAAGCTATATCTAAGGCCCAGCTTAATTTGTGATATTGAGGATTCCGCACTATTAGGCTTCCACTGCAATTTTGACAGCAGGTGCCCTGCCGTGTGCAAGGCTGACAATAGGAGCCCCGGACACCCATAATAATAAGATCTGTTATTACTTGTCTGCAGCTCAGCTGCAGTTCAATTAGGGCCTTATCTATGTCAGCAAAAGCACTTTTTTGCCAGCATAACTGCATCTGCAAGAGGGCTTCTGTTGATATTTAAAACATATCCGTAGCCAACATTATGCTGGGAAAGGTTTTTAGTGCAAAGCTCATGTAGGTTAGGGCAATAACCCAGGAATGGAGGTCTTTCCTTTTTAGTAAGAAGATGGAAAATATCTGCCACAGTATTTTTGCTTATTTTTTTCCCCTAACTTACAGGAATTGGCAAATGACTCTTACTGATCAAACCATAAATTTCTTGACTCTCTGCTACAGATGTTTTTATATATCTGAGTAAGCATAATAATGTGTTCTTTACCATTTCCCATAACTTTACATTATCATTTGGAAGTGAGAAGCACAGAACCGTTAGCATGAAGATGTTTTTGGGAGCATTAGAACTATTTGTGCACATTAAACAAAGCTTGACCTGTATTAAGAAGTTTGCATTTTTGTGTAATAGTCTCAGTTGGTTATTACAAAGGTCTTATATTGTGGTTAAAGGCAGCTACTTTGCTTTCAGATTATACAATCCCTGCATTGTATAATTCAATTCTTATTTATTCTTATAACTCTTCAATTAATTTTGACTAGCAGAAATACTGTAGATTTTTAGGATGTGGTTGAAATTCCAGCTACTAATGTACAATCAGTTTTTTATCTTGGCACTCATCAGTTCCTTATGGAAGCAACACTAAATATTACACTAATTTGATTTTTCTCTGAGTATATTAACCATTTCTCTGCATACAATTAATTTTATGTATATTTTTATGCCAATGCTAGTTTGCAAAATTCTTTTGTTCAGAGTTGCTTTCTGATCTTTAACCTTAGTTTAAATGCTGACTGGAAGATTAATTATGTCACATTTTAATTTACTTAATTAAATGGGACAGGACTTTAGCCATTAACTAATGTATGTGCACATTTCATGCCTATTTCCCCCAATAGTTTCTTTGATGGTTAGGTTTTAACATGTTAATTTTGTACATTACAATAGAAAATGTCAATGGAAACATGCTTTATTCTGTATTGTGATAGACCCAGGCCACTTGGGAACAGCAGAGTAGTAGAAGGGAGATATACTGGCCACTGGATAAGCAGTTTTCTGTTCCCTGAGTGACCAGAGCAGGGGCTGCTCCAGGCTAATGAGAACAACTGACTCCAATTAACCTGCTAAGAGTCAGGTGAGACTTAAGCACCTGACTCTAATTAAGGCCCCTCTGATGCTATAAAAGGGCTCACTCCAGTCAGGCCAGAGGAGAGGAAGTGCGTGAAAGGAACTGGGAGCAAGAGGTGTGCAAGAAGCTGAGAGTGAATAAGCATACTGCTGGAGGACTAAGAGGTACAAGTGTTATCAGACATTAGGAGGAAGGGCCGGTGGTGAGGACAAAGAAGGTGTTGGGAGGAGGCCATGGGGAAGTAGCCCAGGGAGTTGTAGCTGTCATGCAACTACCAGGAGGCACTCTAGACAGCTGCAGTCCACAGGGCCCTGGGCTGGAACCTGGAGTAGAGGCTGGGCCCATGTTCCCCCCAAACCTCCCAACTCCTGATCAAACACAGGAGGAATTGACCTGGACTGTGGTTTCTACCAGAGGGGAAGGTCTTTTAGCTGTTTCCCGACCCATAGGGTGAATCTGTGAGGTGAGCAAATCTGCCAGTAAGCATAGGACCCACCAAGGTAGAAGAGGAACTTTGTCACAGTATATATTTTCTTTTTTCCAGATTATCTAATATGAAGTTTTTCTTTGTCTCTCCCTTTTATTTCATTCTACCAAACACTATGCTATACTACTGTTAGCAGACATAATGAATGGTAAGAATTAGAGTGCAGGTTTTTCTCAGGTGGCAGATGCAAAAACTCTGCAACCACAATTGGCTTGATGTGATAGTCAGTAATACACACGAGCTATAGCGGCAGAACTAAAACCACATCAAGGATACTGACCGTACAGATTATTATTGAACCCTGTTAGAAAGGGGAAGTGACTGAGAGCTTTTACCACTTAAATAAATTACCCAGAGAGTGACTGAAGTGGTTCTCCAGGCTTGCTCACATTCTAAGATGAGGGCTGCATGGAGTCATGAGGGGTATGTGAAAGAGCCCAGAAAAAAGACTGTGCAGCATGAGCAGAATGGCCAGTATTCTAGAGCAGTGTTTCACAACCTTTTTGATACCAGGGACTGGTGCTAGTCCACGGACAAGTCACTGAGAAACACTGTTCAACAGAAATGGGGAGGAAACATTTTCTAGAATGGCAGATGAGGAATATACTAAATTTACATAAGTATGTGTTTGTAAGACTCTGGATATAGCATTGTCCTTCAATATTTATTACTAGCTGAAACCTGCTAGTAAACTCAAGACACCATAGTGATGAGTACCCTAAAATACCTTGGTAAGACATCAATTGTTCATCTTTTCCTACTGGGGCAGCTTTATGAACAGCTGGACATTGAAGCGCTTTATTGAAATAACAGAGAATCATACCCTGATTCAGTTTAGATGCTGTAATCTGATTAAAATATTGTAATTCTTGTTTTAAATACAAATAACTTCAAAATTTAATCTATATAAATCTACTGAAAGCAGATTTTAATTACACCTCTTTCCTCTGAACCATAAGTAGTTTACTTCCCACATACCCCTGAAATGAATGTGTTAATTGCCTCAAAATGAGAGCTGAAACCTTGATCAACAGCTGTTTAGTTAAAATATAGAACTACTTGTATACTGTCTAGTAAGATATTTTTGTTACTGTCTAAAGCTAATGTATAACAACTGACAGCCTTCTACAGCAGCAGTCATCTTGGGGCATGGGGTGAATTATTATTTTCCTCAGTGCCAGCAGGACTTTGGCCTTTGAAATACTTTGCATTTAGGTACAGTGTTCTTAGAGAACTGAAGAGGAATAATAAATGCCATGGTTGGTACCTTAATAGCCACTTGTTCCAGCAGAGGAGACCCCTCTGCTGTATTGGCCCCATTTTCTTTCTTACTCCTTTCTTCCTGTCGCATCTTAATTTCTTGTTCTAATTTCTGTCAGTTTTTTAAATAGTTTTGTCTATACAGTACACATAGTGTTAATCTGACTTACCTCCACTCTTAATGAGGATATCAAAGAGATCATCCATCTGCTGACTGTGTGCATTTGAAATCTGTAAGAGAGAATTTCTTGTCATGCAGACGCTAATATAAGATGTTGACTGATGCCAGCTTCCCTCAGTAACACTATTAACATTAGCTTGGATTATGGCTCTAGATTTTTTTTTTTAAATGACTTTAACCTCACCAATAAAAGATGGAGTAATGCCATGCTTTTAAATAATACTTTGAATGATATTAGATGGTGGTTGTCATATGTGTTATAGTTTTGTCACTGAGGGGATTAGCATAAAGCAAATCAGGAAAACGCTGACAGTGAAGGAGAAATATTTTATGAGAAAATAATGTAAGTAATGTTGATGTATTTAATAGCTTTTTAAACAGCGGCTTTTTCTACCACGTAAGCACCAGCCAAGACTAGTGGGTGGGCTACTGGTTATACTTTTTTTTTTTTAAATGTTCTAAAGAAATTATTATGACAAAATGCAAATGAGCAGCCTGCCGTGCAACTGTCTTGAAGTCTCCTCATTGCCAATGTAAATGATGTCATGTGACACTTTAAGGCCCACCCTCCAATATACCTCATAATAGTACTGACAACACATTAAAATGAGGGGGTCTTTTGGGGTGATCCTTCTAATGTACCTTTTAAATGTTGAACAATTTTACACAAATACAAACAATGGAAAAATAATAAATCGTACACTTATCAAATACAGCTTAACCATTTTCAAGGTATTATGGGTCAGACGAACTCTTTAAAGAGCTGAAGATGTGCAATGTCATTTGAAGGGTAATTATTACTAGATTGGTAACAAGGTGTCAGATTTGATAATGTCACAATATTAATAATTTCCATACAGCTAATATACAGCCAATCAATATTTTGTAGATCTGAAATAATTTTATCTAAAGGATAAATTCAGTTAACAGAATCATGAAAAACTAGAGCTCTTAGAGTGAAGATCACTATATATATCCAAATGTCAATAGGGGAGGTCTAAGCCAGGGGTCTCAAAGTCCCGGCCTGTGGGCCATCTGCGGCCAGAGAACCTCCCCACTGCAGCCCACGGACGCAGGCAGACACACTGCCAGCAATGTCTGCTGCAGGTTCCCCTCTGCCCTGCCCCCCGCAGCTCCCATTGGCTGGGGGAGAGGGACAGAGATAGCATCACTAGTCACCAGGCAGAGTCAGCCACGGAGGCAACATCATTTTTTTTCCGTGACTATAAATAAGTCAAATACTGAACATAACTATCTGATGCACACCTTGCTGCAATCTTGAAGGTTTCAACTGCTCAGTCACTGAGGCCAAATATCAACAAACTGACAGAACTGAAGTGTTGCCAGGTGTCTGGAAAACACTAAAAACTATCTGGCAGACGAAGAACTGTATAAAGTTGTATGACAGTTTTATTATTTCTAAGAAATTTGAAATAAAAAATACAACATAAATATTTTTCTTTTCTGAACACCATCTTCAGTGACATTATTGGCCGCTGAGAGGATCTGAGGACTGGCACTGGCCCTAAGGTAAACTGAGTTTGAGACCCCTGGTATAAGCAATGGAGTTCATGCAGGAAAATCCTGGCACTTGGACCAACACATTGACACTGATTTTAATAATTTTTCCCCTTTTTACATAGAGTTATCTGATAGTTATTTTCTCTTATTTAACCTACCTCTCGCTGACATGCCTGCATGTTGCGGGTTTGTTTTATGGCCTCTTCATAACGTGGAGGGTCTTTTGTCTTGGTTACTGGATTGCTGAATAGAGAATGTTGTATGATATATGGTTGGGACTCAGATGGTGAGTCAGGCTGTGTGAAACAACAACATAATGAACAAACAAGTGCACCATACTGGTAAAGTAAACTATTCCTAAGGGGACTAGCTATATAAATATTAGATTTACTCTAGTCAGATAACTCTCTAGTTAAAAGTAATCACACACTATCAGTTATTTTTTACAGCTAGATTAGACATTGTATATATTCTGTATGTAAAATATTCATATACACCCAACACTAATTCCTCATGCTTACATTTTCTTAATAAAAAATATAGCAACAGTCTTTCAGAGAAGTGAGCAAATCTTACCTTACTGGGTCCATTTTGCACTGAGGGAACCTGGTTCTTCGCAGCATCGAGGCTAGTGTTTAATGCCTTATTGATAAAAGGCTGCTGTAGTGTTGTAACTGGTGGATTTTGATAGGGAAATACTGCATTTGATGTATTAGATGGGAAAACCTGTAAAGGATTAATATTTTATCAAAAGCTAACATTTTTATATTCACAATGATGGTTAAATGACATTAAAATCATTAGGGAAAGTAAAAGCAATTATGCTTTCTTACTTATGTATTTGTTTGCTTAACTTCTACCTGGGAAAGTGTGTTTTCTATAACTACAATAATTGTCTGTATTTTTCAGTGCATCAGGCAGAAGAGTCTGGAGCAACTGTCACCACTGCTGTTCCTAGAGAGAGACTATCACTGTGCAGTGTCGAGCCTTCACTCACCTGAAATTTATAATACTGCTTCAGTCTGTTTGAAGAGTCTGGCAAATAGCTTCTGCTGATGATTATACTTAAAAAAATCTAAACTGCTCTCTTCTCTGATTTTTCCAAGCAGCACATGACCTATCAGTGTTGTACTGAGAGGAACATGGTTTCTGGCACATTTTGAGGCATAAAACAATTTAAAATAACATCTCCACCTAGTGGCCAACCAATAAAGCACAATTGTACTAATTTCTGGCCTGATTTAATTTCAAACTAGTTCTTAGAAAAAGATGATATAAACTAATGCATATCTAAAATACATGCCAAATTAGGGGCTCCCTTTTGTACATCTGGATTATCAAAACTACATAAAGACAGTAATGTCTACCCCTTTAAGATAAAAAGTCCTTATTTGAGCACAATCTAAAGAAAGAAATGGAAAAAATGGGAACAGCATTTTTTTCCCATCAATACGATAACACATTCTTAATAACAAAGAAATACAACAGCTAGTACTAATACAGTAGTTTTCTTTCATGATACCTACCTTATTAAAGTTTAAGGCCCATCAGCCCCATTTTTTCACATAGGGAAAATACGGTGCACAGAGAGGTTAACAGCTAGGTCCAGAAAGGTGACTTAGACTCAGCAGTGCAATCCCTAAAATGTAGGCATCCTGGGGTGCAGTGGAATCTACAGACCCAAGTTACGTGCCAAAGAACAGGATTCACATAAGCCAGCACGCTAAGCAGAAAGCTGCCTAAAGCAGGCAATAGAAAATATTGGAAAGGGGTGTGGTCTCAAGTTTTGGCCCTTAAAGGGAACTGGGCACCTAACTGTGGACTGCAGGGAGATATTTCCCTCCACTCTGCATTCACAGGCCTGAACCCACCCCTGGAGTTAGGCCAGATCCAGCTTAGGTGTCTTTCTCACCAAAAAAAATGAGGAAATTCATCCCTTCTATGTTCTATAGCCCAGTGGTTAGAGCACTCACTGGATATGTGGGAGACTTTGGTACAAATCCCCACACACTGATTCAAAACAGGGTTTCCTGTCTCTAAAGTGAATCCAAACCACCAGAGTATAGGGTACTCTGGAATAGATCTCTCTCACTCTCCCCTGTAGAAGCTGTTTCACTTTGTATAAAATACTTAAATATTCATTGGAGCAGAGCCTGGAACCTGGGTTTTCCAGATGGGCACCCTAACCACTGAGCTACAGAATCATTCTGGTCCACCATATAGTATCTAGTAAACCAGGCTGACTGCCTTAGAAAGGATAATATTTCCTAACAGAGCACATAGGTAACCCATGTAGCAAATAGTAACAGAAATGCCTCAAATTACAGTATACAATAATTTCACATTTGTATCTCATCAGTAGTCACAAACCTTTCTGATTTGTTGGGCCTGACTGAGCACATACTGGGTGACAGTACTTTGTTTTGATAGTGGACCATGCATCTCTGCTGCTGTCTGAACTAGACCAGAAGATGAAACAGGCGCAGATACTTGTGAGGAAGCCTGAATTCCTGCTTGTGACTGAGCCTAAAGACAGATGAAATTTACACAATGACATTTAACATTTTAGCTATTTACAGTATTGTTATGGCATAATCAATAATCCTCAGTTGTGGTAATTTACAATCATTAAAGAAGTCACATTGTCTGAATACTGTTTCACTTTCTGATTCCACAGATTCCATTTACAGCCCAATATTTGAGTATGTAAAAGTAAAATAGAAGTAGATGGGCAAACATACAGATGAACTTGGGAGAAAAGTCCAAATACGCATTTTGCAAACAACAGAGTTATATGTTCTGATCCAGTACGGATCAGAAAATCTGAATAGGATACTTTCTGTACAGTCTGGGAAAACTCCACCGAATTCTTAGTGAGACAGGCAGCAAATGAAACAGCAATTGCACATGAATATATAGTAGAATATTTGTACAGAACTGAGAAACCCCGTTCTATACACCTGTTCCTTGAACCTCAAATGTATGGTAATGTAAATCCCTTCCCACCCTCCAAAAAAACAACCCCAAAACATTAAGAACTTTACTATGGCAAAGCTAATTCTCCCCCAACACAATCTGGGCAGTCTCTAATTTCCTAAACAAAGCGTACCATCACTGCAGGCAGATATGATAGGTGATACTGTTAAGTCATCAGTTTTTTTTCTTCTTAGTTTGGTAGCCTACTAAAACTAAATGATGTTACTACTACAAAATCTGAATGAAAGGAGATCAAGGAGACTCCAAAGTTTCCATTCACATTTCAGTAGTACAGAATGTCATGGAGATCATTTGCACTAGAATCACTTAAGTGATTTATATTGTGGAGAGTGGGGTTGCTGGAGCAAAGGGGCTGGATCTGCTGCTTTACATGAAGGTTAGGGGAGCAAGGAGCAGAGTGGCCCATGTGCAGAAGAGCTATTTGCATATCCAGGAAGACAGCAGATGTTCCAAGCAAAGAGATAGGCCTTCCCAAGCTACACTGGCAGGGGAGATCCCAGCATGTGGGGGATATGTGGTTGTTGAGGCCAGAATTAATTGATTTAGGGAGAGTCTAAAGCTGATTAATTGGAAGGTAAGTGCCTGTGAGAATTCATTTTATCTGACGAATGAGCAGCAGAACTTATTTTATTTATGGGGGAAGAACTGATGACTTGTGTGGTGGTAGGAAGTCTGAGTTGATTTACTGGGGGCAGGAGGGAGTGCATGTGGAAAGGGATAGAGGGCTGCAGGTACTTGCTTCTTGGGCTAGTAGGTTTAATCCTTGGAAGAATAACTGTCAAGGAAACTTTTCAAAATATCTTTGCTAGAATGCACAAAAAGGACTCATCTAGGAAATGCCTGAGTATGGGAAAAGAAGCTAACTGAAACGATTGGCTCTTGATAGTTTCTACTCAAGTCTAATGCAATCATGAAATAAGTCAATATTTTTACAATTATTAAGAACATAAACAGCGCTTTTCTACTCTATATAAAAATGAGTAGCATGGCTGACAATCATAATGGGTAATTTAAATGATTAAAGATAGAGAAAACATTTCATACCTGTAGCTGTATATTGCCCAATGGTAGCTGCACTGAAGTGGCTGAATTCGGTCCTTGGATAGACAGTGGGAGTAGCAACTGTGTTGTTCCATGGGTAGCTAGTAAGGCTTGAGGCTGTGCAACAACTGCAGTTTGTGGCTGCCTCTGTGAACTCACATAGAATTGAGAGATTACATTCTGTGGTTCAGCTTTGGCCAAAGGTACCTCCTGTTTGATAACAACAGCCTTTTTAGCAACTAGGTTCTGGCCACCAGTAGACACTGGCTGTCCTAAAGAATGGTTGGTTACAGATACTGGTTGCCTTGGACTACAGCAATCAGTGAGAGTGTTTTCATCTTTGATAGCAGCATTTAACTGTTTCTGATCCAACGTAGTTATGGAGTTAACAGGAGTCTGGGATTGCTGCTGCTGCTGCTGACCTCGTTTTTCAACCTCCAGTTGCATTTTCAGTACTTCCACAAGTTTCTGTTCTTGTTCCAGTTTCCTTTTGAGCTCTTCAATCTGCTTCTCTTTTTCTTGAAGCTTGCGGTCCTTTTCTGCTGCATCAAGCTCCATGCTTGAAATGCTTCCACTGGCATGACTCGGACTATCTTCATTCACAGTCATTCTTAGAGGTGATGTGCTTAAGAACTGCGACGGTGACATCATGCTCATCAATTCTGTGAAAGTATCTGTTATGTTTGTGTCATCTGTGCTCAGACTTGACTGTTCTGAAGGAGATGGTGAAATGGGCAAAGGGGAGCTAATGCTTTCAGTATGTGCTAATTTGAAGCCAGTTCCAGCAGACGACGTTTCTGAAGGAAAGCTCCCCACTGATTTATTTAATGTTGTAACAGGGAATGCCACAGTTACCTCCCCTGTGTTACTGATGACACCAGTAGAAGTGGTTATTGCAACCACTTTATTAGTATTGACACCATTATTATTAAGATCTTGGTAGGGTTTTAGACGCTCAATAAGATCTGTTTTAGTTCCAGACACTGGCAATCCCCTTAATTTCAATTCCATCTTCAGTTCAGCTACCTGAGGATAAAATAAGACTTAGTACTCAAAACAAAACAAAACCAGCATGTTGTTTTATTTGCACTGCATTTTGCTAAAAGCATATTCAGCATATTCACTATTAATTATGCATTGGTCTTTTGTGGGCAAAAGAGATACTTTATAGTAACATTTATGTAAAAAACATATCTATATGAACAAGTTCCTTTTGGTGGAAAGCCAAAAATTCATTTTAATACTATTACATTGCTGTACAATGGACAAACATTTCAGATAGCACTGTAAGCACGCTGCATATTTCTTTAACACAAACAAGATTCATCTGGGAAATACGAAAGTACATCGTCTCTTCATTTTGGACAGAAAACTGTAACAAATCTACAGTATCTGACAAATGTGCACATTAAAGCACTGAATACACAAAATTTGGCATGTTGAGTCACTTTCTTATGCCAGCATGTGACAAAATTATGGGACTTATTGTATCAGGAATTTATCAGGAGGATTGGATGACTCAGTGCATTAGTCACCTTTAGTTAGAAATTAACCAATTATTACCATATGCCACCTGGGTTTCTTTCACAAGAATGAAAAGCATAAGCAATTCAGCTAACTAACTTCTGGTGGAGAGAGCCTGGATTTTCCAGTCATAAGTATACTGATATACTCACTGGGGGTGAACTGTGGACAGAAGGGGTAAGTTACAGTATGTGTTTTATGTAATTCTTTCCACCAAATTTTTTATTTAAAAATAAATAGTTACTTACCCTACAGTAGCTGTGGTTCTTTGAGATGTGTTGTTCACATTATTACACTCTTGGTGCACATGTACCTCACGTGCAAAATACCATATTCTTTTGGCTAACAGTGTCTGTTAGAGCCACACCTGCACTCTGTGTGCCCCAACCAAGAATATACAGGGCAAAGTAGACCCATCTGTCCTTCAGTTCCTTCACCAATGCCATAGGAGTAGAACTCTATATTTGCAGGAAAGTACGATGGAGTGTGGAATCTGTGTGGACAACACGACTCAAAGAACCACAGTTGCTGTAAGCTAAGTAACCACTCTTTCTGTGAGTGACTGTGCTCATAGGTTCCTCTCTTGGTGACTAACAAGCAGTTGTCTGGCATGGAGGTGGGTACTAGGAATCCTACTTAAAAAACACTGCAGGAGAACCCTAGAAAAACTGCCTCCAATTTCTGGAAGCCTGTGTTAAAGAATAGCATCTTGTAAATGTGTAGTGAGCCCTGTGTAGCTGCTCAACATATTTCAGATACAGGAATATTCCTCAAACAGGCAGCGCATGCTGCCTGGGCCCTAATGCAATGCACTGTAATGTGGCTTGATGGATCTACTCTGGCTAGTTCATAACATGGCCTTAAACAGCTGGAGACCAATCTGGATAACTTCTGTGAGGACACAGTTTGCCCCTTAATTCAATCAGCAAAGGCCATAAATAGAGTGGGCATGTTCCTGAACGATTTTGTTCTCAGTAAAAAGACAGTGGCCTTGCGACATGAAGTGTATGAAACCTAGCTTTCCTGGAATCGAGTGAGATTTAAGTAAGAGAACCAGGAGGTGAATAGATTGGTATATATGGAATCTAAAAGAACTTTAGGTAGAAACTTGGGGTAACATCTAAGAGTGCCCCTATTTTTATGAAAAACTCTGTATAGAGGATCTGTCATGAGGGCCTGAATCTGCTCTATTCTTCAAGCCAGAAAGGAAAGGCAGTATTCATTGACAGCTGGTATAGGAATCATCAACCCTAATACTATATAGATGGCCCAAGACAAAGGGAAAAACATGCACGAGGTATTTCAAGAATATAGCCACTACAGGCTGGGAAAAAAGTCTGGTCCTGGATTGGGGAGTGATGAGCAAATATTGCTGCTCTATGGATATTTATAGAACCGATGGACAGTCCAGATTGTTTCAGAGAGAGCAAATAGTCCAGCATTACTGAAATCGATAATGTTAAAGGAGATAACCGGTGCTGGGATGCCAAACAGAAAACTCTGTTCCATTTGGCCTTGTACTTTTAAGTCTGGTTGAAGATCTCCCTGCTATGAAGCAGAATGTTCCGAACCTCAACTGAACAGCTTCCTCTTGTTCATTCTCCCAGGCAAGCCTTCATATACTGAACAGATAAAGTATGCAAATAATCTGTTCTATGTTCCTTTCTTATCTGAAGTAGAGAAAAGTGTTGTAAGGATTAGATAAAATTTATAAAATGCTTTGGACAAGAAAAGAGCTTCTTAGAAACTAGAGGGGAAAAAACTAAATAAAAGCAAAAAATCTAGGGTGGTAGTAAATGAAAATGACAAAAACATTTCTATAAAAATGTCAGTAACAATCTGCAAGTTATAACCTTTGCTATAACCATATAGACAAATCCCTCTTCATTTTTACCTTCAGGTCATCCAAGCTTGAAGGAAGCGGTCCTGGTTTTCTGCTGGGAATATTACTGTTCTGTCTTGGTGTGCAGGCTACGGACGTAGGTGTGCTGTTGCTCAAAGTAGTCAGTGGTATATTCCCATTGTTGTTCTGTTTGTCACTGAGAGGTCTGCAAGTAAAAAAGCATAAAAATATCAGTGCTAGCTATTATGTTATTTACTTTTCAGAAGCAGTAGTACCGAATTTAAAATTTATCCACTTAATAGCAGAAAATTGACTTTTCCTCAGATGCATAATTAACACAGCTGGACTCATTAAATATTTTAGATGATTCTTGAATTTCTTGCAGAGGAAAAGTTTGCTGTGGAAAATATATTGGTATTTTATGTAGCATAGAGTTAGTCTTACAAGTTTATGTTTAATCACTTTTATTACACTACTAAAATATTAAGGGAATCTTGCCTCTAAAAAGACAACAGGATTTATACAACCCAAGCTGTCTTGGTTTCAAATATTGTACTATTTTTTCTATTAATGCAAGACCACCACAATCAGATATCAAAAACACAGGAAGAAATATTGAAATTAACCAAGCTTCTGCTGACTAGTGCAGTAAACTAGGTAAACAGAGTGACATACATTATTATAAAACCTTTCTTCATATGCAGATTTACATATTTAGAATTAATTAAAGAATCTTTGGAGTGTGGTAATTGTTTGAGATATATGTGAACAAATAGGGGAGCCAAGAAGAAGAGTTTGCACCCCTATTTCTCTAAGTGAATTGCACACTAACATTTCAATCTCTTTCAAATCACAAAAGCTAAAACTAACATTTTCAGACTAGATACCTAAAATTAAATACCTAAGTCCATATGTAGACACCTAAGTAAGAGTGGCCTGATTTTCAGAGGAACTGAATATGCACATCTCCCTGTAACTTCATTGGAGACTGCACATTCAGTTTTTTTGGGGGAAAACAGGTGTTATTTATGTGCTTAAATATGGGGTTAGGTGTCTAACTTTAGATATATAGCACTGGAAGTTTTGGCATGATTTTTTCATCTGCCAAACTGATTTTGCTTTGCAAGAAACCTGGCCAGTCATTCTCAGAAAACAAAAAACTTACTCATGTTAATTAATTGGTTGGATTTATTGGTCAAGCATGGATTCCTAAATTTCTACAACAAAACTGCATCATATGGCCACAGAGCAAGTGGGTCTGCCTTTTAACTGACTTTGTATTTGTGATTACAACTTCCCTGGATAAACAAGATCGTATCAGGAAAATGCACATTTTGGTAGAGACATTTGGACTTATTGTTCAAATGCAAATTGTACCTTGCTGACAAGGCAGAGTACCTATTTTATAATAAATATCCAAAAGATTATGGTAGGTTAATCTTTAATTTTGTTAAAGATCAGATCAGTGTGAGTGGATCTTTGTGTCAAAAAACCTAATATGTTTAGCAGTCACTGAAATTCCAGACTTCCACCTCATCTTTCTGAACAGCTGCACTTTTCTTTCCTGATTTGTATAATTAGGCCCTTACTGGCATTTCTAAACAACAATGTATACCTCTTAATATCTCAAGGGTCTTTTAAAGTGGGGTTAGCAAGATTTTTTTTAATGTTTCTGTCTGTTATGTAGAATAATACTTACTAAGTAAGAAAAAACGGTTACATTGGACATGTGCAAGCACTCGAAGAAGAGAAAATGGTTACAAACCTTTTGTAACGGTTATTCTTCGAGATGTTGCACATGTCCATTTCAACGTAGGTGTGGGCATGCCCTGAGCACAGTTGCCTGAATTTTTTCCCTTAGTGGTACCCATTGAGTCGGCTCTAACACATCCTGTTGCTGCATGCTCATAGTGCGGGAATAAGGGGCCCTTCTGGGCTTGCACTTTTTCAGTTTTTTTTCATGGACCACTCCAAGAGAGGGGACAGCAGAAAGGTCTTAGAATGGATGTGCAATACATCTAGAAGAATAACAGTTACAAAAGGTTAGTAACTGTTTTTTCTTCTTCAAGTGCTTGCCCATATTTATTCCAATGTAGGTGATTCACAAACAGTTGCACAGGAGACGGGCTTGAAGCTTAAGGGCAAGCTGACTGCAACACTGTGGCCAAAGTAGGCATTGTCTCTGGCTTGCTGAGTGATGGCATAGTGTGCTGAGAACGTGTGCACCGAGGACCAGGTCGCAGCACTGCAGATATCTCAAATAGAAACTTGAGGTAGAAAAGCTGCCAAAGAGGCCTGAGACCAAGTGAAATGAGCAGTCAGGTTCAGCAGAGAGGAGACCCCCCCGAGGTCATAACATGCCCAGATACATGGCATAATCCAAGATGAAATCGTCTCAGCAGGGATAGGGAGCCCCTTCATTCTCTTAGCTATCCCTATGAAGAACTGTGATGATCTATGGAACGGTTTGGTCTTCTGAATATAGAATGCCAGGGCCATCTGCCATCCAAGGAGAGCAGATATTGTTCTTCCCTATCTGCGCGTGGCTTAGGACAGAATAGAGTAGAAAAATCAATTGGTTGCAGTGGAATTGAGAAACCACTTTCGTGAGGAACTTTGGATGCATGCCTAGCTGCACTTTCTCTTTGAAGAAGATTGTATATGAATAGGGCTCCATGTTGGCCCTGGAGGTCACAGAAGTCATGGATTCCGTGACTTCTCATGACTTCCGAGGCAGCCAGTGTGACTGACCCCAGAGCTGCCCAAGCCGCTGGCTCCATGGCTATCCGCACCGGCCACTACTGGAACGGCTCCACAGCCAGCCATTTGGGGGCCCTGCACCCAGCGGTCCCAGGGCAGCCGGAGCAGCTGCTGTTGGCAGCCCCCAGCAGCAGTCCTAGGGTGGCCGGCACAGCTGCTGTCGGCAGCGTTCAGGCAGCCAGAGCAGCTGCTGAGCAGCGGCCCCTGGAAACTAGTGCTGCTGACACCCCTCTTCCCAAGATTTAATCAGGGGTATTTATAGTATAAGTCATCAACAGGTCACAGGCCGTGAATTTTTGTTTATTGCCCACGACCTGTCCATGACTTTTACTAAAAATAACCATGACTAAATCATAGCCTTATATATGAGGTTCTGAGGTGAGGGCGTGGATCTCTGAAACTCTCCTGAATGACGTAAAACACATTATCATTTCATGTGAGAAAAATGACCTACTGTCAATCTTAGGATGAAAGACTGAAATGGCCACCAGGTGGACCTTGACTGAAGAAAAGGCCAAGCTTGGCTGCTTTAAAAGTAGAAGGTATTCCAGAATGAGCTGCAATGAGGACTGCATAGTCAGAACTCGGAGCTGGGAAGACCAGATGGAGAATTGTTTCCACTTTTCCAGGTACATTACCCGAGTGGAAGGTTTTCTACTGCCCTGTAGGACTCTATAAACTGCTCTGAGCAAGCTTGCTCTTTGGGGTTCAGCCATGAAGGTTCCAGGCCATCACATGAAGAGAGCTAAGGTTTGGGTGGAGTAGATGGTCATGGTCCTGTGTGATCATGTCCAGACCTGAGGAACGAGGAAAGTTTCAGCAACCATCATGGGTGGTACGAAGGAACTGAAAGGGCGTGGCAAGGCCCCTTATACTGACACTATGAGCGTGCGGCACCAGAGGCACTAGAACCAAGCAGACAGATACAACCACAAAGGGAAAAAATTCTGGCAACTGTGCTCAGGGTGTGCACACACCTACACTGGAATGAACATGTGCAAGCACTCAAAGAATAAACTGCTATTACAGCATACACAGCTAAGCTTGTTGTATTAATATCAGTTTAAGATGGATTTTAATTAAAATTCTCTGCACTTTCTTTGTTCAATTTGATTCAAGATAAAAATATTTTTGTGCTGTCTCTACATGTAACAGAATGAGCAAATGATACCACACAGCACATCACTTCTTCCAAAGATAGTATACATGGCAATTATACAAATGTCATTTGTTACTCTCAGGTTATACTTTTTAGTTATTTACTATCAGTTGTTAAGAAAGGCTGGAAACAGAATAATATACACTGCTGTGAGTTAGATTCTTTCCCTTATGGGCATATTGGGGATTAATGATGTTTGTGAGTCACTCATATACTATGGTGAGGGGAGAAAGGGAGGAGTGTAAAAAGTACCTAGTCAGGATTTTAGGCCCAAATTTTAATCTCCTATTGCAGTTTACAAAGCCCAACATTCTTTCTTATCCAAAAGTCTCTCAGTCCCTCCAAAATGCCCCAAACAGCAACAAAAACACTGGGATAGCAATAGCAAAATTGCATAGAGGTTGTGTTCTGTCTCTGATCTGCCTGCTTGTGTCATAATGTGTGTACAGGCAGGGTGTTGAAAGTTACAAGCATTCATAAGAGATCACGATTCTTGTGAATGTAGATGTAAGCAGAGTTAGGATCAGCTCTACCCTGACATCTGGTGGTGAATTGTGGCGAGTTGTGGAAAAGAACTTCAGGGGCTGATCTTGTTTGCATAGGCAAACCCACCCCGCCTTAGCATGAACCCACAGCAGCCCTAATGGTCACTTTGACTGCTGTGGGATCCCCAATTTCTCTGTTATTGGGGCAGGAAGAATAAAGTATTGTTACCCTGATTATGTGAATCAAGGACAATGAAATTGTTTTATGACAGAGGGACTCACCATCAGCTAAGGCCTGGTCTACACTACGTGTTTAAAGCGATTTTAGCAGAGTTAAACCGATTTAACGCTGTACCCGTCCACACAATGAGGCCCTTTATATCGATATAAAGGGCTCTTTAAATCGGTTTCTGTACTCCTCCCCAACAAGAGGAGTAGCGCTAAAATCGGTATTACCATATTGGATTAGGGTTAGTGTGGCCGCAAATCGACGGTATTGGCCTCCGGGTGGTATCCCACAGTGCACCATTGTGACCGCTCTGGACAGCAATCCGAACTCGGATGCACTGGCCAGGTAAACAGGAAAAGCCCCGTGAACTTTTGAATTGCATTTCCTGTTTGCCCAGCATGGAGCTCTGATCAGCACGGGTGGCCATGCAATCCCAAATCCAAAAAGAGCTCCATCATGGACTGTATGGGAGATACTGGATCTGATCGCTGTATGGGGAGACAAATCTGTTCTATCAGAGCTCTGTTACAGAAGACGAAATGGCAAAGCATTTGAAAAAAATCTCCAGGCTATGATACAGAGTCCACAGCACAGTGCTGTGTGACAAGCGTAACGCAAAGCCAAAGAATCAAATGGACGCTCATGGAGAGAAGGAGGGAGTACTGAGGACTCCAGCTATCCCACAGTCCACAGCAGTCTCCGAAAAGTATTTGCATTCTTGGCTGAGCTCCCAATGCCTGTAGGGTCAAACACATTGTCCAGGGTGGCTCAGGGTATAGCTCGTCAATGTACCCCTCCCCCCCGTGAAAGAAAAGGGAAAAAAAATCATTTCTTGACTTTTCTCAATGTCACCCTATGTCTACTGAATGCTGGTGGTAGACACGATGCTGCGGCAGTGAAGAGCAATATCTGCTCCGCTCCCCTCCCCTCCCCGGTGGCAGATGGTACAATATGACTGCTATCTGTCATCATCATCAGCCCGTGAGTGCTCCTGGCTGGCCTCAGGTGAGGCTGGCCAGGGGCGCTTGGGTAAAAATAGGAATGATTACCGGTCATTCCCAGTAGATGGTACAGAACGGCTGGTAACCATCCTCATCATAGCAACTGGGGGCTGAGCTCCATCAGCCCCCCCCTTTCATGTGTAAAGAAAAGATTCTGTACTGCCTGGACTATCATAGCAGTGGGATGCTGGGCTCCTCCCCCCCCCCCACCGTTTAATGTCCTGCCTGGACTATCATAGCAGCTGGAGGCTGCCTCCCCTTTTTATCTCAGTAACAAGTCAGTGTTTCTTATTCCTGCATTCTTTATTACTTCATCACACAAATGGGGGGACACTGCCATGGTAGCCCAGGAAGGTTTGGGGAGGAGGGAAGCAATGGGTGGGGTTGCTGCAGGGGCACCCCCTAGAATGCCATGCAGCTCATCATTTCTGCGGGATCTGACACGGAGTGGCTGTGCTCTCTGGTTCTCTGATACACTGGTTGCCCCATATTCTAGGCAGGACTGACTCTATTTTTATATACCATAAAGGAGGGAATGACCCGGGGAGTCATTCCCATATTTGTCTTTGCGCCCCCGGCCGACCTCAGCCAGGGGCACCCATGACAGCAGCAGACGGTACAGAACGACAGATAACAGTCATCTCACTGCCAATTTACAATGGCGCAGCAAACGGTACAGAACGACTGATAACCGTCTCTGCTGTCATGCAAAGGCAAATGAATGCTGCTGTGTAGCGCTGCAGTATCACCTCTGCCAGCGGCATCCAGTACACATACGTTGACAGTAAAAAAAAGCTGTATGGGCTCCATGGTTGCCGTGCTATGGCGTCTGCCAGGGCAATCCAGGGAAAAAGGCGGCAAAATGATTGTCTGCCGTTGCTTTCCCGGAGGAAGGAATGAGTGACGACATTTACCCAGAACCATCCGCGACAATTATTTTTGCCCCATCAGGCACTGGGATCTCAACCCACAATTCCAAGGGGCAGGGGAGACTGCGGGAACTATGGGATAGCTACGGAATAGCTACCCACAGTGCAACGCTCCAGAAATTGACGCTAGCCTCGGACCATGGACGCACACCGCCAAATTAATGTGCTTAGTGTGGCCGTGTGCACTCGACTTTATACAATCTGTTTTATAAAACCGGTTTATGTAAAATCAGAATAATCCCATAGTGCAGACGTAGTAGTAGCACTCGCTAGACAAGGGACATGGGTTCCAAAACCTAGTGAATTGAGAGAGGCTAGGGACAGGTATTTGTGCCTGGTGATATGGGCCCTGTCTGAGGGCCTGAAATGCCAGTTGCACCTCCTCCTCTCTCTACGGTGGAATATCAGAGCTAATTTTAATTCCATTAGGAGTCTAGCTACAGGTTGCTGAGCTGAATTCAAATTGGGCCAATGGTGCACTAGCACTGAGGCTCCCCTACTACAAGCTGAAATCACTAAAGAGCTAAAATCACTAAGAGCTGAAATCACTGAGTGCTGTAGGGGGGCCTGAAGCTATGTTGCTGAGTGGCTGGCGGAGTGGAGCAGTTTGCGGGTCGACTGGAGCGGCTCGTGGGACAGCTGGTGGAGCGGAGCAGCTGGTGGAGCGGAGCAGTTTGTGGAACAGCTGGAGCGGCTCATGGGAAGGCTGGTGGTGCGGAGCGGCTGGTGGAGTGGCTGGTGAGGGCTGCAGCAGAATATCACAGAGAGGCAGGGCAGTCGGCCTCGGACCACGTAAGGTGCCCCTTAACACTGCTGTACTCCCCGCTCCCCGCCAGCTGGGAGGTAAAACTCTGTAGATAAACTTTTGATCTCTGGGGCTGCACTGACCAGGGACAGAGACTTTTGGGGTGTTGGACTTTTGGGACTTCAGGTGGTCTTTTGGATTGCTGGATTAAGACTCTGAGCGGAATAGGATACTGCCAAACTTACTTGGGGGTGGGTCTTTTGCTCATGGTTTGTGTTATGAATCCTGTTTGTGGTGTTTCCCCAACATAATGCCACATTGTTTCCCTCCCTTTGCTACACTCAGACTCCGTGCTTCCGAGAGGGGAAGTATTGCCTCTTGGAGCCGTCCGGGGGGTGGTATGTAATTGTCCCAGGTCACTGGGTGGGGGCTCGAGTCAGTTTTGCATTGCGTTATTAAAACGGAACCCCCAGATTCTGAACTGGGCCGTTGTTGCTGTCAGCTCAGATGGGCAGAAGGGTTACATAAATAACATGTTTGATTAGAAAAATACAGCAGACAAATAAAGGGGCTGCTGTGCTTTCATATGTCCATAGAGCAAAATTAAGCCAGTAGGTCCAGTTATAGGTTTATCAGACTTTACTGTCCCTTCAATAAATCAAAACTATAGTCTCATCACTACGTGTGCTGCTAAGAGATGCAGAGAATTGGAGACTGAGGAATAGGTAGTATAGAGGGTATGTGCACTGATCTACCTTTAAATATAACCACCTCAAATCATGATGAGTCACTATCCCCAAATACAGGGTTGGTGCCTAACATGCATAATTTAACCTTAAAATACAAATTCTACATTTGATCTATATTTTTTTCTTATTTAAGAAAAAAGCAAATTGATCCCTTTAAAGGAAAAAAAAACTGACAGTTTCACATACTTGAGCGGTGCAGGTAGAATTGTCTGGTAGTTGTAGTGTTGTTGCTGTTGGCTCAGGATCTGCAGCTGCAAAAAAAGCTGCTGTTGCTGTAGTAAACGAGCATAATTGGAGTCCATCTGTGGCTCGTTCTTCTCACCTTTCTGATCAGGTGGGATATATTGATGATACTTCAACTTCTTTACCCTAGGCTTAGGTTCTTTACATTTCTTGCTCCGATGCTTGTCATTTGGGTTCTTGGGGTGGCTTTGCTATTTAGAGACAAAGTTAGAAAAAATTATAAAATAAAACAGTTATTACACAGACATCTTTACAAAGCAATTGTATGAAAAATGAAGTTGAGGGATAAAAGAACAGATCGGTTATGAAAAATGAGATGGCAAGAAATAATGTTGTCCATTATAATAATCAGCTCAGCTTGACCATTTGGAATTGAAAATACAGTAGAACCTCAGAGTTACAAACACCAGAGTTACGAACTGACCAGTTAGCCACACACCTCATTTGGAACCGGAAGCATTCAATCAGGCAGCAGTGACCAAAAATAACCCCAAATACTGTACAGCACACTACAGTACTGCACAGTACTGTGTTAAATGTAAATGTCTAAAACAATAAAGGGAAAATTACAAAAAAATTTGCTAAGGTAAAGAAATTTTCTGTGCTTGTTTCATTTAAATTAAGATGGTTAAAAGCAGAATTTTTCTTCTGCATAGTAAACGTAAAATTATGTACAAAAAACTGCATTCAAAAATAAAAATTGTAGACCCTGCAAATCCACTCAGTCTTACTTCTTGTTCAGCCAATTGCTCAGACAAACAAGTATGTTTACATTTGCAGGAGACAATGCTGCCCGCTTCTTGTTTACAATGTCACCTGAAAGTGAGAACAGGAATTTGCATGGCACTGTTGTAGCTGGCGTCGCAAGATATTTATGTGCCAGATGCGCTAAAGAGTCGTATGTCCCTTCATACTTCAACCACCATTCCAGGAGACATTTGTCCATGCTGATGATGGGTTCTGCATGATAACAATCCAAAGCAGTGTGAACCGACGCATGTTCATTTTAATTATCTGAGTCAGATTCCACGAAAGAAGGCTGATTTTCTTTTTGGTGGTTTGGGTTCTGTAGTTTCTGTATCGGCATGTTGCTCTTTTAAGACTTCTGAAAGCATGCTCCACACCTTGTCCCTCTCAGATTTTGGAAGGTACTTCAGATTCCTAAACCTTGGGTCAAGTGCTGTAGCTATCTTTAGAAATCTCTCACTGGTACCTTCTTTGTGTTTTGTGAAATCTGCAGTGAAAGTGTTCTTAAAATGAACAACATGTACTAGGTCATCATCTGAGACTGCTATAACATGAAATATATGGCAGAATGTGTTTTTTCTTCACACAGCGCACAGTCAACTTATGGAACTCCTCGCCTGAGGAGGTTGTGAAGGCTAGGACTATAACAATGTTTAAAAGAGAACTGGATAAATTCATGGAGGTTAAGTCCGTTAATGGCTATTAGCCAGGACGGGTAAGGAAGGCTGTCCCTAGCCTCTGTTTGTCAGAGGGTGGAGATGGATGGCAAGAGAGAGATCACTTGATCATTGCCTTTTGGGTTCACTTCCTCTGGGGCACCTGGCATTGGCCACTGTCGGTAGACAGGATACTGGGCTAGATGGACCTTTGGTCTGATGCAGTACAGCCATTCTTATATTCTTATGATTAACTGACAGACCTAATATATATATATGTGTGTGTGTGTGTATATATTACACACACACACACACACACACACACACACACACACACACACACACACTGTATTGTGATGGACCCAGACCAGGGGGGTACCGGAGTCTGGTAGAGGGCAAATATACTGGTCACTGGATGAGTAGTTTTCTGTTCCGTGAGTGACCAGAGCAGGGGCTTCACTAGAGTGATCAGGAACCTGCTAGAACCAATTAAGGCAGACAGGCTGATTAGATCACCTGCAGCCAATCAAGGCAGGCTAATCAGAGCACCTGGGTTTAAAAAGGAGCTCACTCCAGTCAGGCGGGGAGGAGCCAGAGGAGAGGAAGTGTGTGAAAGGAACTGGAAGCAAGAGGCACAAGGACCTGAGAGTGAGAGGCTGTGCTGCTGGAGGACTACGGAGTACAAGCGTTATCAGACACCAGGAGGAAGGTCCTGTGGTGAGGATAAAGAAGGTGTTTGGAGGAGGCCATGGGGAAGTAGCCCAGGGAGATGTAGCTTTCATGCCGCTGTTACAAGAGGCACTATAGACAGCTGCAATCCACAGGGCCCTGGGCTGGAACCCAGAGTAGAGGATGGGCCCGGGTTCCCCCCAAACCTCCCAACTCCTGATCAGACACAAGGAGTTGGTCCAGACTGTAGGGAAGATCACTGAGGTGAGCAAGTCTGCCAATAAGCGCAGGACCCACCAAGGTAGAGGAGGAACTTTGTCACAGTGTGTGTGCATATATATATACACACACACACACACTGTGTGCATATATATATACACACACACACACACTGTGTGCATATATATATACACACACACACACACTGTGTGCATATATATATACACACACACACACACTGTGTGCATATATATATATACACACACACAGTGTGTGCGTGTGTGTGTGTGTGTGATATATATATATATATATATATATATATATATATATATATATATATATATAAATAAAACTGTGTTTCTAAGATGCTTAGTTAGTATAACTACAAACTAAACTTACAGTTGTCACCACTGATTGAAATGCTGTTTTTCAATTACCCTACAGAAATGTTTCATAAAATGACTATCTCAGCTTGCAAGGGATGCCCTAATCTTCATTCCTTTGGAGATTACTGATCCAGCTGGCAGCACACCAAACCTGGCTGAGGCAGGTATTTGCCGATATTTCTTCCTCATAACAGTACGCAAAATGTGATTCTGGAATAAAACATATCCACAGATATCCTGGGATATAATTTTTCTTTTTTACCTCAAGGAAGCTCATCTCTGAGGAGAGAACTAAAACAAATTCCAAATCTCCGAGCAGGGTTGAGATGCAATTGTGAGTGTGCAGTATATAATGCATTCAAAAGAATCAGTAATTATCAGTTCCTGGTTGGAAGACTGCTCCAAAGGGCACATGACTTGGGAATATTACTAACTGTTCCCCTTTCATTTAAATGTAGGAGATGGATTTCTGAACATCTTTAATTATTTGCAGTTGGATTTATACTTCTTAAAATAGGTTTATTTTCAGCTATACCCTCACTGGAGGGTCCTTGTGCCTCCAGTAAAAAAAACTTCATTTTGGACAGGGCATTCTCTTTAAGTGAACTCTTGGAAGCTACTTCCAGTGAAAAACTGGAGACAGATATACAGCACAAAAATCCTGAAAGGGGAAATTCTGTGTTGACATATGTGCACTAATGATCAGTGACCAGGATATGGGCAGTCATCCCCAGTGATTAGAACAGATCCAGGAGTTGGGCCTAGTGGTTAGAGCAGGAGTCAGTAGTCAGGAATTGGAACCAAGGGTCAGAACCAGTGTTAGAGGCCACACACCAGAGAAAAGGATCAAAACCAAAGTCAGTAACTGGAGCCAAGTGTCAGGACCAGGTTACCTGGAGCGAGGCAAGTCTGGAGACAAGAGTGGGAACTTGGCTGGAAACAAGTAGGCTGGACCTATTGCAGCCATGGGAAAATGCTTTGAGTGGCTGCTGAACTGCTGCTGCTACCAGGCTTAAGAGTCAGTCTGCGGACTCTTCCAATCAGGCAGTGTAGCCAAGCAGGCACCCTACTACGGGCTGGCTGCACTCAACTAGGTTGTCCGGAGACTGGCTCTGCTACTGGCCCTGATTCCTGACAATCATGCATTTTGGGGTGTTTGAAGTTGTTAAGGTTTTGCATTATAAGTGAGTTGGTGAATGAATTTCAGTGAATATCCTCCAAAAGTATACCAGTATAATACAATAACACAGCACATCCCTTATAAAAAGTATAAGACAGTGAAGTTCATCCTGATGCGTAGGGTGTCTATACTGCCTTCCACAACACCTTCAGAGGCTCCAAGAGGCAAGAACTGTAGACATTTACACACAGGGACACCTAAATTTGTGCAAAAGCTCCATGCTAGCTCCAAATATGTTAGTGCAGAAGGGGCTACTATGAACGGGCCTAGCGGATTCTTACTTGTGAGGATCCGGTGGTCTAAAACCAAGGCAGCATGGCGGCACAATTTCTACTAATTCAGTCCACAGGCTTCGAAAATAGCTGGGGAGAGAATGCACTGCAGCCCTATGGCCTGTTTGTGGGTCGGGGTGTGAATGCAATTTCCTTGTTCCCATTTAGTCCCCCACACAAAGCCAGATTAGCTGGACTCTGTGCTGGGAGGGATGAATTTCACCAATAAAAAATACAAAGTATCAAGGCAATTTTGCAAGTACTTGCAGTCTTTGTCTCATTTTGCATTTTCTTTTGTACTTCAAATGTAGTATGAATCCTATTACATGATTCAGTGTGCAGAATTTTGCTGGGTCTATCTACATCTACAATATACAGATGGCTCATAAAGCATTTGCAGAGCCTGCAAATTACGAATGGCAAATCTGACACAGTATGCCAGTTTTCAGCTGACTTCACTGTATATTCAACTGAACACTGCAGGATATTTTATATACATAGATAAAAGCACTATAACACTATGATATATTCAATTTCATTATATACAGGATTAGAGAGAGCAGATTTAAAGCAAAGTCATCAAATGCCTTCATTATAACCTACCTTTACCAAAGTTGGCCCAGGCTTTGCTGCAGATAGAGTATTTGTGGTCAGAGTGGTAGCAGTAGTTGTAGAGTGTGTAGTGTGCTGCTCAGTGGTGGGGGCAGGCTTTAGGAATTCAGGGACTGCAGAGGTTAATGAGAGATACTGCTGAAAAACAAAGAAACATTCATTAAAATCCAGCACCTGAACCCTTCCAGAACACATCACAAAAACATGTGAAAAAATAAATAAAACAAAGATTGACCAGTTCTCTCTCTCACACACACACAGAGAATTAAAGATATTAGAAAAAGATTAACTAGGCCATATTGTATATTCTAGTGAATTCTTAGTCTAGATTTACACATCTCTAATGATGGGACTTTCTGCTGCTTCCCTTCAGAGAATATTCTACAATCTTGGGACTTTCTCCAGCTCTCACTGAAGGTAGCAGCAAAAGATTAAGCCTTTATATGGTACCATAAATGTCACTGTCTGGTAGTTTTTCCTGATATTCAGCCTACATTTTCACCCTCTTAGTTTCATCCTGTTCCCCCTGATTTATATCCCTTGTAATATGATAAATAATTATTTTCCTTCCTTTGCGTAGCCATTGTCTCCCAGCCATGCTCTACAAAATGCCATCCACATGCATCAACGGGTGGGGGAACTTGATGGGGCCAGCCATAAAGGGGCAGTCCTAGGGAGGCTTTTGGCAGGTCGTCCGAGAGAGACACTCGCCAAGGGACAATAGGTATTTCCTCCCCCTGGGAATTTCTGGCACCCATTGGCCAGCTGGGGGAGATAGGTGCTGACTGGTCAGCATTCTCCAGCTCCCAGCACAAGTGTCAACTGTTCCAGCAGCTTTGCTGGGGAATAGTGGGCTTGGGAGTGCAGCTCCCGTGAAGGAAGGATGTGCTCAGTCTTCACAGGAAGGGAGATCAACTGAGGCTCAATGACATGCAGCATGTGCAGAAGAGTCACAAGAGGAGGAGAACAGCTGGGCAGGAGTCAGGACCTCAGCAGGGACAGTTCACTTCGCAGATGGTGGTGAGTCTGAGGAATGCATTCCTCCCAAATGAGGTCCTGAACCCTCATACAGGAGGTCTAGGTCATAGATTCAGACTCTGCATTTGCAGAAAGTGAGGGTCCAAGCCTCATTGAAATGGACAAGGATGATGCAGTGCCTCACTCCCATAACCTGCCAAAAGTCCAACAGGCATCCTTAGGATGGCGTGGTGGGTTCCCCAGAGGCTCATGGATACTGATGGAGGGGACTGTGCACCTTGGAACTTGGGGCAAGGGTGATAGCTCAGGTCCCTCCTCACTTGGACACCCACCCCAAGGGACATGGTGTGACCTGCTAAAATCACCAGTATTAGTGGCCCATAGGTTGGGCAGCCTGCCTGACAAGTGTGGGCCACTCTCAGAGGAGGGGGTGACACTCACAAGTTAGTGGGGGGGAGCTAATATCCCACAAAGGAAAACGGAGCAGCTAACGGAGCATCCCCTGCATCAAGTAGCGTTATTCCTAATGAAACATAGGCAGGTGACACAGCTGCTAAAGCCCTACAGGTTATGTGGGATCCAATCACCTACTCAGGAATCATCTGTCTAAAGGGCCTAAAGAAAAGGTTGGAAAGGGAATTTGTGAATTTATTTACCTTGATGTTCAGGGAAGAGCAGACAGAGGAGAGGCAAATAACATACCAAAAAAAAAAAAAAAAAAAAGTGAGGACAAACTCTGCAGACCTAAGGTGACTCAAACTCTTGAACTGTTTGGCAGCCTTCCACATTTATGTGAGTATAATTTGTGTGAGGAGCCCCAAGAAGTGTCTCTCCTTCTTCAAGTCTGTGGTGGGGTAGAATGATTAAGGTATGACAGAGAATTTAGACAGAGGGCGGCAGAGGAGCCTGATTGACCCTGGGGTAAAACAGACCAGACACTTGTGGCTGAAGGTATGATTCCTTATCGCCCTGCCTAGCTGGCATTCACAGACAGCGAGCTGTCAGTGCCAAAAACCTCATTTTCAAAATATGGGTATAAAAGCCAATGTGTACTTTGCATTAATGATGGGAAATGTTTTCATACCCCAGGCAGATACAAACACTGCTGTAGGCATAGCACACTCTCCTGTTTCAGGGGTCAAGGGCAGTTCCAACAAGGTTGTAGGAAAGGGGTTTTTCCAGGTCTCAGTACTTCAGGAGTTACTACAGGGAGAGGTAGTAATAATGGAACAGGATCCTTCTCAATTAAAATACAATGCTATGGAATTTGTTATTGAACTATCCTGGGGGTGGGGGAAAGATGTAGCTTATTTATGGAACGGATTTTCGGCTGATTATCAAATCCCAAATGAGAGAGTGAGGTGCCACTCTTGGATAGACAACTTGAAGTCCACTAAAGGCTTTGAGCATATAGACAGGGCAGAGATCACACTGGAGGTGGCAGGAGGGAGAGTGGCAGGTCCCTTCCACACAGTCCAGTGTCAGAACTGCTCATCTTCCCTGAGTGTGATGCTGAAGAGGTGAAGGGGGAATACAGGCTTATATAGATATATCTCAGAACTACCTTTCTCATTTTGTGAAATGAACTACATTTCAAGTTGATGGTGTCCCAGTGTCCCTTTGAGTTGTAAACAAACACAGACAGTTGGCAAAGACTGCTTGGGTAACAAGGCTGGTGAGAGCCTTCATTTTACACTGCCTGCAGTTTAACATCCTTTTTCATGCAGTGCATGTTCCAGAAATGAATAATGTGTCCCGCCAATCCCCTGTCAATTTCAGGACAACAGATTTCAGAAACTTGCCACTGGCCAGCAGGGATCCGCGAGCAATGCTCCAACAATTCTGGGACCATGGCTCAGGACAGCTGTGAGGCTAGTCGAAGACTCGGTTGTCCTGTGGACTCTGAGGGCCTATAAGCCTTTCAGAGTCCATGGAATTTAGGGTACCAGAAGGGCTGCACTGTGGGTGGCCCATACCCACACACCAGATGGCACAATATGTGGTGCCTGTGACCCACCACAGGTGGGCTCCCTCCATTATCTCTGGCTAGCGAGTGCACCAGAGGGAGGACAGGTTACTCATAACACTGGAAACCCTGACAGAGCTGTCAAAGGCTCTGTCTGGGACTGCAAGCGGGAGACCATGTTATTTAAGGTGGCATTTGTTGTTGCCTTCTCTTGCACTTTGACAGTGGGTGAACTGGTGCCTATAGCAGCTGCCGACAGGTCCCAGCGTGCATTAAATGTAACTGACATACAGCTATCTGCAAGGACTGGTGTTTCTGTGCTTAAGGTACTCCCTAACAGGCCAGAAGGGGAGAGGGGCTAATGTAGCATTGAAGAAATGTGCAGAGAAGCATTTGTGCCCTGTAAAGGCGATAAAAGCATCATGAAAAATTCAGGGCCTGCAGCTAGGCTCGCTATTTATACATGCTGATGGCAGCTTCCTGACAAGGCATCAATTCAGCATAGAATTGAGAAAAGCTTTGTGGTATTGCGAGTAAATTTGGTAGTCATTCTTCCAGGATCAGGGCGGCAACATTAGCAGCTGCAAAAGGTTTTGGCCCGTGGCAAGTACAGGCAATAGGGCACTGGAAATCAAGTTTTACAGGACTTACATCCACACCAATGAAAAGACGGCAGGGAACGGCAAAATGTAATTAACTCACTATGTTTGTTTGTTTCAGCAGCTACCCAGAGTGTAAACATTTAGATTTGTGAGCACCTTGTAGTGAACTGGGTCAACAAGAGGGCACCCAGGATGGCAGCTAGATCTCAGGGCTGAAACTGTTTGCATTCAGAAGAGGCATGCAGTGGGATCAGCTCATGCCTCTTCTGCACTCACTGATAGGCCAGGTTTGGGAGCAGACCCAACCCATCTGGACAACGCCAAAAAGAAAGTAAATAAGGGGGTCACCAAGATATTCCTGGAGAAAGAGTGTTCAGTGATACAGCATAAGGATGTCGCTTACAATCAGTGAGAAGGGATGATGGGGTACATCTGTCAGATGGAAGTTCTGACATGCTGCTACAGCATGTGGAAACATGGACTGGGCAGGGGTTGTGACTCTATGCAGCATAGTTGGGTGGAAATGACCAAGCTAGTCAGTGGTGGCCCCTGTGGCTGGTTCCCAGGATAGTTAAGAGAATAAAATGAAAAGTTCCCAGAGGTAAAAGACCTGAGATTTCGGTGATGGGTGTTGGGCTTAGGTTGAGACCCTGCGTCCTTCGTGAGCTGAGGTCAGACTATGGCCCTTGTGAGCTAAGGTCCCCACCCTGCTCCACCCTCTGTCTCCCTTGAACCAGGGAGGGTGCTAGGACTCAGAGAGAGCTGAGTCCTGGTGTATAGGCTGAGGGGAGCCTAGCCACATTATGGGTTATATGGTAAGGAGCCCTGTAACTCCTGCACTGGAACCAATTACATGCCTGGGTAGCACCCCTCCTCTGTGTTAAAGTTTCATAAAAGTTGTGGCCTGTCGCTTAATTCCATGCATGCGTCTATCCTCGTTTTGCCACTGTGTCCACATCAATTAGTTTTTATGACCTTTGGAGACCTCAGCTGTAGTTCTTTAAATTCCCTCCAGTTTGTTTACAACTGAAAGGGACACTGGGAACCATCAACTTGAAATGTAGTTCATTTCACAAAATGAGAAAGGTAGTTCTAAGATATTATATCTACCTGAATCTCTCTGCCAATTCTTGTGGGGTGACAGACTGACAATTTCCTACAATATACAGAATGAACCTTATTGAATTAACGTAAACCTTACTGAATCAGGATTAATACCTTTGGGGTACATTGTATTAAGAATACAAAGTGTATGTGTTATTGTGGCATTGTAAGTATTTCTCTAGCAGAGAGGGAGATGCAGAGGTGATGATTTTCTAATGTGCCAGGGGGTGACTCCCCTGGTTCTGCCCCTGCCCCCACTCCACCCCTGCCAACTCCCCACCACCACCCAGCCTCTTCCCACCCTATTCTGTCTCCTACCTCAAGTGCACCCCGCCCTCACTCCTCCCCACCCAGTGCCTCCTGCACGCTGCGGAACAGCTGATGGGGGAGGGAGGGCTGCCTGTGGGTGCTCCAGCCCTGTAGTCAGCACCTATGGGGGAGAGCACCCATGTAGTCAGCACCTATGGGAAGATGCTAATGTACTTCCTCTGCTATCAGCCCTCTGAAGCCACCCACTGGAAAGGTGCACATTTATTAATTCAAACTACATTCTCCTGGGACCAATGGACAAAGAAAGGGATTTTAAATAAATAGCCTGGTTTTAGAATGGGCCTTGGGCTCAGACATTCTCAGTGTGTGGTTGGAAGGGACTGGGTGCTTGTTCTGAGCTGAAGCGGTGATGAATAGGTAACCACAAGGGCTCCCCTTGGGTAGAGCTGAAGGACTGCTCCTGCCAGAGTCCATGTGAAGGTTAATTCTGGTAAGCTTATTAGCATATATACAGGGTCTTTTATCGTTTTTAACATGTTTTTCTGTAAAGCTTTTAACCTTAAGAATAAAGTAAGTTTGATTAGGAAGTGCTGTGTGGTAACATATCTATGTTTTTTCTAGGGAAGGAGGTTACCTGTGAACAATATACTTGCAAAAAAGCTAAAATAAAACATATTTTGAGTAACTGCACTACTAATTTTCCTTATTCAGCATTTTAAATCCTAAAACATGCAACAGTATCAGTACCCATGATTATACTTCTCTAGGCAATGATACTACAGCCAACTCTCAATGAATGGAATTGTACAGAACTGACCATATTCGAGGTTTTCTTAATAATGCAAGGTCAAATGCAAACAGCATCCTACCTGCATGGAACAAAGTCTACAGCCATCAGAGGTCAATGGCACAAGAAACTAAATTTAAAGTGGTAGTCCTATGTAATTCCCTGACCTAGCCAGTCAACATTTCTTCTTTTCTTCCCTTCAGAGTATGGCTTTTTATTAGTACTACTGAGAAAAAAAAAACCCACCCCAAACCAAACAAACCCTGCCATTTCACTGATACTAGGAATCAAACTGTTGTCTCTCAAGCAAACACTGTTACTTGAACTAGAACAGTCCCACTGCCACACAGTCAATTACCCATTCTCATATTGACAGTGAGCTGCAAATTGAAAGGGTTGCAAACCATATGAAATATGCAGCTTAGTGGACTCCTCGTTTTTACAATAGCTCTATTTGGGGTGGGGAAGCAGGGGGAGGAAAAGGCAAACAACGTCCTTCACTTTCTTGTCATGTTTTCTAATTTAACAGGTTTTAATTGTGGACTGGTTGCCACTTCTCTATTTCTTAAAGGAGATATGTCAAGACAACAATAAAGAACAGATCTCCCATTTCCCATCACAGATGTGTTATTTCTGCACTCTCTCTATTAACTGGAAGTGAACATGCACCAGGTTAACAGCTAGTTTGAGTGTATTAGGAAAGTAATCATTTCACATTGCTTCATCAAGCAATGTCCTTCAGTGTTCAGAAATTGGTCTAAAAAGAAATTGGCTATTAAGCAGCAGTGTTATCATCACTTGACATGTTTGAAGTAATGAGGTCAAAACAGCTAATCCTTACCAGATGCAAACATCTTAGGTGAAAGCAAGATGACTTTTGGGTCATCACTCAATCTGTCTGAGGGATCATAAATGTTTTAATGCTTTAAGGCCTGGAAACATGTACAGGAGGAAGTCTTCAAAGAGTCCTGACTATACTCCATTGTTTTCAAAATATTCTTTATATTTTCTTTTGTAATAAAAGGCAAAGTTTGTCAGAGGAAATTAACAGAGTGAAAGAGCAAATTCCCAGGCACATGTTCCAACGTGAGCTCTTATTCTTATATTTCAAAAGGAACATGAAGATAAGCATCTGTTTCAGTCTGTGGAGGAGCAGTTTTGTACTTCTGGATGTATATGTAGAAGAGCATGGAACACAGTATAAAATCTGCAACTAGAAGTTTTAAAGTTCTATTTGAAGAGCTTTGGAAATTAGCTGTAAGTGCTCTGTTGTTTTGTTGTTGCTATCATGTATCTATCTAACACTTACCATTTGAATGGCTTTTGGCATGCACTACTTCAAGTATTTTTATTTAACTATCCATAAAGAGCCTAACTCTTCACTTACTGATCTGATTTCATGTGGTTTGTTTTCATTTCACTCAACACACATTACATTTTCTCCATATGGAACTTAATTCATGTCACAATTTGCATCTCAGGAAGGAATGCACTATAAATGATGTACACTATCAGGTGCCTCAAACAGACATGTTTTTCTTGAATTTGAATTTTGCAATCTTTTTTGCATTGTATCATGGTGGTGGTTAGGAAAACGGTTCAGAATAATTCCAGTTTCTGCCATGATGTATAGTAAAGTAACTGCAATTTTACAAGTATCAGAGGGGTAGCAGTGTTAGTCTGGATCTGTAAAAGCAGCAAAAAATCCTGTGGCACCTTATAGACTACCCACTTATTCACCCACGAAAGCTCATGCTCCAAAATGTCTGTTAGTCTATAAGGTGCCACAGGATTCTTTGCTGCAATTTTACAGGTGTCAGGGCCATGTTAAAAGTCAACTGGCTGAGTTTAAAAATAAGTGTACCAATATAAAGTGAGTTTAAACAACAAATGTGAAAATGTTCCAAAATGCTCAGTTCTGTATTTTGTACTTTGTACAGAACCTTCATGAAACACCCTGAACTCCCTGTGGAGTTGTTCTGAAAATCCAGCACTAGATTACAGCCATCACTAACCAAAAGAGATATTACAGATTTACATTAATACCCATCACTCTGGCCATTAAAATTGTTTCCTCCTTAAATCTTTCCATTAACTGTAAAACAGTTAATCTTAGTCGCACTGCAAAAGCTACACGTTTAATTTAGAGTATACAATTAAGAAGGTATGAGTGTAAGCACCAGAAAATCCCAACCATCACTAACAATGGGTTATCAGAAGTCTACATGCAAATAAAAAAAACTTGCAGGACATTGGGTTGAACATTTAAGTGTTCATGAGTGCAGCAACATGTAATATTACAAGGAAGAAATCTGGCTAAGAACTGCAAGACATAGGAAAAGAAAAAATAAGGTGTTGGTAGTGTAAAGAGGAGTAAGAAAAAGGCAGGGATAATTTTATTTAGGTAATAGTGACTACCTTATTTACTTGAAAGTAACTGGACTTAAGTTCAAATTCATTATTGATCCATGGTGACTAAAAGTCTAGTGGAAGTCTGGTAACCTACTTTAAATGAATTGGTGGTCTCCAGTTCCAAGTAGATAAATGTCCCCCATCAAAAAAGCCCAGGACCATACTTATATTAATTGGGCATCCATGCTGGCTGTCTCAAAGAAGCCAAGGACCAAAATGGCACAAAGAATTAATACTAGAGGAAAACCAACAGTCTGGCAACATCTAATACAAGTAATCATCATAACTAATGGTCTACTGAGTAACTCAAAGAGTGGAGATACCAAAACTGGCTGTAAGAATCCAGCGAGAGGCACTCATGATAACAATGCTCAGATGACTATATTATACACATAGCCTTTTGTTTTAGGAATTGGTCAAACTTAAAATTAATTTCCAGTCCAAGTGATATTAGTTCCATTGATAATCTGGCAAGTTGTTTTCCAGCTGCATTTTTACAAGATGTTTAAAGATGCAGAAATATTCCAGGTCAGACAATGTTACTGTCCTTTCTAGACTACACAACTACATTATAGTGAAGATCTTTTGTTTGTTTATTTGCAAAGCTCAAACTATTTTTGCAGTTCAAATGAACTGTGAAAGAGGGAATCAAGCGTCTCAACATTCCATGTTGCGTATTTAAACTGTTCTAGTTTTCACCAATCAGTGGACAGATCTTATAAGCGCTTAAAATGCAACTCCAAATTTTATTTATTTTATATTATATTATGTATACATATTTTCTTCTAAATTAGGGCTGTTGATTAATCACACTTAACTCACGCGATTAACTCAAAAAAATTAATTGCACTGTTAAACAATAGAACGCCAACTGAAATTTATTAAATATTTTTGGATGTGTTTCTACATTTTCAAATATATTGATTTCTATTACAACACAGAATACAAACTGTACAGGGCTCACTTTATATTATTTTTATTACAAATATTTGCACTGTAAAAATAATAAAAGAAATAGTATTTTTCAATTCACCTCATGCAAGTACAATAGTGCAATCCCTTTATCGTGAAAGTGCAACTTACACATGTAGATTTTTTTGTTACATAACTGCACTCAAAAACAAAACAATGTAAAACTTTAGAGCCTATAAGTCCATTTAGTCCTTCTTCTTGTTCAGCCAATTGCTAAGACAAACAAGTTTGTTTACATTTACAGGAGATACTGCCGCCTGCTTCTTATTTAATGTCACCTGAAAGTGAGAACAGCTGTTCGCATGGCACTTTTATAGCTGGTGTTGCAAGGTATTTACGTGCCAAATATGCTAAATATTCGTATGCCCCTTTGTGCTTCTGCCACCATTCCAGACGGCATGCTTCCATGCTGATGATGCTCATTAAAAAAATAATGCATTAATTAAATTTGTGACTGAACTCCTTGGGGGAGAATTGTATGTCTCCTGTTCTGTTTTACCAGCATCTGTTATTTCATGTTATAGCAGTCTTGGATGATGATCCAGCACATGTACTTTTTAGGAACACTTTCACCGCAGATTTGACAAAACGCAGAGAAGGTCCCAATGTGAGATTTCTAAGGATAGATACAGCACTCGACCCAAAGTATAAGAACCTGAAGTGCCTTCCAAAATCTGAGAGGGATGAGGTGTGGAGCATACTTTCAGATGTCTTAAAAGAACAACACTCCGATGCGGAAATTACAGAACCCGAACCACCAAAAAAAAAAAAAAATCAACCTTCTGCTGGTGGCATCTCACTCAGAGGATGAAAATGAGTATGAGTCAGTTCACTCTGCTTTGGATTGTTATTGAACAGAACCCACCATCAGCATGGTTGGAATGAAGCATGAAAGGAGATATGAATCTTTAGCACATCTGGCACATAAATATCTTGCGATATTGGCTACAACAGTGCCAGGTGAATGCCTGTTCTCACTTTGAGGTGACATTGTAAATAAGAAGTGGGCGGTACTATCTCCTGCAAATTGTAGCCAAACTTGTTTGTCTGAGCAAGAAGTAGGACTGAGTGGACTTGTAGGCTGTAAAGTTTTACATTGTTTTATTTTTGAAAACAGTTATTTTTTGTACATAATTCTACATTTGTTAGTTCAACTTTCATGATAAAGAGATTGCCCTACAGTACTTGTATTACGTGAATTTAAAAATACTATTTCTTTTGTTTTTTACAGTGCAAATATTTTAAATAAAAAATAAATATAAATGAGCACTGTACACTTTGTATTCTGTGTTGTAACTGAAATCAATATATTTGAAAAGATCCAAAAATATTTAAATAAGGCCTATTCTAAATGGTATAAACGGTTAGATTAATAATCCAAAAAAATAATGGGGTAATCTGGTGTTTAGTTCTTTAAGTCTACAAATTTTACAAATTGGTTGAGACAGGCTTTTGAGAAAATAAATTCAAGTACAGCATTATGTCTCCACCTGTCTGCTATTACCAGATTTTTTAAAATGTTTGAAACAAGAATCATAGAATCATAGACTTTAAGGTTAGAAGGGACCATTATGATCATCTAGTCCAACCTCCTGCACAATGCAGGCCACAGAATCTCACCCACCCACTCCTGTATCAAACCTATGTCAGAGCCATTTAAGTCCTCATATCATGGTTTAAAGACTTCAGGGTGCAGAAGTGTTCCATCGGCCCTTGGCAAAAAGCAAACCGTCACTATGGTCTTAATATTCCTTTCATATTTACAGTGGAATCGATATTTTACAGTGGGTTTATTACTGATGTACACCAACGTAATGAGATGACACTGATTAGGCCCTTGGAGCTTATTAATGGAGTAATTTGGATCAATCTTAATCACCTCTACTTCTGAAGAGGCAATCTGTTTCCCTTGTAGATCTAATAATTTATACTGTTAGAGGGCAGGTCTTCACTACCCGTCAGATCGGTGGTTAGTGATCGATCTATCAGGGATCGATTTATTGTGTCTAGTGTAGACACGATAAATTGATCCCTTATCGCTCTGCTGTTGAATCCAGAACTCTACCACTGCTGAGAGGTGGAAGCAGAGTCGACGGGGCGGGGGATGGGGGGCAGCGGCAGTCAAGATAAGTCGATCTAAGATGCGTGAACTTCAGCTATGCTATTCTCGTAGCTGAAGTTGCGTATCTTAGATCGATCCCCACCCCCCAGTGTAGAGCAGGGCAGACACATGAAACTGCCATCCTTTTGAATGAGACTACCTTTGGACCAGTCAATGAAGCACCTGAGAGAAGCAATGTTGCTTCTTTGACCTAGGAACATAAGCTACAAAGACTAAAATTAAGCTCTGATCTCTCCACGACAGTGGATAGTACTATTTTGAAGCTACTGAGTCAAATCTACATTTGATTTTTTGTTAATCTATTTAAAAAAATACCATTAATTCAGTTATCTTATTATAGATTAGAAAAATGTTGCATCTGCCAGTTTTGTTCCTTTTAGTATTTCAAGTTTTCTTACTTCCCCTCTTCTTTGGAAAATCTAATTTAAATACATAACGCAAGAAAACAAGAAAATCTAGTTTAGATGAGAAACAGTAAATTAGTTTTGTTTCTTAATACTGAACATCTACACTGTTTTAAAATGATATAAATATAAAAAACAACATCTTCATTACTTCTGTGATCTTTTTTGGAAACCAGGGCCAGATACTCTGCTGACGAAGACTGTCATAGCCCCACTGACTGACTTCAATAGAGTTATGATGATTTATACAAGTTAACTATCTGGAACGAAGAAAGGTACTAAAAAGCCAGTAGCAACTGCAGTTAACCATTACCATTAAAGACAAAACATTCTTCTGAGATGACTGCAGAGGGTCTGTAGATTCTGGAAAAAGCATGGAGTGAAATATTGGCTTCCTTGAAGTGAATGGGAGTTTTGCTATTGACTTCAAGGAAGCCAGAATTTCACTCTTGGAACCTAGGAAGAGCAAACTGGGTTCTTCACATTCCAGTGCAGCAACATAAGAACGGCCATAAGGGTCAGACCAAAGGTCCATCTAGCCCAGTATCCTGTCTTCCGACAGTGGCCAATGCCAGGTGCGCCAGAGGGTATGAACAGAACAGGTAATCATCAAGTGAGCCATCCCCTGTTGCCCATTCCCAGCTTCTTGCAAACAAAGACAAGGGACACCATCCCTGTCCATCCTGGTAGCCACTGATGGACCTATCATCCTCCATTTATCTAGTTCTTTTCTGAACCCTAAGTTCTTTTTTGAACCCTTTTACTGCAAGCATTTGCAAAGTAATCTAGGCAAACAAGTGTCTCTAAATTCCATTAAAAAGGATCCAATAATTACAGATACTAGCAAGCAATGAATCTGAGATTATTTAATTCATTATCAGTTCTAGAATACACAGAGAGCTTGAAAACAGTATGAAAGGAAATCTTTTTCAAAGGTTTATCTATTTTTCTGTCTGATTTTAACTGGGTATTATCTTTCCTCCCCCAAATATCTAATTCAAATGTCATCTCTGAAGTACAGTGGAAATGTGAAATATATGGATAGCAAAGAAATGGTTACTTAGATTATGTAAATTATGCTACATGGGAAATTTCCTGTTCCCTGCTTTTGTTAATCACTTTGCATAATTAAATAGTACAAATGTTCCCTGTATTTATTTAGCAAATAAAAGGAATGCAGATATGTTCCTTCTGTTCAAACTGATCAGACAAGGAGATCACAATACACTACTACGAAGTACACCTAAATTCAGAAGTGACCCAAACATTTTTGCACAGTGTATCAGCTAAGAATGGGATACTTTAGGAACTGATCTGTTTTCTCTCTCTTGTTAGAATGACTGTTAAGTGAATGTTGCCACCTCCATTATTTTTAAAGCACTTTCTGAATGTTTATCCATGTTGACGGTGGAGGAAATTCCATGCATATATTTGGATTCTGGCTTGAAGTTTCAGGTTGATGTGATGTGAGAAGGATGTGCAAGGTGTAGGAATCCCACCTTTCTCAGATTTTTTTGTTTTAAACAGAACAGCAGTCTGCAGGGTTAGATCTAATATTTTTTGTTTTTTACCACCATGATATTTTTACCGTTTGTTCAGTGTCCAAAGTACTACAAGGAAGGGGGGGAACAGCTAAACAAACCTATCATTGCTTTTAAGAGTGCAGGGGAAGGGCACTTGCAATAAAAGAGAAAAGTAAAATGCAACTCTCATATAATGGTGGGAGGCCACATTACAGAATATGAGCAAAGATTTCTTTCATACACTGGCAGGCAGGCAGGTCATGTTCCCTCCATCTATTCTCTACCACATTCATACAGAGGGGAACCAAGAAGTCTCACTAGTTCGTTTTCAAGTAAACTGGATTTTAACCAGCACAATCCTTTAAAAAGAATAGTTCTCGACTTTTTGCTTAAATTGAAGCCGGTTATTTTATCAACATGAAAAGCAGCCTACACAAATATTGAGAGTTTTAAAAGCTCGAAACCTGCTTTAGTTTGGTTACCTGAAGTTGTGGGTTGCTTGGCAGTATGATGAATGAAATCTGGTGTTCAAGAAGTAGTAGTATTTCTAGGGTCATATATAGATAGAAAGAGACACAGAGATGGTGGCCAGTAGAAAAGATAAAATAAAAGATGAGTTAAAAATGAAAAATATTAATGAAAAAAATGAGGGAAATAAAGAAAGGTGAGAATACAACTAGTGCTCTTTATTTGCTTCCTCCTTTTCCTATGTTATGTTCGGGGCCTTCAATACCTCTCTTTGGTCAAATATGTTCTCCAACTTTGATCAACAGTGCCTAGAATGAGCACGATTTAAGCGAAATGCCACAAAAATATGCAGAAAGTAAAATATCATGTATGGTAAATGTGCTTTTTTATCAGTGTTCTCTTTACTGCAATACAGTACTACAATACATAAGTTTGTGATTTGATTCTCACATTTATAAACTGTACCTGTGTGGTAGAAGTAGTGTTCGGTGTGACTGATGATGGCGAGTCACTTGTTTTTGGCTCACCAGGAGATGCTGCTGAACCCTGGGATTCCTGGCTAGCTGGCTGATCTGGAGATAAAGCGTCACTGCTGTCTTCATCAAATGAGTAATCATCCAAAGCTTGGGGATAACTCTCTTGTCCAACTGCTAGGACGTTTACAAAAAATAAACTCTTTAGTTTCAAGTCAGTATTTAGCTAGCTAGAGGAGCCATGAAATGCTGGAAATCAACTAGCATAGTATGATTTGTAGTTAAATATTTTTGTATATGAATGTTATTTTTAACACAATAAAAGCCATCTTAAATGACATTCAAGGGTCCAAAAATTGGTTGCTCAATGGTGATGGTCTTCTAAGAAAGGATGCAAAGAACTGTATTCTAAGCATTTAGTGGGATGGTCCCTTAAGATGGGATGTGACTAAATAAGAGTCTATGTAGCGTCAATTTTTAATTATTTGTAATAATTAAAAGATTCACTCATGTAAGACAGACATAGCTTTATACTCCAATCAACTGTGCAGTTAAAACTGAGTTTGAAAAAAAAAATAGTATGACTTTGCTCAATTTAGTGCTGATAGGGCATAAGTATCTTAGAGAAGTTGACATAATACATAGCTAACTAACTTTTATTTTTTTCAACTAACCTTTAAAGTTAAGGTTCAAATTACTAATTTTTCATATTGCCTTACTGATAACAGATCCAAGCTGTAGATCTTCTACTTGCCTATAATTGCTTCTTTAACACTGGAGTCTACAGGAAGGATGTTCTTTTCCACCAGTTCCATAGGGCCAGGCCTCTGAGCAATCTTTTCATTCAGATCATCTGCCAGTCGAGCTCTCTTCAGTTTCATCTGAGTTGCCTGCAGTGAGGGTTCTGCAAATGTCTCTAAAAGAGAGAAAATTTTTAATGATTCTGTTAACTATTTTGTCTCATTTTAAGACCACCAAAATAGCATTTGATCTTCAAAGCCATACCTCCATGCATGTTGAAAACTTTAAAACATCAGTGAGTTATTTTAGTCCTTTATTAGAGCGTGTCATTTTGTTATAAAAATACGTATATAGTACTAACTTATCTACAGATCGTCAAAATTAATATTAGAAAAGGAAAATGTTCTAGATAGCTCGTTTATAACATCCCACAATTAGCTAAATATAGCACTTTTAAAGACTTCTGCAGCCATTTGTATTTGTAACATTTTAAACAAACCAAAACAAAAACACATGAATAAAGACCAACTCACAAAAACTTTCTGGTTTTGAAGTCATTTGTCCTTTTTTCTCTAGTTACGATAAATTTCTCATATTGCCTTACTGGCAATGAAATTTAAAATTTAAATTCAAAAACTTATACCCAGCCAAAAAAATCAAGGTCAAACAGGCCCACCCAACCAACATAGTATTTAATAATAATTATTAGTTTTATTATTAAATTACAGTAGTGCCTGGGGATCCCAAATCAAGACCCCATTGTCTTAGGAACTCTGTGATCAAGGACCTTGCCCTGTCATCAATTTAGGATGCAATTTGTAGCTACAGAATCTACACAACATAAACAAGGTGTGTAATATTTACTGTACACTACAACAGATGGACAGGATACCAAAATGCTGTTTATTAGTATAAGCAGCTATATAAATGGTACTGACCTATTAGAGAGGCACTATCAGATTTAAATGTTTTATTACAAAAAGTCCTTTTCTATGTTACTGAAATAATTAAAACAACTTACACAACTTCACAATTTATGATATAGTATTGCGGGGGTAGGCAACCTATGGCACGTGTGCCGAAGGTGGCATGCGAGCTGATTTTCAGTGACACTCGTACTGCCCGGGTCCTGGCCACTGGTCCGGGGACTCTGCGTTTTAATTTAATTTTAAATGAAGCTTCTTAAACATTTTTAAAACTGTATTTACTTTACATACAAAATAGCTGAGTTATATATTATAGACTTGTAGAAAAAGACCTTCTAAAAATGTTAAAAGTGTATTACTGGCACACGAAACCTTAAATTAGAGAGAATAAATGTAGACTCGGCACACCACTTCTGAAAGGTTGCCGACCCCTGTAGTATTGGTTACTTTTGACATTTGTTTCACTAGGGAGAAGACTACACAATTTTGCAGTTGATGATAGCCAGTTTACCAATTTCACTTTCAATTCTCCGGGTTATGTTTGAGCTGAAAACTCCAGAGGGTTATGTTTATTTGCTTAAAACATTCCAATGAAATATCTTGTTTATTTGAAAAGATTTTCATTATTAAAAAAAATCCTCACTGATTCTATGAGCATATTTTTACAAATCTAAAATTTGAGTCAAATTTGACTCTCTTCAATTACTTTTGCCCCAATTCAGCAAGGAATTTAAACACCTATTTAACTTTAGGCACTTGAGTAGTCCCACTGAAGTCAGTTTAAATTACGCAATTGCTTACACACTTTGCCGAATCAAGGCCTTTGTCACCAAAGTAAGAGTATCAATTTATTCTGCTAGACTAATTAAGTAGGCTGAAGTGGAAAGAAAAAACCCAACGGGGACATTTTAAAGAACGCAGGCACTTCTTATTCTACAGTAATAATATCAGCATATATTGTAATCGTGTGTGAAACCAAAAGTATGACACACACAACTAATATGATTCATAAATCTAAAAGCAGATCACATTAGTAAAAATTTATACATTATAGCAGCACTCTTATAGTTAAGGGTGAGTTGGTATTTCTATTATAAACCCCAATTTTCAGAATGTAACGTCTTGGCTGTTTCCCAATATACTGGGCAGAAACTTGATATGATTTTATCCCTAATGACAGTTTTCCCAGAACGAATATGAAGGAAATCCATTAAACTGTTGTTTTTCAACTTCAAAACAAATTTTTTGGAGCCTCTCTTGCCAAACTCAACTATAAAAGGCTTAATTTTAAAATGTAATTTTGACGGTTGTTAGATGTTTGTTGCATGTTAATTTTAATGACAAAATGCAGATGGCCTGGCAATACGAAGAATCCTGATCTGAGTGTAGTACCCAAGTTCATGTTCTGAAAACCAAAAACAGCAGACTATTTCACCAAATGGAATACTGTTAATTCATTTCGGTTTTACTACTGCTGTTTGTACATACAATGGGATTTCAATATTAAAACATGCTAATGCAGTCCCATTCAAAAATTGATTTTATTATTTCTGAGTATTAAATTTACCTGAACAGCAAAACAACAAAATGTGGAGAGATGAGCTCATTAATGATTAAGCTACTGCTGAAAACATCCCTTAAAATTGTAAGATTGTTTCAGGGCTTCCTTGAAAGACTGCAACAATGTATACTGTATATACAATTCTTAGGAGATAGATAATACAGCAATTAACTTTATATTTAAATACAATTTTTATTTAAGGGAAACTGTGGTTATAGCAGCATCCTCCTCACAGCTGAGAAGAGAGCAGTGGTCCAAAGTGTCTTCTCTGCTGTGGATTAAGGGTAAAGATTCCTCCCCACTGGTTTAAGTATCCATGGAGTGCCAATTACCTGAACTATAGATTGGCATGCAAAAGAGTCCCGCACCTTAATAACTACCTTATAACAAAGCTTGATTCAGTTAGATAGCCCCAACTAAAATAAACCGTTAGCCTGAAAAACAGGATACATGGGTTCCTACCTTCCAGGATATGCATTCTGACCAATTCTGATCGATCTGGTCTGCTGCGAATCTTGTGCTTCAGAAAATTCTCAGTCTTCAAAAAAAAAAAAAAAAAAAGTGCATCATACTAATGCTAATAACTATAGAACAAAGCAATTTGTTCATTCACGCAAAGTTTTATGAGAACTGGATTTATGAATATATTGCTGCTTAGGTATATCTCCAATTATAAAAATATAAAACCCATCTCCTAGAACTGGAAGGGACCTTGAAAGATCATTGAGTCCAGCCCCCTGCCTTCACTAGCAGGACCAAGTACTGGTTTTTGCATCAGATCCCTAAGTGGCCCACTCAAGGACTGAACTCACAACCTGGGTTTAGTAGGCCAATACTCAAACCACTGAGCTATCCCTCCCTCCACTGTAGCTGAGTATCATCATTTTCTGTGGGATGAGATTTATTTTTTGTATTGAAAATTCTTCCCTATGAACAAAGCCATTAAAGCTTTAGAATTTTTGGCAAGACTTCGCATTAAAGCTTAGGTTGTGGCTTTATATTTGTGATTATTAAAGTATTTATATTGCACAGTAAGTATAGTTGGCAATTTACAGTGCATAGGATAAAACTTCCCCAAACAGTTTACAAATAACAAGCATCCCATAAAATGACCCAACTTAAACAGACTCTCTGCCTAATGCCCCCACTCGGTCCTCTTAACTACGACCCAAACAAACAGAGCAAGAAAGAGAGATTGAAATCTAAATCTAATTGGCGTAATTGAACTGGGATTTGGGAAATGCAGCACAGTGGTACAGACATAAAATGACTACAGTAAGCAAGACAGGAATTGCCTTTGAACTGCTTTTAAAACTCAATTTTTTTCTTTACTTGAAAGTTAGTGACATCCCTACTTCAAAGCAGCAGCCAGCACTAATGAGCAAATTGCTCCTGGCCCTTGTGTTGGTACATAGAGAGCTTTCTCTACACACATTAGTACATCCTGTGTAAGGACCAGAGACAGTTTAAGTGTCTGAGTCACAATCCCTGTGTAAGCATCCCAGGAGCAATCCAGAGATACGCTGTTCCCTAATGCAGGTCCATGCCATATTAGCACAGTTCAGACCTTCGCTATTAAAATCTGTTGTGCAAAGTAACATCCTTATTAATTTTCTTAAAAGAAACCCATCTCTTTGGAATAAGTTTGAAGATCTAGATGACTAGACTTCACAGTTTGAAGTTTGCCAGTTTTATGAAGTTATGGCACGATAACTGACTCTTACTGGATTGTGCAGAGTAATTCAGGCATAACTAACCTGTCAGCTGTCCTAACTGTCTCTCTCTTATAAGGGATATGTATTAGGAGACGTCAATTTGTCCATTATCCTCAATATAAAAGTACCAGGAGATGGACTGAAACAGTACTGTACGTGGTAGTAGCTGTATCAATGGCCCCATCAATTTCTACACAATTTAAGGTTATTCTGAATGTGATCCAGATCAGTGGTGACTTCTTAAATCTGAAGACAGGCAGACTGAAAATAGATCTAAGGGCAATATTCTGCATTCCACATCTGTGGAAGAATGTAGTGGCATGGAACTGCTATGATTCTGTGTAGTATGTAGCAACTCATGCACCACTGAGCTCTGTTCTTTGGTGTATCTTCATGGCAACCAGTGGAGGAAGGGAGAATTAGCAAGAATTGGTGCAGAGGAAAGGCTAGTAAATTTTACAATACTTTTACAATGATCCAAAGCTGGATCAAACTACAGAGAAAGCAGGCACACACTACAATTGTTATTGTAGTCCTCGAGCACAGAATGTCAGGATGGATAATATGATGGTGGCATTTTTTCCCCTCTTGCCTGCATTAAGGCTTGTCCACAACGCAGTTTTAGCCACCAGAGTACCTACACTGATACAGCTGCACTGGTGCCTAAAAACTTCAGCACAGACAAGGCCTCAGTTTCCTTGCACAAAACCTGCCATCCTTCTCTGCTGTCATTTTAACAGTGCTCTTCTCGAACTGGGGGGCAGACCTGGAGTAGAGTACCATCACATTTAAACCCCCAACCTGTCTGGTACCGGTGGAGAATTCAGAACACTCCCACTCAACACAAGAGATTTGCTACAAATGTTGCATTTCAATTTTAGGGATTCTTCCAGAATATTATCATAGACTATTTACAATGATAATAAAATGTCCCATGCAATCTGAGAACTGCCTATCTCATATTACTGATCTATTTTTGTTTTTCATAAGTAATAAACTAGCTTTCTTTTTTCAGATATTAATAGTATGTTGATAGTTTTTTAAAAAAGTATAAACTAGATCCCTTACCCTGGCTCGTTCCAAGCTCTTTCTCTGCTCATGGAATGCAGCTGGGCTTTTCAAAGCTGTGAGAAGAAAGAAAGAGTTAAACTGACAGGAAATGGTTTTCAAATGAAATGCTCTAATCAGTGTATTAAGTAAGGATAGGCATCTTGCACTCAACACTACATCAGATGTGGGACTCCACTTTACTAGCCCAACATCTGACTCTTTCTATTTATTATTTGCTTGCATTTACTGAAGGTTAAATTCATCCCTGTGCACAAAGCTTAAGTGGGACTGAAGTATGCATATTCTTTGTGCTGGCCCTCTGCACAGGGAGGCATTCCACTCTGAGACGGGGACAGGTGAGCAAACCCCATAGGTAAGTGGGGAACAAGACCTGGGAGATGGGTTGGAAACAAGAGGGAGCACGGGCTATAATGGCAGAGAGGAAGGAGGGTCAGGGCAAAGCTGGGAGGCAAGATCAAACCAGTATTTTAGATGCCTATATACAAATGCAAGAAGTATGGGTAATTAGCAGGAAGAACTGGAAGTGCTAATAAATAAATACAACTATGACATTGTTGGCATTACTGAAACTTGGTGGGATAATACACACGACTGGAATGTTGGTGTGGATGGGTATAGTTTGCTCAGGAAGGATAGACAGGGGAAAAAGGGAGGAGGTGTTGCCTTATATATTAAAAATGTACACACTTGGACTGAGGTGGAGATGGACATAGGAGACGGAAGTGTTGAGAGTCTCTGGGTTAGGCTAAAAGGGGTAAAAAACACGGGTGATGTCGTGCTGGGAGTCTACTACAGGCCACCTAATCAGGTGGAAGAGGTGGATGAGGCTTTTTTCAAACAACTAACAAAATCATCCAAAGCCCAAGATTTGGTGGTGATGGGGGACTTCAACTATCCAGATATATGTTGGGAAAATAACACCGCGGGGCACAGACTATCCAATAAGTTCCTGGACTGCATTGCAGACAACTTTTTATTTCAGAAAGTTGAAAAAGCTACTAGGGGGGAAGCTGTTCTAGACTTGATTTTAACAAATAGGGAGGAACTTGTTGAGAATTTGAAAGTAGAAGGAAGCTTGGGTGAAAGTGATCATGAAATCATAGAATTTGCAATTCTAAAGAAGGGTAGAAAGGAGTACAGCAGAATAGAGACAATGGAAGGCGGATTTTTGGTAAGCTCAGAGAACTGATAGGTAAGGTCCCATGGGAATCAAGACTGAGGGGAAAAACAACTGAGGAGAGTTGGCAGTTTTTCAAAGGGACACTATTAAGGGCCCAAAAGCAAGCTATTCCGATGGTTAGGAAAGATAAAAAATGTGGCAAAAGACCACCTTGGCTTAACCACGAGATCTTGCGTGACCTACAAAATAAAAAGGCGTCATATAAAAAATGGAAACTAGGTCAGATTACAAAGGATGAATATAGGCAAATAACACAGGAATGCAGAGGCAAGATTAGAAAGGCAAAGGCACAAAATGAACTCAAACTACTTATGGGAATAAAGGGAAACAAGACGACTTTTTATCAATACATTAGAAGCAAGAGGAAGACCAAGGACAGAGTAGGCCCACTGCTCAGTAAGGAGGGGGAAACAGTAACGGGAGACTTGGAAATGGCAGAGATGCTTAATGACTTCTTTGTTTCGGTCTTCACTGAGAAGTCTGAAGGAATGTCTAATATAGTGAATGCTTATGGGAAGAGGGTAGGTTTAGAAGATAAAATAAAAAAAGAGCAAGTAAAAAATCACTTAGAAAAGTTAGATGCCTGCAAGTCACCAGGGCCTGATGAAATGCATCCTAGAATACTCAAGGAGTTAATAGAAGAGGTATCTGAGCCTCTAGCTATTATCTTTGGGAAATCATGGGAGATGGGGGAGATTCCAGAAGACTGGAAGGGGGCAAATATAGTGCCCATCTATAAAGAGGGAAATAAAAACAACCCAGGAAACTACAGACCAGTTAGTTTAACTTCTGTGCCAGGGAAGATAATAGAGCAGGTAATTAAAGAAATCATCTGCAAACACTTGGAAGGTGGTAAGGTGATAGGGAATAGCCAGCATGGATTTGTAAAGAACAAATCGTGTCAAAATAATCTGATAGCGTTCTTTGATAGGATAATGAGCCTTGTGGATAAGGGAGAAGCAGTGGATGTGATACATCTAGACTTTAGTAAGGCATTTGATACGGTCTCGCATGATATTCTTATAGATAAACTAGGAAAGTACAATTTAGATGGGGCTACTATAAGGTGGGTGCATAACTGGCTGGATAACCGTACTCAGAGAGTAGTTGTTAATGGCTCCCAATCCTGCTGGAAAGGTATAACAAGTGGGGTTCCGCAGGGGTCTGTTTTGGGACCGGTTCTGTTCAATATCTTCATCAACGATTTAGATGTTGGCATAGAAAGTACGCTTATTAAGTTTGCGGACGATACCAAACTGGGAGGGATTGCAACTGCTTTGGAGGACAGGGTCAAAATTCAAAATGATCTGGACAAATTGGAGAAATGGTCTGAGGTAAACAGGATGAAGTTCAATAAAGATAAATGCAAAGTGCTCCACTTAGGAAGGAACAATCAGTTTCACACATACAGAATGGGAAGAGACTGTCTAGGAAGGAGTATGGCAGAAAGAGATCTAGGGGTCATAGTAGACCACAAGCTTAATATGAGTCAACAGTGTGATACTGTTGCAAAAAAAGCAAACGTGATTCTGGGATGCATTAACAGGTGTGTTGTAAACAAGACACAAGAAGTCATTCTTCCGCTTTACTCTGCGCTGGTCAGGCCTCAGCTGGAGTATTGTGTCCAGTTCTGGGCACCGCATTTCAAGAAAGATGTGGAGAAATTGGAGAGGGTCCAGAGAAGAGCAACAAAAATGATTAAAGGTCTTGAGAACATGACGTATGAAGGAAGGCTGAAGGAACTGGGTTTATTTAGTTTGGAAAAGAGAAGACTGAGAGGGGATGTGATAGCAGTTTTCAGGTATCTAAAAGGGTGTTATCAGGAGGAGGGAGAAAACTTGTTCACCTTAGCCTCCAATGATAGAACAAGAAGCAATGGGCTTAAACTGCAGCAAGGGAGATTTAGGTTGGACATTAGGAAAAAGTTCCTAACTGTCAGGGTAGTTAAACACTGGAATAAATTGCCTAGGGAAGTTGTGGAATCTCCATCTCTGGAGATATTTAAGAGTAGGTTAGATAAATGTCTATTAGGGATGGTCTAGACAATATTTGGTCCTGCCATGAGGGCAGGGGACTGGACTCGATGACCTCTCGAGGTCCCTTCCAGTCCTGGAGTCTATGAGTCTAATAGATTGTAGCTCATTGTTAAAATATGTACAGGTTAAGTCTTTCTCACATAGAGAATTACTGTAACTCACTGACATAACAAAGGTATAGATTCTAAATTGGGATTTGTAGCTAAGCAAAGCTGTGGATCATGAAGGCAAAACAAACGCCACTTCTCATGCATATGCAGAGAATATTAGAACATTTTAAAGGTATACTGTGATGCTCTAATAAATTCTAATATTTTATGTCACCCATGTCATATGATGATTAGCTATTTACCAATAAAGTGCTCTATGGTAGAATTTTATCAGCCACCATTCAAAATACTGAAGCTGTCTATCTGTCCCACTACATTACCCTTCACTTATGATTTATTTTCTCTAATAAGAAATACAGGAAAGATCAATGCACAAAACATTCAGGCAGGTAAAGAAATGGTCTTTTACTAAGAACTATCTGCACTAATATGTTTTTAAACACTGTAAAAACACAAAATATTCAAAGTAAAGAACAGTTAAAATAGACTAGCACCATAATGTTGTGTTTCATTCTGAAGCAATTTTCAAGAAAATATGAACAATTAAGGGAAAAAATCCAGGACACATTTGTATTTTTTAAAGTGATATCTCCTCAGTTTCCTAATGAAGTCTGTTGATTCCCAGACAGAAAAAGAAAGGTGCCTCCTTGGAGCCCACTCCACAGTGTAAGAAGTCTGCAACATTGTAGCTGAAAGCCCAGCTGTGCTTGAGAGAGAAGGTATTCCGTGACTTTTTGTGACCTTCGTAACTTCTGCAGTGGCCCCTGCGGTTGTCCTGGGAGCTGACTGAGCCGCTCAGGCAGCCCCTGGGCCAGTCGCACCGGCTGCTGCTGGGGCAGTCTCAACCCCCCGCTCCACAGCAGCAGGAGTTTGGGTGTGGGGGGGTTCAGGGCTGGGGACTAAGGTGTGGGGCGGTGCTTACCTGCGGGTAGAGGGAGGGCTCCCCAGAAGGGTGACAGGAACTCCCATCCCTCAGCTCCTGGCTCCATGTGTGGCCTCTGTGCGCAGGCACTGCTGTTGCAGCTTCCATAGGCCGTGGTTCCCAGCTAATGGGAGCTTTAGAACCGGGGCTTGGGGCAGAGTGGATACAGCATGTGGAGCTAGGAGCTGGAGGTAGCCGCTTCCTAGGAGCCAGGAAGGAAACCTGCCCCAGCCCCGCCACCACCTGTAGCATCCCCCCAGCCATGCCCTCCCAGCACCTGCTCCCTCCCAGTGCCATCCCACCCCCAAAGTTTTAGTCAGGGGTATATAGTAAAAGTCATGGACAGGTCACAGGACGTGAAATTTTGTTTACTGCCCATGACCTGTCCATGACTTTTACTAAAAATACCCTTTACTAAAACGTAGCCTTACTGATAGCCTTTTCAGTACAGTGGTGGCCTAAGAGGATACTATAGTGAAGCAGTCTCAGGCGTGTTGGGTAACTGGAAACCTCCAAGAAGAGATTAGTTTCAAGAAGCCATGCAAGGAATGCAAGGAATTGTGACTTCAAGCAGTGAAGACTTGACTATTATTTATAATAATTGTCACTAATGTATTTTTGTAATTTTAAATTGGTATATTTGTTTATTGAATAAAGAAAAATTTTTCTAATGGGGTCCATAATCTATGGAGTCCAGTTTTCTCTTACTAGACATTGTCAGCTTTCACTGATTCTAAAAATGGACTAAGGTAAAGATGCTTGAGGGGGCAGAGGGCAGTGTTCAGTGCAACTAGGGATGGTGGTATCAAAGGTGGCTTTAATCTGTCTTTGCACTTCCTTGATCCTAGCGCTGCCTTCCACCCAGCCGGTCTCCCAGCATAAGCTGCTCTATCTTGTTCCAGCTGCTTATGTTCCCTAAAGAATGTTATGGCAGTCAGGGATAGCCAGGGCATAAAAACACCACAGCCAGAGCCCTCTCATTTTCCTTGGGGGATGGAATGGTGTTGGTGTTGGTGCTGGGAACAGCAGCTCTATGCCACTCAAACCCTTTATGCATGGGATCTTCTGCTATTGATTAAACTGACTTTAGGTTACCTTTGTGCTGGCACTAACCCTAAATAAGCAAAGTCAAGGGGAAAAATGGACGTCAGGATCAAATATAGTTAGTTTTCTTTAAAGTACTGAAATAATTTAGAAAGAAGCCTTATATTTTTAAAAATAAAATGTAGTAATTTCAGCTAATAGTACTGTAAATACAACTAACATAACTAAATTAACTGAGTTTTCAAACTGTACCTGATTAATAAACAGCATCTAAATTATCTACATTTTCAAACTGTAACTAAATTAATAAACAGTAACTTTGTTTTAGACTATATCCTAGAATTAGAGATAGAAATGACTTCCTAAGTCATTCAGTAAACCTTATTTGTCCACTTGCTTTCATTGGTGTAATTCAATCATTTGCAGGGAAGTTACTCACAGTTTAAAATGTTGTAAAGAATAATTAGGCCCAGTATTTTCTATCATTGGTCTGCTCTTATTTCAAATGTCTCCAACTCTAGGGGGACACTACCACAGTGGCTATTCTGTCTGCAGATTAATTTAGTTTACTGACTTTGTTTTTTAAATACCTCTTATTTAAATTACCTATAATTTTCCTGTAGGTATTAAATGAATATCATCAAATGACAAAATTATCCTGACTGCTTTCCTTAGAAATTTTCATCTTCAATTATTTTATATATGTCTTGAAATATGATACAAGTTACTGTAAATAAAATTAGTCTTACGTGGCATGATGCCCTGGTCCACCAGCTGTTCTCTTGTCCGTCTTTGCTGCAGCCTAAGCTGAAGTACTGGCAAAAGAAAATAGCGATCATTAATTCACATGCTATGATACTATCTCCTACTTAAAGCTGCAGAAAATAATAATATAAATTCTAATTAAGAAGTCAAATATTTCTACTTTAGAAATATTTTGACCATCTTCATTCAGTAACAGACACAGGATGTTGTATAATAGGCCTATAGGTTACTTTTAAAAATCTTTGGTAATATTACAATATTACAACTAAATAAGGACTGCAGAGCAAATCTATTAGAGCATCAGACTTAGTTGCAATATCTAGCGCATAATGTTTAGTAAAGATACATACTGAACTTCATGGGACTGCTCTACAAATTTCAATTACTGGGACCTGTCTTGATACACTATGGATACTACCACTCCTCTAGCAGAGTGTGTACTAATCATAGAAAGAAGATAACGTGAGACATTCTTATAAGTTTCTATTATAGATAGTTTGATCCATCTAGACAATGTTTATGCTGTAATGGGATTTCCTTTACAGTTACCCGCATATGAAACAATCTGTGTGACAATCTGAAATCCTTGATCTTATCCAAACAGAACAATAACACTTTTAGTGTCCAAACAATGCAACTTCACTCCACTCTTATTCAAGTGTGATTTGGGGAGGGGGGGGAGGAACAACGATAGAAAAATAGATTGGATAACATAGAAGTCCAAAATTATTTCCGGAATCAATGCTTTGGGTGAGGACAGAGAACTACTTTGTCTTTATGAAAAACTGTAAATGGAGGGTGAGCCATCAAAGCACAAGTTTATTAATCCTCCTAGCTCACATTACTACTATGATAAATGCAGTCTTGACTGAAAGATAAAATACAGAACACGTAGATAATGGTTTGAAGGAAGAAAACATAAGCTGTGAAAGCACCAAGTTTAAATTCCAAGCAGGAACAGGCTCTCTTATAGGGGGAATAAAGATTTAATAAACTTTTAGAAACTTGAATGATATTACAGATTTATCATCTATTGGTATACTGCAGTTTTGGATAAATGTACCCTAAATGACATAACAGCTATATCTTTGATCTTTAGAAAGATTTCTCTAATTCGTTCAAAGATCTATTGCCCATCCTGTCAAATGTAACAGAAGTGGATCTGGATGGTACACTTTCCCTTGCTGCTGTGACAGAAGGTCCAGTAACAGAGGAAGTACTTTGAAGTTTCCCTTTGAAAGGAGTAAGTCTGTGTACCACTGCTGTCTCCTGCAATTGAACAAAACAAAAAGTATTTGGTGTTGAACCTTGTGGCAAATATTTGGAGAACCCCAGAGAGCAAAAATGTCCCTGATTACAATGTCTTTCAAGGACCTTTCGTGCATCTGGGAGGACACTCTGCTTAGTTGGTCCGCTAACTGGATCCTGAGGGATCCTGGTCCACACAGAGCTACCGTATAAACCTTGTGATGAACACACCACTCCTGAAGCTTCACTGCCTCTTTGCAAAGCTGCAAAGAGTGGGCTCCTCCCTGTTTGTTTATATAATACATTGCTGTCATGCTGTCTGTGGCCACCTGAACCACAAACCCTTTCACTTCAGGGAGGAAAGATCTGAGTGCCAGCTGGATTGCTCCTGATCCGTCCACCATAAGAGAGTTTTCTGGATTTTGTTTGGAATAGTAATTATTAGGTTCATGTGTCTTTAGGTTTCATTTCTTCTACACCACCGCCCCCAGTGTAGAAGAAATCTCATCTTTAGTCTCGCATTGAGTGTAACATATGTGGTTGATGCCATGAGACCTAGAAGGGAGAGGAAGAACTTCGCTTTCTGAGACTGATTCTTGTCCTCTGGAAGGTAAGCCTTCACTGTTCTGGAGTCTAGAACTGCTCCTATGAAAGAGATACCTTCACAGAGTATCAGTAAAGATGTCTTTTCATTGATCCAAAACTGCAAACTCTGAAACACAGAGCATGTGAAATGAGTGTCCACTCTCAGTTCATGTTTGGATCTGCTTTTAGCAGCCAATAGTTTAAATACAGAAGCACAAAAATCCCATCTTTTCTGAAAAGCTGCCACTACAGATAGGCATTTTGTAAAGGTTCTGGGTGCAGTGGAAAGGCCAAAAGGAGGACTTGTACTGGAAATGGTCTTGTTCTCTGGTGAAATGCAGGGTATTTCCTGTGAGATGGTCTTTATTGAAATATGAAAGCAAGCATCTTTTTGGCTGAGAGCGGCAAACCAATCCAGATAGGAAAGGAAAGCAATAATAGAACCCATAGTTAACATTCTGTAATGAAACCTTTGAATGATCAACCCCCATCTTTGTTTGGAATTAGGAAATTGTGGGAATAGAAACCCAAATTTCTGAAATCTATTAGAACCTCTTCTATTGCTTTCTCTCTTAGCAGAGAGCTGATTTCCACTCGTAACACTCACTTGTAGAGGAGTCCCCAAATAGAAAGGAAATGGGAGGTTGGCTTGGAGGGATGGTCTTGAACTGGATGGTGTAACAGTTCTTTATAGTGTCCCAAACTCATTTGCCTGTAAAAGTGGCATAAATGGTTTCCAAATAAAAGGGGAATGGAATTCAAAGCTAGCTTGCTGCTCTCTATTCCCATGTCAAAACTGAGGTCTGTCAGTAATGAAGAAGTGGAGATGAATTCTTCTGTCTCAGTTTAGACTTAAAGGGACATCTTCTATACTGGTGTTGAGAAGAAGAAGATTGGGCTGTTGTTGCTGTAGCATTTGTCTGCCTTTGTTGAAATAGGAAGACGAAGACTAAGGTAAGTAATATTGTCTTTGATAGCTGGTGTAGGAATTCTTCTCTTAAGAGGTTGCAAGAGACCCAGAGATCTTGCTGTGGGCCGACTCTCTCATTTTCCTCTAACAACTCATCAGTTTTTTAACTAAACCATTCATATCCCACATTTCTTGAAGAGAAGAGCTGCGTAGCCATGCATGTCTTTGGATAGTTATTGCTGCAGCTACTGATCTTGACTATGCATCTGAAACATTGAAAGATGCTCTCAGTGAATGTTTAGCAACATTATGATCCTCTTTAGTAAGGTCATTAGTCAGTCTGCAGTATTCCTCAGGAAGATTTTTTTGTAAAAAGGGAGATCTTGTCCGAGAAGAGAAACTGATCCCTACCCATGACAGCTAGGTAGTTAGTTATCCTCATGTGTAGAGAAGCTGCAGAAAATACCTCTCTTCCTAAGGAATCTAATTTTTTTCCTTCTGTGTCATTGGAACATTTACATTCTACTCCCATTCTTTACTTCTCAGGGAATTCTGTGCCATTGCACAATGCAGAATTTACGCAAAAATTAATGTTCTGGACAGAATTTCCTCTTTCTTCCCCCACAGAAATTGGCTGCAAAGCTGCTAGCCACCACTAGGGGATGCTGGATTCGGCAGAGCCCAACTTGTAAACAGAGATACTGCCAAGGGGAAACGGGCGGAGACGGAGAGTTCCAGGCAGCTGCAGTTCCCGGCATGTCCTGAAGAAAGGAGGTGGTGTTCAGGAAAATCCACACAAGCCAGGGACCCAGTATCAGGTTGTTTCTCCCTCTTGATCCCTGGGCTCTAGAAGAGCAGAGTCTGTGTGAGAGTATGTGGCCTGGGGACAGGGGTCTGCAGCTGGGATCTGTGGGGAGGGGTTCTGAGTGTTCAGGCTGAGGGGCACCCTGCAGTATGGGTGTCTGGCCTCCCAGTTGGTGTCACAGTGGGGAGAGGGCAGAGAAACAGAACAGGGTTGTCACAGAAGTTTCTTTAACTCTCTACTCCTGGGGGAATTTTTGTGTGTGTCTGTATTGTTATAGACATAGTTGCTGACAGATATTTTGAAATAAATTACCAAAATAATCAAAACTGGAGTGATTATATAGTGTTATTTATTTTAAGATATTGTGTGCAGAATTTTTTGTTTTGGCACTGAATCTCTTGGAATTTCCTTGTCCCCATGCAAAACTGAAGTCATTGCTGTTGAAGGAGATTGAAATAGAAATGCTGGAGTTGGCCAGTATGACCAAGGCATCCAGGGAGGTCCTTGCCACTCATGATGATTTGTCCAGTTCTGTACCATCTCAGCCATGAGAAAATGCATATTTGTGATAGTCTATCTCCCAAAAATGGCTTTGAGGTTGAGGCTCCAGGTAAACTGTTGTATCCATCTCCTCTTCTGAATGTGAATCCAAGCCCAGATCTGACAAGGAACCAATTACTGATACCACAGAGGTAGAAATCTGTAGTAGCGACAAGGGTGAAATAGTCTTTCTAGCAGGTGTTCTGAGAGGTGGCAGCAGCATCACAGAAGATCCATGTGATGAAGAATCTGCCTTGTGTTTTTTTTTTTGTGAGAAGACGACTGTTGTGTCAGATCCTTATCCAAACCTCTCTTTTCTATTGGTGAAACTCAAAATGGATTTGATAAGTATAGTTCCACAAGTACCTGTGTGGAAACCACCTCAGAAGGCGTAAGTGCCAATGCAATATAGTGATTTATTGATTTCTCAGGTACTGACTGCAAAGTGCAATCTCAGTCTCCCGTCTGTCTTGGATCTGCACATTCGCGATCTGAAGGATCTGATGAGTTCCTCAAATAGAAGACAACACCAGGCCCAGAAAGATGCTTGATCTTGGCTTTCTTTTTCCTTGGAATCGAAGGTCCTATTTCCTTAGAGACTTCAGGCATAGAATACCTATTGTCCAAGCCAGTTTCAGCTAGTGTCAGTACCCTTTTTGAAAGTGAGTCTGAGATTTTTGTTGCTGACTGGTTAATCTTCGATCTTCAGCTCAGAGCTGAAGCAGAAGACTAAGATGAAGTGGGCTTCTTGGAACCAAGAAGGTCCTAGAGCAATCCAGGCTTCTTATTTCCATTCTCAGATCCAGCGATTTTAGCCAACAAGGCATCCTATAGAAGGCGGCTTCGAGTATGTTCTGCCTCTTCTTTCTAGCTCACAGTGTAAATGTCCTGCATATAGTACACCAAGAAGGAGAGTGCTCTTTTCCTAAGCATTTTTGGCATCAAGTATGGGTGTCAGATGCTGGAAAAAATGCAGGACAGTGCTTAAATTAGTGTTTCTGGTTCTTCAAATCCACCATTCTAATTACTAGTAAGACCAAACTAACACTAAGATAACTATCAATTTACAGAAAATAACAAGGCACTTATCTAACTTGCTAAGGATTTTTAATCTGTCTTGTTATAGATATCCAAAGATATATTAGAATTGGAAAAGGTTCAGAAAAGGGCAACAAAAATGATTAGGATATGGAACAGCTTCCATATGAGGAAAGATTAACAAGACTGGGACCTTCCAGCTTGGAAAAGAGACAAGTGGGGACATGACTGAGGTATATAAAATCATGACTGGTGTACACAAAGTAAATAAAGAAATTTCATTTACTCCTTCTCATAACACAAGGACTAAGGGTCACCAAAGGAAATTAATAGGCAGCAGATTTAAAACAAACAAAAGAAAGTATTTCCTCACACAACGCACAGTCAGCCTGTGGAACTCTTTACCAGAGGATGTTGTGAAGGCCAAGACTATACAAGGGTTTGAAAAAGAACTAGATAAATTCATGGAGGATAGGTCCATCAATGGCTATTAGCCAGGATGGGCAGGGATGGTGTCTCTAGCCTCTGTTTGCCAGAAGCGGGGAATGGGCAACAGGGAATGGATTGCTTGATGATTACTTGTTCCATTCACTCCCTCTGAGGCACCTGGCATTGGCCACTGTCGGAAGACAGGATACTGGGCTAGATGGATCTTTGATTTGACCCAGTATGTCCATTCTTATGTTCTTATGTTGTGGTTGGAAGCAACTGAGAGGGCAAGCTCTGTCGCATCTACCTTTTATAGTCCTGCCCTCAGAACATGCTTGAACTGGAAACCATGTAGAACTGGAAGTAATCAATCAGGCAGCAAAGGAGACCAAAAAAACCCCCAAACCCAGCAAATACTTACTGCAAGGGTTCTCAAACTTTTTCTTTCTGAGTCTCCACTCCAACATACTATAAAAACTCCAGGGTCCAGCGAGCGGGCAGGAGGAAGAGCTCAGGGCTTTAGGTCTGCAGGGATTGAGGCTTCAGCCATCGGTGGGGGGGAGGGTACTCAGGACTTCAGCCACAGGTGGATTGGGGCTGCCACTGCAGGGTGGTAGGAGTTGGGGCTGCAGCCGCAGGGTGGGGTGGTCTGGGCTCAGGGCTTCTTACCCTTGGAGTGCTGAGGTTCCAGGTGGGGGTGCCGGGCTTCTGGCCCGCGGGAGCACCAGGGTTCAAGGCTTTAGACCCAGGAATAGTGCTGGGGTTTGGGGCTTCAGAGCTCTGTTCTTGGCGTCAGCCTCACAGGGGTCACTGGAGCTTGGGGCATTAGCTACAGGGGAAGCGCCAGGGCACTGTGCAGTTTTGCTCCTGGTTTCAGCCTCAGTGCCCCCCTCATAGCTAAATCCCTGGCACACCTACCCCCCAGCTGAAATCATGAGCGGAACAGTGTAGAGCCCCGAATCCCACCTCACACAAGGCTGATATTGGGACAGAGCCACAGGGGTTGCTGGTTTAGTCGGCATGGTCAGTGCTGGCTTGGCTTTCTCAACTGGTGCTGACTGCGATGTTGGTGCCGGAGGACAGAAGCATGGTGCTTGAGGAGACACTTGGTACCAGGTCCCTTACGGGTGGATTTGGTGCCATGGAGGAGGCAAGTCGCTGTGTGTGCCTTGACTCCATCTCCTTCGCTTGGGACTTGGTGGTGCCGAAGGAGTCTGGAGCATCACAGGTACTCACCTGAGCATGTGTTGGGATCGGAGGTAGTGACCTGGCAGGAGACAGCCGTTGTTTCTGCGGTGCTCTCTGCAGAGACATCTGTGCCCTCTTCCTTGGTGTTTTAGAGGAAGGCATGTCTCCCGTCCCTGCAGGTGCGGGTGTGTGTGTGGGGGGGGTGTGTGCATGCGTGCGCCTGGAGAGGACGTCTGGCTCAGGTTGGAGAGTTTTCTCCATCAAGATTATTTTGAGTCTGAGATGCTGGTCATGCTGGGTTCTCGCTTTTCCATTGCTACAGTAGGTCCCAAGACATTGGACACACAAAGAGTGTCCATCCAAAACGGGCACTGCTTCGCGGCAGGAGCTGCATCGCTTAAAGCCTGGGGAGCCAGGCATCTTAACAGTTAACCACCCCCAGTGCAGGGATGGTAAACTGGATAAAAGTCAACTTTTTTGATGATAAACATTAACGCTAACTACAACTTTCTACATGACTAACTAATCTATTTTTTTCTGAAAGGTTTGGAAGAGCCCAGAGCTCCATCTTCAGCCAAGGATGATTGAGAAGGAACTGGAGGGCTTGCGTTGTGCACACGTTAGACGTGGCATCAACAGCACCACGAGACGCCTACTGCACATGCATGACCCATACAGGTACTGCGACCAAAAATCTCTGATTGACGGCGCCAGGACGCACCAACACCTCAAGGGGAGCAGCCACAGGGACAGCACTTGAAGAAGAATTAACATTATAAAATTAATCTTAAACCCTGGGTTTAGCACTAACAATTTCCTACTGCATCAGCACACAGCACTGAGGAATCCATTAACTGGTGCCCAGGGATTAAATAACACTGTATGTTCTAGTACTGGCTTCTATCTCATGTAACTATGGAAACACAGAAAGCGCAGAATTACCATAAGACTAAATGGACAATACCTCTAAAAATCAAGTGTGTCGTATTTATACAGGTTGGATTGGTGCATTACTATTCAAACAATATGATTTAGAAGCAGCATGTCATGACCACGTCAGTGCAAAGTTTTCTCCAGAAAAAATCAATTGTTTTCTGCCAGGGGTGGATCATAAGTGTGCAAACATAAATTGGCTTTCCCCTATCTCCTCTAAACTTAATGATTCTTCTGAAATTGCTTGTAAAGAGCAAAAGCTGGTGGGGTTCCTGTCCTGGCTGGAACAGAATACAAACACACACACTGTATTTAGACCAACTTACTCCACATTTGGAATTAGCTTCACTGGGAATTCAAACAACAACAGAAATGGAAACCCCATCCTCAGCTTCTCCCCAGAATTTCCTTCCAGAGACGTCTCTATCATACACCTAAGTTCTCTATGTCTAATGAGTTATTCTGATGTCCTGGGTAGAGATAACAAGCTACACCTGACACGAGTCCATAGGATTCCAGCACCTGCTAATACAGTGGATCAACATGAAAATAAATGCTGGTATTATTACAATAGGTATAAGGAATCCAGTCAGTCACCAGTTGGATCCATCTACCATAACAGACAGATGGTTCACTTATGTAAAAAAATGTGATTTTTGATGTTTCCAATTCCTACTAGGCTGTTCATCTTGTTACTTGGTTCTACTGAGTCTTCCCTTACGAGTCTTATGATGGCCCAGTACTTTAGGCCTAGAGAAGCTGAAAACTGCAGCACACGGAACTACAATTTGATTACATTATTTTCTACATTTTTCTGGGTTCCTGACAAGATCATCAGAAACCTTTTTGAACAGCTAAGGCTATTTTAAAACATTTTCAGGTGTTAGTATATCCAATATAAAAAGTAATTCTGATTCTAGGATTGGTCTCCACACTACAAAACCACAACACAATATTGTATGATTGATAATCTCTCTTTAAAAGCCCTCCCCAAACTGGAACAGCAGTATGGACTGGACGCTTTGCATGTGGGAAGCTTGCACAGTATCTACTCCTTCAGCCTGGCTCAAATAAGTACTATTAGTTTCTCACTTTATCAAACACTAATTATTCAAAACATTTAAAAAAAATTATTGTAGGCTAGAATTTGGTGTACATGACCTTAGTGCAGGAAAAAATAGCTTTACCATATTTTTATCAAATCAGTTTGACTGATAAACTACATGAAAGGGATGGAGGTTTACTGGTTTGAGATACCTGATTTTGCACTTGTATATCTTAAATACTGTCACTCAAATTAGGTATGTCAACTTATTTGTTAATTACTGGGTCAGATGGTTTCCCCCCAGATCACCACAGAGATGATCTTCCCATTCTTGCATAGAAGGGGTAAGACTACTATTTAGCATTGTGCTCTCTTTCCAAGGCAACATGGATGAGGTTCTGTGGGATCAGGATCCACAGTTGGAGGGAGAATGAGGGAAGGGGAGTAGGCAGCCTCATACTGACTGGGAGGGAGGAAGACACAACATTCCCAATGGAGCTTACTTGGAAAAGGAGCACTACCAGAGCTTCTATTAACTGTTTCATAATGGGGCTGGAGATGTCAGCAGCAGCCATGGGAGACGGGAATCCTGGCAGTACAGATCTATTACAACTGGAGACACAGGGCCTCCATATGCATAGCACTGACCTCCTGAGACACATATGGGGTTTGAAGTGTGGTTTAATTATGGGGGGAAGGGGCAAAGCCTTACTCCAAGGGAGCAATACGTGAGAGGTTCAGCAATGGAATCCTTTCAAAGCTTTTCTTCCTCTTTCACCTTCTTAAGCAGGTTTTAACATGAGAGAGGGTGATCCAGCCAATAGTTTGTATTTTGAAGTTATTTTTTAAATAGCTAGGATAATAAATCCTGAAATAACAGCTATTGTGCCAACTCAGGAAAGGAGTAACATACGAGAAAATTCATCTTAACACCTCGTACCAGGGCAAGATTGCATCCAATTCCAATTCTATGCTCAGGAGCAGAGTCATTACGCTGCTGGCTCTTCACTGAAGAAACCTTTAAATGGTTCAAAACATTTCTGAGGCTGTGTTAAGGACCATGGTCAGTGGAAGCTGGTACCCTCACAGATATAAATACATCAGTCAAAAGTGACAAGGAGAAGGCTGCTGAGCTAGCCAGAATTTGTGGAAAAATGTCAAGGCAGAATTAGCCTTTGATTAGTGGAAAGAAGATACTTCCTGGGACACAATCTGAAGGCAATTCTCAAACTCAACAGCAGTGTCCTTTTTAGTGACTTAAACATTAGGTTAAATTAGTGAAATTGAGAGAAGTGGGTAATACAAAAGGGTATTATTCCATCTATATCTAGAGTAAACTGGGTATTCTTTATAATGACTAGCCTTAATTACTTTAGTCTCAAATTTTACAATTATGCTTAGAAAAACATATGAAATATTTTATTTTAAAGTGCACATCTTCCCCAAAACATCCATTTGTGCTATTATCAAATATACAGATTATTTCTGGGAAGACAAGGCATACTTGTATATTTCCCCATTGCTCCACTCACCACCATAAGGATTTGGATTGGCAAGTTTCCAGGTCTGGAGGGAAAAAAAGAAAGAACTAACACTGATGTCTGCCAATAAAAGCAAAACCAAATAACCTCTTTAAAGATCTTAAGGCATAAGTATTTCCTAAAATATATTTTAAAAAATAGTTTGACTGAAAAGGGATTGAATTGCTCAGCTTTCTCTGAAAATTGTTGCTGCGCCAGAGCCTCAGCGTCAAGCTGCAGTTTTGAATCCTGTCCTCCAGCACAGATAACACAAAGGGGAAGGAACAACCCATATTATAGCAGTACTCAGCACTAGTATCACCTGGATTGAGCAGAGAACAGACATGTTCTGATGACATGAGATCATTGGAACAACCAGCACCATAAGAATGGATGCTGCCAAAAGTGTAACCTATATATAAGGTTAACAGAATTTCCATTAATTGTCAGAATTAGTGATACTTTATACCTGTCAGAAAAACAGTACAGGCTAAGCCATTTCTGGGGTTTCAGTGCGGAATCTGTGCCCTAAAAAATAAAAATCAACATATTTTCCATGTAGAGCAAAGTGATCATGGATTTTTTTCATATTTTTCACTGGCATATTTTCCATCCTCTAACAGTGATTTTGTTTTCTGCATGATAAATTATTAACAGGAATTAAATGTTCTCCACCGCCCCTTTATTTTTTCAACAATCAGAATGCTCAGTTAATCATTTCATGATCACATTTCTTTGCCATATAATTCCCAACACACAACTCTACCATACCGAGTGGGTGGCCATGCTGCATATTTATCAATATTTTATTCTAGTAGTGCCTAAAGTCCCCAATTAGGATAAGGATGATTGTGCTAGGTGATACACAAACAAACAATAAAAGCTGCTCCCTGTCCTAAAGAACGTACAGTTTAATAGAACAAGTTGCAACAGACAGAGGGAGGAAGGCCAGGAAAATGAGGGAAAAAGTAATAAGAACACTTGTGTACACAGGCCAGATCTACACAACTAGGAGGTTTTGACAATGTTTCCTTCTTTTTAAAAAAAATATGTGGCATATATCAAGAGCGAAGTGGCTTTTGATTTAGCTGGCAGGTCAGCACTTTTGCTTGCACTGAAACGAGTTGGTGTCCCAAATGTTCTGCTAAATCTGGTGCGTAACCTTCAGTCTGGTACTGGTGCAAGAGAGCAGTGTTTCCACACAGCCTCAAGTGTGCAGCAGGGATACATTCTTGCCCTGGCATTATTCTGTCAAACTATCAACTGGATATTAAGACTTGCCATTCTGTATACCAGAATCAAGTCTGGTAAAGAACTGTTCACCAAACAGAACTATGATGACAATGCTGCTTTGCTTATGGAGAAGCCAGCGAATTTCAGAACTGCCCTTCAAAGTTTCCAAGATGTCACACACACTATGGAGTTGAATATCTCATGGCAGAAGACCAAGACCATCTACCGCGAAGCACCAGAACCCCTGGTACAGGTGGGGTCGAACACTGTGGCATGCATTTTTATGAGTTCATCTACCTAGGATGCAAGCAGAGATCAAACGGTCACAGCAAACTGGATGTTCTCCAACAGGCAGCTCATGCTTCCTACTGCATGAACTTCACGTCTCACTTACGGATGAAAAAGCATCTCTGCTCTGAGACAAAATTCAGAATCTCTCAAATCTGTATACTTCCTGTATTTCTAGATGGGTCAGAAAACTAGACCTTCTAATGGAGAGACATGGAGTGGCTAGAGGCATTCCATATGCACTGTCAGTGCCAAATTCTAGCATAAAGTGGTTAGATTTTGTGCAAAATGCCATAATCTTGCAGAAATTTGGCCTTCCTCCAATTGCTCACTATATTCAAAAGTAGAGTTGCATGCTTTACAGGCATGTCAGCAGGATGGACAAAAACATGCCAGCTGCTCATGCTCTCTTTATCAATGTGCAAAGGCATGCATACCATGGCCCTACCTAGCATCAGGGAGGCCCTTAGGCTTGGATTCATCGGAATAAGCCAGATCTGGGAACTTCACTCTACAATGCCTGGTATAATGCTATCAAGCATAGTCACTCTGGCTGGAGCAAAGATCCTCAGTAAACTATACACATTTGATGATGATCTGTGAAGAGTTACCACTGAATATCCTTACTCTACTCAAACTACAAGCTATATGAGCAGGTGACAATGGGCAGAATAGTGCCAAGAGTGGAAGGACAATTGACCGATGACCACAACTGTTTCTGCCCAGGATGTTCATGCTGTAGCCAAGTTGCAAACCTAACTCACTACATCACAGATAATTGAAACATTTAAAATTACAGGGCCTGTGTTTTTTGATCTGTCAGCTGCTTATCACTCTGAACAATTGTGTACACCTCTACCTCGATATAAGGCTGTCCTTGGGAGCCAAAAAATCTTATCGCGTTATAGGTGAAACCGTGTTATACAGAACTTGCTTTGATCCAACAGAGTGTGCAGTCCTGCCCCCCCGGAGCACTGCTTTACCGCATTATATCTAAATTCTGTTATATCAGGTGGGGTTATATCTAGGTAGCAGTGGTACTTCTATTTAAACTGGAAAGAATTTTGAGAAATAGCAAGATGCTCCAGGTCATCTCCCTGCAGCTCAAAAATTAACATTTCTTTGTTGGGATGGGTGCTCAAAAAAGTCAATGACACACTCAGAGCAATGGATTGCCCCAAGAATCAATGCTATTATCCATGTTGTTTAACATTTACACAAATGACCAATCAGAATTCCCCTGACATGTGAAGATTCATTTATTCAAGTGATCTTTGCATTGCCATCCAATCAAAAAGATTTAAGGACACTGAGCACAAGTTAGCGGGATTCCTGAGTGTACTGAGGAATTATCATCGTACATAGTTCCTGACCAAGAAACAAGTGTACACCTTTCACCGAAACACCATCAGGCTAAGCAAAAACTCTAGATATTGTGGGATAGTACAATGCTTGAGCACTATAAACATCTGGTGTTGTACCTGAGGGGGAGGCAGGGTCAACTGCGGAGCACTGGGCCCCAGTATGGTCGTGCTTGAGCCATGCACACAAAATTGATACTGAACTCAGTCAATCCTGTAGGATCATCTTAGGGACTTTGTAACTGACTCCTACACTGTTGCTATACTACCTTGCATGGATTACACCACCATACATGATGCAGGATGTCTTCAGTGAAAAAAGAGAGACAAAAACAAGTGCATAAACCAAGACTTCCACTGTATGGACATACTCATTAAATTAAATTAATAAATAAAAAAAATAAAATTAATTAATTCCACTAAATTAGAGGCTGAAGTACAGAAAGATAAGAGAAAGTTGCTCACCTTGCAGTAACTGAGGTTCTTTGAGATGTGTCCCTCTATGGGTGCTCCACTCCGGGTGATGGTGCATCCTGTCGCTGTTGATCAGAGATCTTCGGTAGCAGTGCCTGGCTGGGATGCACGTGCTCAGCTGCTGTCTCACAGGTCTCATTAGAGTCTGCCTGAGCACACCTGTCCCGCGCCCCTCTCAGTTCCTTCTCCTCCATGGAGAGGTCAGAACAGTACTCCAAAGTATAGGGGAGGAGGGCAGGGAGTGGAGCACCCACAGGGGGACACACCTCAAAGAACCTCAGTTACTGCAAGATGAGTAACTTTCTCTTCTTCTTAGAGTGCTGTCCCTGTGGGTGCTCCACTCCAGGTGAATATGAAGCAGTACTCACTATGGCTGGTGGGACTTTGGAGTTGTGGTAGTGAGTACTGTAGACAGTACTGTATGGCCTACTATGGTGTCTACCGTGGTATCCTGTGTGATAGTATAATGTTTGGTAAATGTGTGTTCGGATGACCATGTGGCTGCATTACAGATATCAGGAATGGGTAGGAAGGCCCCAGATGTTGACACGGCTCGAGCAGAATGGAGTTCTGATGCCTTCGGGCCATTGAGCATTCTGAATGAAGTATCAGGATCTGAGCAGTCAAAGATCCACTTGGAAAGGCGCTGTTTAGAAATGGTTGCATCCTTTGAACTCTCGTTAATGGAGACAAATAGTCACGAGGACTTACAAAATGGTTTAGTCCTGTCTAAATAGAAGCTAATTGCTCGTCTGATGTCAAGGATATGCAGCGTCGCCTCATGCGGAGTCTCATGAGGTTTGGGATAGAATGTGGATAGCTATATTGGTTGATTAAGGTGGAAGGTGGACACCACCTTAGGGAAAAATTTAGGGTATGGTCACAGGGTAACTTTGTCTTTAGATAAGGTTGTGTAGGGGGGTAGGCCATCAGGGTGCTTATTTCCCCTATCCTCCTTGCTGATGTTATAGCAACCAAGAAAGCTACCTTCATGGACATATGAAGAAGAGATGAGGTAGCTAAGGGCTCGAATGGAGGTTTCAGACGGTCACGAAGAATGAGATTGAGATTCCATGCAGTTGCCGATGGCTAAATCTCGGAGTAGAGATTTTGTAGGCCCGTGAGAAAGCGTTTTATGGTGGGGTGGGCAAAGAGTAAATAGGCATTAACGAATCATGGAAGGTGGTAAGGGCCGCGAGGTGTACTCTGATGGAGGTGAGAGTTTTAGTTTTAGCAGGTAGTCTAGGATGTTAGGGAGGGTCACAATATGGGGTGATAAGTGTTTATTTGAGCACCACAGGGAGAAGCACTTCCACTTCTTCAGGTAAGTTTTATCAATGGACTCTTTTCTACTATGCAGGAGAACATATCGGACTTGCTCAGAACAGGCTAATCCATGGGTCTGGAACCATGAAGAAACCATGCTATCAGGTGGAGTTTCTGGAGCTGAGGGTGAAGAATTCATCCGCTGTCCTGAGAAAGCAGATCTGGTCTGTTGGAGAGAGTCCGTGGAAAACGAGTGGACATGTGGATACCATGTCTGTCTCAACCAAGCCAGGGTAATGAATATAACCTGGGCCTTGTCGTCTCTGATCTTGCACAGGACCCTGTGTATCAGAGGGATCGGTGGAAAGGTGTACGTGAGCGAGCTGTTCCACGAGATGAAGAACAACATCCTAGTGATGCAGTCCCGAATCCTGCTCTGGAGCAAAACGTGCAATATTTGCCATTCTGCATTGTGGCAAAGAGATCTACCAGTGGGAGAAGAGCTGTTGTAGTATCGCGGGGTGCAATTCCCATCCGTATTCTTTGGAGAAGTGTCTGCTGAGTGTGTCAGTAGTAATGTTGTGACAACCAGGTAGGTACGACGCAGTAATTTGTATGTGGTGTTGTATGCACCAATTCCACAATCGGATGGCCTCCATGCATAGAGAGAATGCGATTGTGCTCCCCCATCTGTTGATGTAAAACATACATACTATATTGTCCATTAGGACCCAGATAGATTTGTTCTTTGAGGGGAAGAAAGTGAAGGCAGGCTTGTCTCACTGCTCTGCGCTCTAGGAGATTTATGTGTAGACGCGTCTCTGGAGCAGATCAGTGGCCTTGTGCCGTGTGTCCCCCCCCAGATGTGCTCCCCAACCAATCAGGGAAGTGGTGAGAATGAGCATGGGGGATTGTTGTTGGAAGGGATTGCCCATGCAAAGGTTCTCTGGTCTTGTCCACCACTGCAGGGAAGCTAGTACGTTTGCTGGAGTAGTTAGCAGCATTCAGAGGCTGTGCCTGCTGGGTTTGTAGTTTGAGTTGAGCCAGGCCTGAAGACATTTCATGTGCAGCCTGGTGTACTTGACCACGAAGGTGTTGGCTGCCATGTGGCCAAGAAGCTGTAGGCAAATTCTTGCCTGTATCCTGGGACGAACAGAGAGCATATGTATGAGGTGTATGATAGCGACGAATCTGTTGTGTGGGAGTGAGGTTCTGGTTCGAATTGAGTCCAGGTGAGCTCCAATGAATTCAATCTGCTGTGTACATGTCAGGGTGCATTTTTGGACATTTATTTGCAGGCCCAAGCTGTGGAAGAGGGAGACGGCGAAATGGGTAGCTTGAAGTGTCTTGTCGTACGAGTTGCCCTTGATGAGGCAATTGTCTAGGTAGGGGAAAAGTATAATCCTGTGTCTGCGGAGGTGGGCCACGACTACTGCTAGGGTCTTGGAGAATACTCTTGGTGCTGTGGAGAGTCCGAAAGGGAGAACCCTGTACTGGAAATTGTCATGACCAATTGCGAACCGTAGGAAGCGTCTGTGGGGTGGATGAATGGATATATGAAAATAGGCGTCCTGTAAATTGAGGCCTGTGAACTAGTCCCCTTGTCCCAGTGCAGGTATTATTGTGCCCAGTGTGACCATCCTGAATTTCTGTATCCTTACGAACTTGTTCAGTTGGTGTAGGTCTAGTATAGGCCTCTATCCCCCGGTCATTTTCTGGGTCAGAAAGCAGTGGGAGCAGAACCCTTTTCCTCGATGCTGTCTCAGCACAGATTCCACTGCACCTATCTGTAGAAGAAGAGCCTCATGAGAGGGGTCCCTGAAGAGGGACGGGGTAGGATAGGAGGGTATGATATAAAAGGGATAGAGTAACCAGACTGAACTATTTCCAGGCCCAATGGTCCTGGGTAATCTGCTGCCAGGCATGGTGGAAAACCTGGAGGCGGTGAGCAAATGGGCAAGTAGGCGATGGAGTCAAGAGGTGGTCATGCAGACCCTTGACCAACGCTTCAAAATTGTTTCTGTCCCAATGGGTCGGAGGTACCTGTTTGCGCTTGGTTTTGTCTGTGCCTTGGAGGTCTAGGGCGATTCCTGGGTATATTGTATGGTCTGTTCTGAGGCCAGTGATACTGTTGCGTGCGTGGCCTCTGGTAAGGTTGATACCGTTGTCTTATGGGAAGGGATGGCTAGATGTCCAGAGTGTGCAGGGTCGCTCTAGAGTCTTTCATGGTGTGAAGGACTTCGTCGTTTTTTTTGGAAAAGAGTTTGTCTTTATCAAAGGGGAGGTCCTCCACTTTGGTCTGCAGATCTTTGAGGATACTGGATGCAGACAGCCAGGAAGATCTATGCATAACCACTGTGATTGCAGTAGTACGGGCAGCAGTATCTGCCATGTCCAGAGATGCTTGTAGGGCCATTCTGCAGACCAATTGGCCCTCGACAAAGACTGACTTAAAGTCTGCTCTCCTGTCCTCTGGAACATGGGAGGTAAAAATCAAAGAGTTTTTTGTAGTTATCGAAGTCATAGCTTGCAAGTAGGGCAGAATAGTTTGCAGTTCTGAACTGCAGAGTGGAGGAGGTATAAACCTTGTGGCCCAAGATGTCAAGGCGTTTGAGGTCCTGGTCTTGTGGGGTGGGCCAGTAGTGCAGCTGTTTTGTCCTGTGAGTTGCTGCATCCACTACAAGAGAATTTGGTTGTGGATGGGAGAATAAGAAGTCTATGTCCTTAGCAAGAACATAATATTTACGTTCAACCTTTTTGATAGTTGATAAGATAAAGGCTGGGGTCTACCAGAAAGTATCAGCTGATTCGAGGAGTGCTTCATTTATGGGAAGCGCCATCTTTGAGGGCGCAGAGGGTTGGAGGATTTTGAGGCGTTTGTGTTGTGCCTCCTGGACCTCCTCTAAAGGAATGTCTTGGCTGAGTGCCACCCTCTTGAAAAGTTCCTGAAACTGTTTGAAGTCATCCACATTCTGTGGAGGTGGCGGCATGAGGGCTCCGTCTGGAGCTGATGGAGAGTTAGGAGTCGATGAATCAGGGTATGGTCCATAGCCCACCACTTCAGAGGGGAGTTCAGGTGCTCCAGAAGTAGACGGAGCTGGAGACAGAGGCTCAGAAGGAGCTTGTGGTCTGGTGGAAGAAGCATGAAGGTGAGTGGCAGTAGGAGCTGGCCAAGGGTACCAATGAGGCCAAGGCATCAGATAAGAAATGTTAGGTGCCGCCCCAGGAGGACGAAGTAGGGAGACTGAGGCTAGTGGTTGTGAGCTGTGATCTGAGGTGCAAAAGGTTCCAGTGGAGGAGGAGAGGCAACTGGGGAGCACTCCACCTGCTGCCGCATATCAGGCTTGCTGTTAGTAAAGATAGCCAGGTCAGGTGAGGAGAGCTCCTGGTCAAAGAGTGAGCTGTGTGTGTCCAGGAGCAGAGAGTTAGGCTCAGGTGCCCCTGAAAGGTCATCCTGACTTAGGAACTGTTGTTGCTGTTCCCTAGGCTTTGACTCTGCTGCGCGCGATCTGTCCTCAGAGATATGCACAGACTTTTGTTTGGCTTTTCCTGGTGTCACAGGTCTCTTGTAGGCGCCCTGCGGGAGGTCTGCTGCTGCTATCTGAGCAGAAGACAGGCTTGGTGCCAACGTTATTTTCAGCACTGAAGCAGAGTACACTGTTGGTACCGGGTCTATTTTCGGTGCCGAAAGTACCAGTTCCAAGGAGACCTTCCTGGCACAGGAAGTTGGGTCCCTGCCTCTGCACTCCATGGGAGCGGTGGCTGAGGTGCTGGGACAGTTGGAGGCACCTGCCTTCGGCGCTGTCAGTACTGAGAGGAAGGATCTCGCAGGAGACCCTTTACCTTTGTGAAAGTCTCTGCTTGGAGACAGTTGGGCTTCTTGTCTCTTTGCCTGAGAAGAGGTTCGGACCTGGCTAGGGAGTGTGAGGGAGAGGGTTTGACATTGCCCGTCTTCACAGGCAGCTGCAGGGATTTCTGCATGAGAAGCATTCTCAGCCGCAGGTCCCTGTTACGATGAGCACTGGTTTTGAGACTCGTGCAATGGACACACTTGGCAGGGATGTGTGTCTCGCCGAGGCACTTCACACAAATGTGAGTGTCCATCGGACTCCAGCATTTCTTAAATCCTGAAGCCCCTGGCATTATTGAACTAGGAATGGTGGGGGAAGAGTGTCTCCATGGGAGACAAGCTTGAGGAAAAAAGGGTTTTGTTTTGTTTTAAAACTAAGTAACTATTCTAAGGGAAGGGAAACAACTGGGATGTTACTATTTCTATATTCTTTCCAATTGTTTCCTTCATTGAGGACGGTTGAGAAGGAACTGAGAGGGGCACGGAACGTGCGCGCTCAAGCAGACTCTAACGAGATCTCAAGATAGCAGCTGGGCGCACAAGTCCCAGCCAGGCACTGCTACCAAAGATCTCTGATCAAAAGAGCCAGAACACACCATCACCTGGAGTGGAGCACCCACAGGGACAGCACTTGAAGAAGTAGTGACAATACTGGGTCTTGGCTATGGTGTTGAAGTGACAAACAATAATGATGACCACTTCCTGAATCAAGCATAATTATCCACATAATATCACTCATACCACTGAAGAGAGAGCCAAGAATCACTCTGTCTCAAAGGCCCTGGGCCAGAACCTTAGATTCATAGATTCCAAGGCCAGAAGGACCATTGTGATCATCTAGTCTGATCATCTGTACGGCACAGGCCATAGGACTCTTCCATAACAACTTCTAGAATATATCTTTTAGGGAAACATCCAATCTTGATTTCAAAATTATCAGTGACGGTGAATCCACTACAAACTTCGGTAAATTATTCCAACCCACTAAGTCTTGAAGAGTGTACATAATTTTAAGCATGTTATAATTTCCATTCACTTCAATCAGACTACTAGCATGCTTAAAGTCAAGCACATATTTAACTGTTTGGAGAAATAAGGCCTATGTTAGCACCAATGCACAAACTAGGCTACTGAAGACAGACACAACTGTTTTGTAACTTATAGGATCTGACATATCTCCTCCACAATGCTGCTAATTGAGCGAATAAAGTCTCACAACGGCCTCTGAACAACAGCTATGAACTGTCAGCCAAATCACTGATTAGCTCTAGATTGTGTAATTTTTTTAAAATCAACATTTGATTGCAACATTAACATTTGGCTTTCAGATTCTTAGTAAAGGCTCCTTATAAATTTGACACAATGGGAGTCAACATATTAATCACTTAAAATGACTACTTTCTAACAAAATCAATTCTGTTTACCTTTATCCCATTATTACTGAGTGGTTTCTTTGGTACTTAATTGAAAAAATATGTTAATTCCTTACAATCAGAATGTCAGATCAACTGGTTTAAAAATCAGTATAGGTCTGTCTATTGACTTCAGTGGTTTTGTGCAGCTTTTCATCGGGCGAGAATCTATTCCACAGAGGTTAGAGTTCCCACTATTAATTCATTTAGTGTTAGCATAATCTCTACATCTACAGACAAAGGAATAAAGAAGATGGTGTGTAGGGAGGAAAGGGTTCTCTGGCAACCATATATGTAACAGAATGTACTTTACTGTTCTGAGATACATTTCGGTCTAGTTGTGGATTACATAAAAGTAGTTTAATTGCGCTCCAGCTCCCAACAATGAGTATTGTTACGAGTTCACATACTGTAAGATTCAAGGGAGGGCAAAAGGTTAAAAATGAACAGCGACAAAGGAAAAAGGCCCTGCAGCATGTCATTGAATGCCTTGCTGTTTGAGTACATGGAGGCAAGCATATATAAAGAAGCAAATTTACTATCATCAATATGTCACATTGCATTTTATGTATGGTCTACTGAAGAGTGACAAATTCATTTGTCTTATTTCTGGAGTAATAATAATTGCACGAAAGGTAGAACTGATGAAAATAAGAGGTATGGTATTATTAAAGCATCTTAAGTAAATACACCATTATTAAAGTCAAGATAAGTGATATTCAGCTGCTGCAGTATTCATAGGATGAATTGGTAATTTGCATGCTATGGAAAAGGTGTCTCCAAGTAGTCATATGTAATCAAAAGAACTGGAATGTAAAGAGGCCAAAAATAAATTGATAGCTGTCCTGTAGGAACAATGCTATCTATACTGATTGACAGGCTTTCATCACTGCTCCTTGTCTTGAACAAAACCAGAGCTCACATTGTGCACAGTAATCCTAGTACTAATTCCAAATCCTATGAATTTCAGATAGAACATACACAGTTTGTTTTTTTAAAGTAGGTGTTATGAAAGGAGGCATCCAAATGGCAGTTGAAAGTTCAGGCTGTTTAGGGGATTTATTATAAAAACTGTAAGTCTCTAGGGAGGGACTAGTAAAATAATGTATAAACCTCTCAAATGATTATACCTGTGGAAAAGGCAAAAATAAAATAATGTAGCTAGAAATATATATGTTTTAAATGCTGTCTATACTCTTATCTAATTATTTCTCCCGAAGTTAAAACACTGCAGATATTAGTAGATAAGAACATAGATGATGTTGGGAAAATGGCATTTTCAGCATTCTGCCTTGGAAATTAACAAGAATTCTTACAATGCTGCTGCTGGGTGCTGCTCTGGCTGCCATGGAAACAGACAGGGCTGAAAACGGGACAGATTCCTTTAAATTAATTGCTGTTCCACAAGAAGGCTGTGGTGGGGTTTTGGTGTGTGTGTGTGTGTGTGTGTGTGTGTGTGTGTGTGTGTGTGTGTGTGTGTGTGTGTGTGTGTGTGTGTGTGTGTGTGTGTGTGTGTGTGTGTGTGTGTGTGTAACAGCAATTAGTTTAAAGCAACTTTTCCTGCTCTTCGTGAGCTAAAGTCTCTCTAGGATGCTGAGCATGAAATATAGAGCCACAGTACAAATGGACACAAAACATTCTCTGGATAGATCTATCACTTCTATAGAAGAGGATTTAGATACTTTTTTGAAGTAACAATATACCTGTAACAGTAGTTATTTGACATTGTGACTCTGAAATATAAGACACAATCAGAGAGTAAAGTCACAATAAAGCAGCATAAAATAATGTATCAAGAGCTAAGTGAATGATATAGCTAAATACTGTACTCTAAACATAAAGTTTGGAATGCCTAGAATACTGACGCCAGAGGTTCAAATCCAAGGAAGGTCAAATCAGTCCTTTATCTTTCCTAGCTACATGAACGAACCAAAAGGTAGTTAATTATAATTTGTATATTTTGAATACTACATAAAAAACCAAGGTCCCGTTTGCTCTGCATGGACTTTAAAGATTCCATGACACTTTCCTAAAGAGAAGGGAATTATGCCAAAATTCTGTATCATATGTAATTGCGACCCTCCATCTCCAAGGAATGGGCATTTCAATGATGTGGTACCGTATTTATATAGTTATAAAATACTTTGGAATTAAATATTAGAAATGTTAGAAATTTTCAGAGAATGTTTAATTGCTGGATATATTAAACTGAAAATTCAAAATGTAACAATGAGGATGTTTTGGAGAGTAGCTATTCTTTCTGCTATTTATTATTCACTCTTGAGGCTTGTGAAGGATTATGGAATATGTTGTTTCCTCACTCTGTATTACTCATCCTGTATGTTTCCAAAGTCACAAATTTGATGATCACATTGTGTTCTTTTGGTTTCCATAGCATTCACAAATTGACGATAATACCGTATTCTTTTGGTTTCCATTCCAGAAAGAGTAAATCCATTATAACAGAAGTGTTAAGCTGCCTGTGATCTGGGGGAAGTGCCTAGAGATTAACTGCATAGAATTTCACAGGCAATACTGAAACGTAATAAAGGGTTTTGTTCTCACTTCCTGTCTATTACAAGAAGTAAATAAATAATATCTGAAATATTTAATATAATAAAAATAACTAATCCATTATGAAGTAGAAAGTTGCCATCTTAGTCTGCTGACAGTTTGTGACAAAAAGTTCAGCTCAGCACAAGAATACATTCATAATAGGTTCGAAATCTGAGACTTTTATGTATGTTAAGGTAATTTAAATTATTAGAATCAGAGTTCTGTATAGAGTTCATTATTATTATTATTAAATTAATATATACGTTGCTTATCCACTTTACACACAGTTCCTTTTCTGGTAAATAATAGAACATACTTCAAAACCAGTTGGAAACGTCTAGAGCCTTTTATGCATTCACATTCTGAGGAGCGTGTCCTTTGTTCCTTTTAGTTTCATCAGCTGAGAAGTGTAGTGAATAAGTGCAAACAGTTGGAATTTACACTGTTGAGTGCTTTGCAGAGCTTACAGAATCTCTATGCATGACACAGTAGTTCCATAGAAACTTTTCAGGATTCTTGAAAGAAATTCTGAAAAACCCTGCAGGAACCCATAAACTGGAAACTGTACCTCAGAGATTGCAGGCTTTTGTATATCAGCCAACATCACTGTGTAAGTGTCTCCAGAGGAAGCGCTCCATTGCATGCAGGTAGAAAATGAAAAGGTACACTGAAAGGAAAATTATTTAAAGGCAATTTTTCTGACATTAAAAAAAAAAACTATTAGACAATGTAACCCAGAAGGTCTATCCTGTCATTCATCAATAACTGAGGAACGGGACAATCTGAGTCATATATTATTGCTATGGAACATTTACTGCTCGGAAACAAGTCAGGACATAAATTTATCTTCAAATTTAAGTTGTTACAATCCCTGCTGCAAAGACTGTTCTAGATATAAAATCTACACTTCCCACAATTTTTTTCCAAATTTACATAATGAGAAAATAATCTTCCTCTGCTTTGTGTGGAGAAAGAGGAGAAATTAATGTTTAAAAACCCCCAAAGATTTTGTGAAATTCTGTACAGTCATATAAACAAAAATTATGGGTATTTTTCTAACCATTTGTTAAATAGTTGCTGAGACTTTCTTTCTTTTTTCAAAAACTCATTCACACGTCCTCATATAGCCTTAAGGTCCAGAGAGAAAGGATGGTCTTGTGGTTAAGGTACTGGACTGGAACTCATCAAACCTGGATTCAACTTCCAAATGTACCACAGATTTACTCCTTGACACACTGTGTCTTTAATCCCACAAAGGCTCATGTAAACATGATTAACTTTATGCACAGTAATCTTGATTTAGCAAAGTACTTAAGCATGTGCTTACCTTTAAAAGCAATGAGACTTAGCCATGTGCTTGAAGTTACTTACATACTAAAGTGATTGCTGAAGAACAGTTTCCTGAATCAGGTCCTGTGAGTAGACTCACTGTCTTAAATGGGATTACGCACAGCATATAGAATTAAGCACGTTCATAAATCTTTGCAGGACAGGACAGGACTCTGAACTCTCTGTTCTTTAAATGTGAATAATACTATTTTCCCTTTCTTCTACCTTTTCTCTCGTGTCTATTTAGACTGTAAATTCTTCAGGGCAAGAACTGTCTCTTATTTCTGAGTATGCATATTGGGTCCCTGATCTCAGCTGATCCTTGTTAGGTACTACTGTAATATAAATATGCTATTCTACAATAGAAGAATCCAGGATCAAATTTGCAAAAGCACTGAAGACATTTAGGAACTTAACTCCCATTGACTTATAATGGAACTTAAGTTTCTAAGTGACTTAAGCACTTCTGACACTGAAATACAATTACATGATTAGATATTACCATGAAATTACACTAACAGTTTTAAAAGATTTCTTGTTTGTTAATACAGTGAAAATTTCTAGCCAAATCTACATGTAGAATTTAGATCTTGAATTCTTTTCACTGAAAATAGATGGAAAGCAAAGTAGTCCTGCCTGAGGTTGTTTACAGGAAAGTAGGGTAGTTAGGATTTCCTCCCTCTGGTCTGCAACAGGAAGTTATGAAATGTACCTTGTAAGGTGTTTATTATTGTAAGCAAAGAAAAGAATGTCATCATCTAAACTCCTAATGCCCTTTATTTTATACAGTAGCATTTTTAAATTAGTGTGGGTTTCATTTTTAACACTCAGCAACAGAAACATTTTTTCTCTTATTAAGGATAGCTAATCAAAAAGGGAAACGTTTACAATATTCTTGATTAGTGAGAAATTAACTTTACTGTGCAGGGATTTTAAATTTAGCATGCTTAAGCAAAACACATTAGGACTTTCAAAAGGTTATCATCTAGAATTACAAAAAAACACCTAACCAATACTGGATTGCCAGCAGAATTCTACTTTCTTCATTCTTGAGTTTTCCTGTGAGAATCATCACTGATCTCACCATTAGTGAATACCATCTGTAAAATCCCCCATCCAAAAGGATTTCAAGGTAAGGGATGGTGGAAGTAGCCAAATCTTTATTTTAATAGGAGAGTAATCATTAAAATTTCAAATTATCTTATTTTAGAAAATCCTGTTCTAACAAATATAGTTCAAATAAATGATTTACAGTGTTACTTACATAAAAATAATATAGAACTATATATCTGAACTGCATACATTAGTATAGCCCTTAAAATATTCTGGTGACATTATAAATTACAAGAACAAAGCTGAACCTTTTTGTTTGTGTCACTAGAATATCAAGGCAGATTTGGAATGTAGTATATACGGCATCCTAAACCAGATTAATAAAATAGAAATTTCCTTCATTGTTCAGTAATTAATGTCAAACCAGATTAATTAATGTTAAATCAGATCAATAAAATAGAAATTTCCTTCATTGTTCAGTAATTAATGTCAAAGTATGAAATAAATTTAATTTTTTTTTCTTTACTATACTTATGTACCTTTTAGAGCACAATTCATTTTAAAATTCAAGCTGTCGAGTGGCAAAAATTTGTAGGGGGAAGGAAGGCAAATACACAAGTATGCTGAAAAAATTCAGAAAAAGAAAGAGAAAGAGGTTGGGAGAACTTCAATTTTCAACCACATTAATATTAAATAATGTAATCCCAAAGACATACATAAGCTTAGGCTATTGCAGGATTCAATACTTGTGGTTTGTCACCACTCTGATGGAATTACAACCTTGTAATGTACAGCTGGAGTACATTATTCTACATATGTGCAATTCTGGTGTAGTCGGTTTTAAAATATATAACAAAGAATGTTAATTACATGGTTATTTATTAACCCATCCCACTCCTCTGTTTATTGGTTCTTTCACTGCTTTCTCTCATTCTGTTCGTCCCCTTTATTTCCTCATGTTATAGCTCTCTTTTCTTCCCCATCTTTTCTGTTACAATACGCATTTTTTCTCTACCCTTCAAGTTCTTCTGCCTTTTCTCCTTAGTCCCTATTTCCCCACTGTAGGTTTTCTATTGAGCTTTGATTACTTTAACTGAGTTTGGAGTTGCAAGAAACCTGTAATTGTGATGATACACATTATGGCAAGAAAATCCAGTGTAAGCTGTCTTTTTTATTACTGCATTGATATTGGCTGTCCCCTACAATAGAAGGGGCAGAATTGTTATGCTCTCAACTACAAGTATTTACCCACACAGACACTGAACACTTTTTTCTATCTTGGTGTTTTTCCACATGTCAATGAAAAGTAGTCTGTCTTTAAAAGCAACAAATATAAAATATGTTTTCTCCTTGGTCATATCTAGAACTGGTTGAAAAGTTTCAATATTTTTGTTTAGGAAAAACTGGCAAGCATGTTCTGATCTGGTCTAGTAAAAACCTCAATGCAATTTTCCCTTCTTAAAATTTACCAATATATTTTAGATCCTTATGCTTAAATTATTTCAATTCAGAAGGCATAGTTTCCTGAAGGGACAAAATGTCAGTTCTATCTCACAGGAACCAAGGAAAGCACTCTAGCTCAACTACAGATCATCCAGAGAGCCCAGTGGTATGAGGAAGGCCAATGAAAGAAGGCATACAGGGGAAGAAGAAAATTTGTCTACTAAAAAAGAGGACTTTCTGGCTGCCTGAGTAGGGTAAATGTTGTTGGAGTTTCAACTGCAAAGGACTACAAGTTATGTTGAGGATGACAGCATCTGAAATTGAGGAGCTGTACTCTAAGCAGTGGGGCTCTATCAGCCTCTTCCTCCTCCTTCCGTATGATCCAGTTATCTCCAAGTGCATCAGGGAACTGGGCACCAGCAGTCTCCTGGCAAAATTTCTGCTACAGCCCAATGAATGATACTAAGAAAACTACTCAAGATACATACGAGGTGGCAATTAAAATAGTTGTCAGTACTGAATAATAATACTATATGCCTCAGTAGATTGCTGGATTGTTACAAGCTAATTCATGTTAACGTTGCTTTGCCAATTAACTGCACAGTGTACAGAACTATTTAAGAAACAATGCAAGCTTAGATTCCCATTATGTAGCTGAAAAACAAATTTAAACAATTATAAAACAGGAAAAAAAGCAAACTGTGTAAATAGGCAGAAGTAAGGAGAAAGCAACAGCATCCCTTGCTAAAAATGAGGAAGATGCACATGGTTGTTTAAAAATCCTTAGTTCTATTCTCTTTAGTTAAAAGCAATTTGTGAAATCCTTTCAGGGTACATTTCAACATGTGCCATGAACTGAACAAATGCATTTGGGTATCACTGTGAAATGATCACTTACTACTAAATTTCCTTTCGAACTTAACTACTGTTCAGCTATTAGCATTTAATTGAGAGCTACTGAATAAAATAAATAATAATGAACCTGGCCCTTTAAAAGATCTGAAAAGGGAACAGAGTATTTGCATGCATGCATGAAAAAAAAATTATACAGAGAATTTTAGAGCAGGAACTTACAGACTGAATCTACTGTAGCATGTCTGCATTCCCCACCCCCAGCAAATAACTGACCTTCCTTGAGACTTTTCTGGCTGTTCACCTCAAGACATTCCTTTTCTTTCAATGTCTCAATATCTTCAGTAGGTAAAATCTCTGGAAAGCTCTGCTGTTGCTTCTTGGAGCTATCAATCATGATGAGACTCCTTTGAATGGCAACATCCAACATAGGAAAAAGACTAATTTGCTACCCAGCAGTACACTGTTCTGGATACTCTAGTCCACAGTTCCTTCTCACAATAATTGAGCAATTATGTCTTTAAGCAGCTGGAAGCAGCCATTACTCTTTACTTCCCAGTCTGATCTACAAATACACTCAATCTGCTTGAAGCCCTTAAAGCTCTTCCAGACAGGGAAACAGAGCTTCTGAAGCAAAACTCCCAAATCCCACCCCCTTTCCCAGACAACCACTCTCCTTTCCCTTTTAGCTATCCTGGCTTCCTCCGTACTTCTATGTTTCAGCATGCAGCTTGATCATCGGAATCATCTGACAAACACTGAGTCAAGCAGTTAAAAATAAATCTAGCAGTTGCTGAAGGAGCAGCCTTTGCTGATACCTAAGGCAAATAGTTGCTGTGGTATCTCTTTCTAAACACTGCTGGAGGCTGTGGAACTACTTTATGTTGGCCTGACAGGCAGATTCATTACTCATTAAGTTTCATCACTGAACAAACAGCTGTCTATAAAGAAAATTACCTGAAGAATAAAGCAGGTCCTATTTTGCAAAAGCACATTTATTCAGCATAGCTGCAAATCTTAAAAACAAGTAAGGGACAATTTGAAAGCAACTGATTCCTGTGACACTGTTCACATTACAAAATGTACATGCACTACCTTTGCTACACACAGATCTTACTCCCTGTAATAAATTTTTAAAATGGCAGATTTCTATTTTTTCCTTTTGCACTACACTCATGAGGCAGTAACTTTTCCTCTTGTTTCCAGCAGTCAGTCCAGAGCATTTCCTTCTACACAGTCTTTCTGATTTCCCATTCTCACCAGCATGAACCTTTTTATCTTTTATATTAGTCACCAACATACCTTTTCACAGTGTCAACCAGGAGGTTGAAGTAGTTTTTCTTCAGGCCCCCTGGAATTCTTTGGCACCATCAGGACTTGATTTTTGTGGTAATGACAAACTTATTCTGCTGCAAATATGAGTAAATTCTATGATATTTTGCAGTAATGATGTGTGCTCTCAGTTTGCTGTTGGCTGCAAGATTCCACTGAACTGCAATCCTCTTGTGTGCATGTGTTTTAATACAAGGTATATCCTTAAATGTGTAGATGACCAGCTTAAGCAAAGTTATAATTTACAGCTGTGATTTTTCAATACAAGGCTAAAGGACAAACATTTATTTAAAAAAAATAATATGGTCAGGATCACTTAAATGTTAAGAGACTTATTCGTAAGACCTTAGTCGCAAGACCCTAAACATATTTTTAATTCTATGAACAACTTTTGCCTGTCACATAACAAAAGAGTGTACAACTGATAGAGTTCTTGTGTATTCATAAATCAAGTTAAGATTTTGTCATGGTTATTTTTAGTAAAAGTCACAGACAGGTCGTGGGCTTCCGTGATTTTTTATTTATTGCCCAGGATCTGTCTGTGACTTTTACTAAAAATAATCGGGAGTAGGAAGTGGGAGGGGCAGCTGACTGCCTAGGGGGACCGAAGCCTGAGCCCCATAGGGAAGGGTGGGGGCTGACAACTCCAGCCTCTGCCACAGTCGCTGCAGCGGGGCCTGAAGCCGAAGAAGTCATGGAAGTTCATTAAAGTCACAGAAACTATGACCTCCGTGACCAAATTGTATCCTTATTCATAAACTAGGGTGTTTTGATTTACATGCTAATGTGAGCACAAAATACTTGCCCTATATCTTTGTTGACTCCATTCTGTGCATAAAAAATGAATATTCAATTACAATGCTCAAACAGGATCTAAACTTCCCTCTACTAAGTGTACCAATCACGTAAATTGATTTTACGTAAGTATTTCTATACATCTGTAATGTACTTCTACCTTACCACACGTTCAAAAGGAATTTTTTTGATTATTAACTCCTCTGCCTAGAAAATTTTCCACTTATGTAATATAATTTTGGACAACATTTTCAAGTGGGTACCCCTCCTTTTCAGTGGACACAATTTGCAACCGCAATTAAACTATGGGTGAAAATATGAATATTTCCACCTTTAACTACCTGACAGCAGACACAAGCTGTATATTTAAGTAGTCTGAATTATGCCAACAATTCGAGTGTATTTTAGTGTATTTTATGGGCACAATTCCCATCCTCATCAAGGAAGGCTAGCACTTCAGCTCTTTGAAAAAACTACTACTTTATGTATTTCTTTTTCCTCGTTCTTTAATATTAAGAATGTCTGAAAGAAAATGTGATCTTTTAAGGATTCATTAAGTTCTGATGGGTAATACTGAATGCCACAGTTCTCTGTTTGCATCACCACAACTAACTTTTGAAATGATTTTGATGTAATTACTAGAGAATTAACTTTGTGTCAAATAAGGAGGATGAGTTAACCAGTCTGTTTTCACAGGAAAATAAAATACAGAAAATATATAACATATCACAATTTTAAATAGAATAGTATAGGCTGCAAAGTTTTTCAACAATATTTAAGAAGATTTTAAATATTTTACTGTTTACTATATCAAGAAGTATTTAAATATTATTTGGTATGCAAGGCATCTTGAAGTATTGACAATTCTCTTTGGCCCTAACCATGCAAGCACAAGTTTAAGTTTTCTTACAAGCAGGCCCATTGACTTCACAGTTATGCAAATATGTGTTTTCAGAAACTGGCATAATATGAATGTTTTGAGTTTTAACGTTACTATATATGCCACAGGAGAAAAGGTTACTTTTTCTTAATTTTGTTTTTCAAGTCTTCTTACGCTAAGCCAAAAGAATGGACATTGTCCACTTTTTGTATCCTCTCAACACAATACAAAAATGATATAATTGGACCTCCTGAATACTAAGGTACAGGTAAGACAAATATGCAATGTCTTCTTAATGCTAAAGGTGTGACGCCTTTTCCATTCTCTTTACTAACTGCAGGATGCAAAGAGGGTAAGGAGATTTCCTAACTAAGGTGAAAAATTGAAAGGATCTTAGATTTAAAATGTGGAATAGTTTTAATGAACAGTTTGTATTGGGGGTAAATTAACTAAAGCTACATGCCTAATAAGAGTGCTGTAATTCTCCCCCCTCTCCTAGCTGATCAAATGGCCATCTTTTGCATCAAAACATATTTTCTAACAAGCTCAGAGAACTGTATTCAGGCCCAGGTTGATCTCCCAGTGAGACAGAGGGAACCTCATTCTGAAATGCTGTTAGCTACTCTAAAACAAACAAACAAACAAACAAACAAACAAACAACCCCTCAATATGTAGGGTGAGATCCCACAGACCCTAACTTATGTCTAATGATGGAGCACTTCAGTCTGAAACCACAAGAACTGTCCACAATTGGGCAGCACAATGATTTCACTTTTCTTTCTTTGCAAAAGAGTTGAAGACTTCTCCTCATACTATAATAAACATATGGTGCAGATCTTTTTTTAATGGAAATTGAAAAGAGTAGTAATCACCTTCTCTTTTCAGGAAAGCCCATGCAGCAGCAATGCTGCAAGACACAGGGGAGTGCAGACTCCTGACCTAAAAGATCTTTTTGGAGAGTAAGCCAAAACAGGGAAGCTATTGACGTGGCCAGGACTTCACGATGAGTGAGTTAGGCATAATTCAGATGAATCCCTTCACTATCTTCTTCAGTATTCTTCCTTAGATAGGAAGCAGATGGAAACTAGATGGGAAATAGAGACCAGGTCAAAATTTCATACATAAGAGGATATAAACGTGTAGGGACTTCAGGACTCCTTAAAAACATTATCATCTTGGCATTTTGACAGTTGGAAACCTTATCAATCAACCAACAGTCTGAAAAAAAATGGGTCCATTTGGTGATAGAATTAATTCTTTACGTTTTTAAGGATCAAAAAATATAATTAGCCCACATAGGGGTTATTTCAGAGACACAAGGCATCACAATTATGTGCATCATAACTGTTTTCAAGTTGGCTCTATCCTCTAAAAATCTGATGTTTGCAAACTGCTTACAATATACGATATCTGTCAATTATTTTAAATGACATTTTGCTTAAGTCCATAATATATAAGATCATATTCATTTGTGCTGTAATACATCTGATTTCACACTGATTTTAACTGTGAAAAAAAAAAAACTTACTATGTAAGAACTCTTGCATAAATCAACTCAATTTTCCCATTGCCTTAGTCCAAAAACTTATTACGCATGAGAAAAATTATACTGCTGAGAAACTGGGCACAGCCAAAGAAGGACTTCCAGGCAAGTAGAATACAAACATTGCTCAAGGGACCTATATGAAAATTTGGCAAGGTCAATATATTCTTACCCAATTACAGATACACCAGATTATTATTTTACAGATTCTTTGTTGCTATAAAATACAATAAAATAGTGAGCAAATTATTAGTTAAACTGAGTTGATAACAGAGTAACAGACGATACAAATAAAAAAGATTTAGGGGGAAATGATATGTTTTGTATGTTAAAAAAATGGGGTTTTTAAGTACCATTTTGATCCTGAAACAATTCCAAAATGATTGAGAGAACAGACTCAGATCAAATACAACACGATTAACAAGAAAGTCTACCCTGAAAAATACCAGAAGGTGATCACTTGCAGTTCATATGTCACAAAAGAGAAGACATTAGCACTAGGAACACTGGGAGATAGCAAGGAATCCTGAAGACTGCATGTAGATCTCTGAAAACTGGAATGAAGATGACAGCAAAGGAGATAAAGGAGAGAGAGGAGGATACGAGGAAGGAACAAGATAAGAAGGCCTGTATTACTGGGAAGACTGCAATCAGATGTTCCTCTCTACTGTTATCCTTATTTTACACTGAGTTCAAAGTTTGGAAATATGACAGTTTATACATCAATACTTTAATTTGTCTTTTGTACAAGTTATATATATATATATATATATATATATATATATATATATATATCTTGTACTATATATTGCTATATTAAAGTGACCTATTAAAGGAGTTATGCTCTCAAACCTGACCAATATTTTAATTGTTATAGTCTATACACTGTTCCAATACTATATTCATATTTTTAACTGCATGTCACTGACAAGAATTTTTAAAGGCATTTTTGTGGGTGCCACAAAAATAATGCACAAATTGCCTATATTTGCCATTGGCAGTTGTAATTAACTTCTTCAGAACCACGTACATTTCTGCAGACATCTTCATGGAAAATAAAGCACAAACATAAAGCTTAGAAGTACAGTGAGACTACCTTGCAAGCATTAAAAGACAGCTAAGACATAAAATAATTTCCTAATATTATTTTTCCATATAAGCAAATGCTGTAGTTGCCACATGGATGTTCTACGACCATAAGTACATGGAAAGGCAGAAAATCCATGAAAAAACCTTTTCTGTTATGATGCGGATAAAAGATTGATAATGCCGCATTCGATAATTTGGGCATTCTAATGCAAGGAACAGTTTGTCAAGCTATACCAAAAGGAGGACAGGAGACAGTTGATA